>NC_045795.1:45198589-45526130 GCF_009873245.2 Balaenoptera musculus
AATGAGATTTTTAATAAAGGTTGAGAAAAGTTTCTGTCACAAAGGCTGATCTGTCTGGAAATATGATTGAAAATTTGTGGGTTGGTACGAGGTTTTTTTAAAAGCTGAAAAACTTAAGGACATTCTGCAAGTCCAGATCTAGGCAGTGTTCTTTGAGTAATAGTTGATTATCTGGTATCTGCATTCCTCAGCTTCATGGACGCCAGGGTGAAGTTACAGTGAGGGCTGCATGGCTGAGGAAAAGCAGAGTATTTAACAATTAGCAAGAGAAAAAAAAAGCCAAGCTGGGGTGATGCTTTTCTAAGTTCATTTCTTTATCTCAGTTCATTTTCCATATGGTTGTTCAAATGGGAAATCTGAGGGTAATGGAAATTCTCGTGGGTCTGCCAGGCCTCCATTCTTCTTCTTCTTATTATCATTATTATTAAGGCTGTCTGGATGTGGCTGAGCTTGGCATGCAGCCTGAGTCAATCAGTAGAGCTTCTGTCCTCCTGGCCACAGGCATTGATTTAGGAATAGGTACAAGACCCAATTTGGGTGTGGAATCAAGGTCCAGGACTTTTGTTCAGTCTGTCTGCTGAGAGAGTCCATCTTTTCTGCTTTGGTTGAGATGAGAAGAGTGTTGGTCCGAGACAGTTTTTGTCCTTGCTAAATCGCCATGATGGGTGGAAATGCACAAAGGGAAGCAGAGCCAGGGCTGGGGAGAAACTGGGTCCTGGTGATGTGGTTTCAACACTTCGATCCAGCTGTGTTCAAATTCATCCTTGCCCTTTGACTTTTAAGTTCCAAGAGGCAATAAATGTCCCCACCCCACTATTTCTTAAAACAGTTTGACTTGGACATTCTGTTCCTTGCAACCAAAAGTATACCGACTGATCTGGTGAGATAACTTTTAATTTAATTGACCCCTATACTCTCCCCAACCAAAGAGTCACATACATGCTTACACACTAAGGCTATTTATAATGGATTTTATAGCACAATCCTGGTCTTTTGTAAAGGGTGTATTTTTTTACTGCTAGGTTGCTAATTAGATAAATTATTTCATCTGAGTATTTGGGTGTGGATCTCTTTTTTGGAAAAATGACAAAGTGCCTTGTTAATAGTATCCCAACATAACTATTCTGTATAGGTTTTCATTTAGTGGCAAATTAAGTAAGAGCACAGTCTTTATTTTGGGGTCTCAGACAAAACCAGGATGTTCTTATGTCTCATCTTAGGGTCTATCATAGCCTTGTAGATAGTTAGTGTTATGGAGTAAATGTTTGTGTCCCTCCTAAATTCCTATGTTGAAATCCTAACATCTAATATGATGATGTTAGGAGGTGGGGCCTTTGGGAGGTGATGAGGTCATGAGGGTGGAGCTCTCATGACTGGGATTAGTGTCCTTGTAAAAGAGACCCCAGAGAGCTCTCTTGTCCCTTCCGCTTTGTGAGGACACAGTGAGAAGACAGTCGCTTATGAACCAGGAAGTGGGCCCTCACCAGACAGTGGATCTGCTAGCACCTTGATCTTGGACTCTCCAGCCTCCAGAACTATGAGAAATAAATGATTGCTGCTTAAACCACACAATCTATGGTATTATTGTTATAACCACCCAATTGGACTATCACAAGAAGCAATCCATAAATATATGAGTAAGTATTCATTTGTTTCTGTCAATTAAAGTAAGACATATTTTCTTCTCTCTTTTGGGGAAGAAATGTCTTATTATTGAAAGAAAGTCAATTTTAGCATTGTCAGAATACTTTTCTGTTTGTGCTTTGGGCTAAACAAAAGACCAAAAGACTTACCTTCCTTAGCATTTACTTATTCCTTAGGTCAAAAATTGTTTATTAGGATTTATACCCTGCATGCTCTATTTTGTCTTTGAAAATATATTTAATTTAAAATACTTTAATAAATTTATATTTTATTTAAAAAGTTATTCTTGCTTTATTGGTGGGGCTTCAATCATAGAAGAAGAACCACTGTGGGTGATGGGATAAGGAATTTATTATGGGAATTAGAACCTACATCCTTGTGGGAAGAGCTGGAAGAGAGAAGGTCAAAAAGAAATTGAAGGATCAGAGAAAAAAAATCATCATCCAGTTAATATGGGAAGACAAAGATGTCCAGCTACCAAAATGAGGCTGTGAGGGGGAGGATCATGAAGAACTTGTAGGGAGAGTGGGGAGCTGTGACTCTGGCTAACATTTCTATGCATCCACCACCAAATGTCAGGGAGATGGGTAAGAGGCTGGGGCTGCTGTTGAGAAGAGGTGAATGCAGGGCAGAGGAGAGCAGGACAAACTTAAATTCGTTGGTTATAGCTTTTTCTTCCTAGAAATGCCATTGTGTGGTCACTAAGTATTACAAAGGAAAAGCTTCTGGCCAGCCTAGTGTTATTCCTTGGTAGAGAAGCCAGTTTGCTTGTTTATCCGGCCTAGAGACTTTGGACTTTGTGTTAGCTTGTTAATTGGGCACTTTAACAGAATATGTACATGTTTGGTCTGTTGGTTGAGATTTACCTGGAATATAGTTGGGCTTTTATACTGAATTATAAGATCTTTTCTCAACTTTGGCAAATCTTCAATTCTATCTCTATTGTTTCTGTTACATGTTTTCAAGTTGCAACTTTGGGAAAGACTATAATTCTTAACTTTGTTTCTTCACTGATTGGGCTCCACATCTATCATATTTTCATTTTTTAAAACACTTCATTTTTTTGTGAGTTTCAGACCTCCTTTCTGATTAGTCTGTGGTCAAACCTAGCACAAGGTAGGGTTTAATAGTCAAAGTCTTCCTTCTTTTTTGGTATTTTATATTTACTTTTTAAAAAAAATTATTTTATTTAAAAAATTTTTTTAAATTAATTTGTATTGGAGTATAGTTGCTTTACAATCTTGTATTAGTTTCTACTGTACAGCAAAATGAATCAGCCATAAATATACATATATCTCCTCTCTTTTGGACTTCCTTCCCATTCAGGCCACCACAGTGCATTAAGTAGAGTTCCCTGTGCTATACAGTATGTTCTCATTAGTTATCTATTTTATACATAGTATCAATAGTGTACATGTGTCAATCCCAATCTCCCAATTCTCCCCCCACCCCTTTCCCCCTTGGTATCCATACATTTGTTCTCTACCTCTGTGCTTCTATTTCTGTTTTGCAAATAGGATCATCTATACCATTTTTCTAGATTCCACATATATGCATTAATATACAATATTTGTTTATCTCTTTCTGACTTACTTCACTCTGTATGACATTCTCTAGGTCCATCCATGCCTCTACAAATTACCCAATTTTGTTCCTATTTATGGCTGAGTAATATTCCATTGTATATATGTACCATGTCTTTATCCATTCCTCTGTTGATGGACATTTAGGTTGCTTCCATGTCCTGGCTATTGTAAATAGTGCTGCTATGAACATTGGGGTGCATGTATATTTTTGAATTATGGTTTTCTCTGGGTATATGCCTAGTAGTGAGATTGCTGGGTCATATGGTAAATCTATTTTTAGTTTTTTAAGGAAACTCCATACTGTTTTCCATAGTGGCTGTATCAATTTATACTCCCACCAACAGTGCATGAGAGTTCCTTTTTCTCCACACCTTCTCCAGCATTTATTGTTTGTAGATTTTATGATGATGGCCATTCTGACTGGTGTGAGGTGATACCTCTTTGTAGTTTTGACTTGCATTTCTCTAATAATTAGTGATGTTGTGCATCTTTTCATGTGTTTGTTGGCCATGTGTATGTCTTCTTTGGAGAAATGTCTATTTAGGTCTTCTGCCCATTTTTTGATTGGGTTGTTTGTTTTTTGATATTGAGCTGTGTGAGCTGCTTATATATTTTGGAGATTAAACCTGTGTCAGTTGCTTTGTTTGCAAATATTTTCTCCCATTCTTTTCATCTTGTTTATGGTTTCCTTTGCTGTGCAAAAGCTTTTAAGTTTAACTAGTCCCATTTGTTTATTATTGTTTTTATTTTCATTAAACTACAATGTGGATCAGAAAAGATCTTGCTGCAATTTATGTCATACAATGTTCTGCCTATGTTTTCCTCTAAGAGTTTTATAGTGTCTGGTCTTACATTCAGGTCTTTAATACATTTTGAGTTTAGTTTTGTGTATGGTGTTAGGGAGTTTCCTAATTTTATTCTTTTACATGGAGCTGTCCAGTTTTCCCAGCACCACTTACTGAAGAGGATTTCTTTTCTCTATTGTATATTTTTGCCTCCTTTGTCATAGATTAGGTGCCTATAGGTGCGTAGGTTTATCTCTGGGCTTTCTATCCTGTTCCATTGATCTATATTTCTGTTTTTGTTCCAGTACCATACTGTCTTGATTACTGTAGCTTTGTAGTATAGTCTGAAGTCAGGGAGCCTGATTCCTCCAACTCCATTTTTCTTTCTCAAGATTTCTTTAGCTATTCAGGGTCTTTTGTGTTTCCATACAAATTGTAAAACTTTTTGTTCTAGTTCTGTGAAAAATGCCATTGGTAATTTGATAGGGATTGCACTGAATCTGTAGATTGCTTTGGGTAGAATAGTCATTTTCACAATGTTGATTCTTCCAATCCAAGAACATGGTATATCTCTCCATCTGTTAGTGTTGTATTTGATTTCTTTCATCAGTGTCTTATAGTTTTCTGCATACAGTTTTTTTGCCTCCTTAGGTAGGTTTATTCCTAGGTATTTTATTCTTATTTTTACAATGGTAAGCGGGATTGTTTCCTTAATTTCTCTTTCTGATCTTTCGTTGTTAGTGTATAGGAAAGCAAGAGATTTCTGTGTATTAATGTTGTATCCTGAGACTTTACTAAATTCATTGATTAACTCTAGTAGTTTTCAGGCGGCATCTTTAGGGTTTCCTATGTGTAGTGTCATGTTGTCTGCAAGCAGTGACAGTTTTACTTCTTCTTTTCCAATTTGGATTCCTTTTATTACTTTTTCTTCTCTGAGTGCCATGGCTAGGACTTCCAAGACTATGTTGAATAGTAGTGGCAAGGGTGGACACCCTTGTCTTGTTCCTGATCTTAAAGGAAATGCTTTCAGTTTTTCACCATTGAGAATAATGTTTGCTGTGGGTTTGTCATATATGGCTTTTATTATGTTGAGGTAGGTTCTCTCTATGCCCACTTTCTGGAGGGTTTTTATCATAAATGGGTGTTGAATTTTGTCGAAAGCTTTTTCTGCATCTATTGAGATGATCATATGGTTTTTATTCTTCAATTTGTTAATATGGTGTATCGCATTGATTGATTTGCATATATTGAAGAATCCTTGCATCCCTGGGATAAATCCCACTTGATCATGGTGTATGAATCTTTTAATGTGTTGTTGGATTCAAAATTTTCTAGTATTGTGTTGAGGATTTTTGCACCTATGTTCATCAGTGATATTGGCCTATAATTTTCTTTTTTGTGACATCTTTGTCTGGTTTTGGTATCAGGGTGATAGTGGTCTCGTAGAATGAGTTTGGGAGTGTTCCACCCTCTGCAATTTTTTGGAAGAGTTTGAGAAGGATAGGTGTTAGCTTTTCTCTAAATGTTTGATAGAATTCTAGTATGAAGCCATCTGGTCCTGGACTTTTGTTTGTTGAAAGATTTTTAATCACAGTTTCAATTTCAGTGCTTGTGATTGGTCTGTTCATATTTTCTGTTTCTTCCTGGTTCAGTCTTGGAAAATTGTACCTTTCCAAGAATTTGTCCATTTCTTCCAGGTTGTCCATTTTGTTGGCATATAGTTGCTTGTAGTAGTCTCTTATGATCCTTTGTATTTCTGCGATGCCTGTGATAACTTCTCCTTTTTCATTTCTAATTCTATTGATTTGAGTCTTCTCCCTTTTATTTCTTGATGAGTCTGCCTAAAGGTTTATCCATTTTTTTATCTTCTCAAATAGCCAGCTTTAAGTTGTATTAATCTTTGCTATTGTTTCCTTTGTTTCCATTTCATTTATTTCTGCTCTGATCTTTATGATTTCTTTCCTTCTATTAACTTTGGGTTGTTTGTTCTTCTTTCTCTAGTTGCTTTAGGTGTAAGGTTAGCTTGTTTATTTGAGATTTTTCTTGTTTCTTGAGGTAGGATTGTATTGCTATATACTTTCCTCTTAGAATTGCTTTTGCTGCACCCCATAGGTTTTGGGTCGTTGTGTTTTTGTTGTCATTTTTTTTCTAGGTATTTTTTCTTTCCTCTTTGATTTCTTCAGTGATCTCTTGGTTATTTAGTAGTGTATTGTTTAGACTTTATGTGTTTGTATTTTTTACAGTTTTTTCATGTAATTGATTTCTAATCTCATAGCACTGTGGTCAGAAAAAGCATTGTGGTCAAATGCTTGATATGATTTCAGTTTTTAAAAATTTGTCGAGGCTTGACTTCTGACCCAATATGTGATCTATCCTGGAGAATGTTCCATGAGCACTTGAAAAGAAAGTGTGTTCTGCCACTTTTAGGTGGAATGTCCTATAAATATCAGTTAAGTCTATTTAGTCTATTGTGTCACTTAAATTATGTGTTTCTTTTTTATTTTCTGTTTGGGTGATCTGTCCATTGGTGTAAGTGAGGTGTTAAAGTTCCCTACTATTATTGTGTTACAGTCAATTTCCCCTTTTATGGCTGTTAGCATTTGCCTTATGTACTGAGGTGCTCCTAGGTTGGATGCCTGAATATTTATAATTGTTGTATCTTTTTCTTGGATTGATCCCTTGATTATTATGTAGTGTCCTTCCTTGTCTCTTGTAATAGTCTTTATTTTAAACTCTATCTTGTCTGATATGAGTATTGCTACTCCAGCTTTCTTTTGGTTTCCATTTGCATGGAATATCTTTTTCCATCCCCTCACTTTCAGACTCTATGTGTCCCTAGGTCTGAAGTGGGTCTCTTGTAGACAGCATACATTCAGGTCTTGTTTTTGTATCCATTCATCCAGTCTGTGTGTTTTGGTTGGAACATTTAATCCATTTATACTTAAGGTAATTATTGATATGTATGTTCCTATTACCATTTTCCTAATTGTTTTGGGTTTGTTCTGGTAGGTCTTTTTCTTCTCTTGTATTTCCCACCTAGAGAAGTTCCTTTAGCATTTGTTGTAGAGCTGGTTTGGTGGTGCTGAATTCTCTTAGCTTTTGCTTCTCTGTAAAGCTTTTGATTTCTCCTGTGAATCTGAATGAGATCCTTGCTGCATAGAGTAATCTTGGTTTTAGGTTTTTCCCTTTCATCACTTTAAATTTGTCCTGCCACCCCTTCTGGCCTGCAGAGTTTAAAAATCAGCTGTTAACCTTATGGGGGTTCCGTTGTAGGTTATTTGTTCATATTCCCTTTCTGCTTTTAATATTTTTTCTTTATATTTAATTTTTGTTAGTTTGAATAATATGTGTCTCGGCATGTTTCTCTTTGGCTTTATCCTGTATGGTACTCTGTGCTTCCTGGACTTGACTATTTCCTTTCCCATGTTAGGAAAGTTTTTGATTATAATCTCTTCAAATATTTTCTCAGACCCTTTCTTTTTCTCTTCTTTTTCTGGGACCCCTATAATTCGAATGTTGGTGTGTTTAATGTTGTCCCAGAGGTCTCTGAGACTGTCATCATTTGTTTTTATTCTTTATTCTGCTCCTTGGCAGTTATTTCCACCATTTTGTCTTCCAGCTCACTTATCCGTTCTTCTGCTTCAGTTATTCTGCTATTTATTCCTTGTAGTGTATTCTTCATTTCAGTTATTGTGTTGTTCATCACTGATTGTTCTTTAGTTCTTCTAGGTCTTTGTTAAACATTTCTTGTAGCCTCTCGATCCATGCCTCTATTCTATTTCTGAGATCTTGGATCATCTTTATTATCATTACTCTGATTTTTTTTCAGGTATATTGCCTATTTCTTCTTCATTTATTTGGTCTTGTGGGGTTTTACCTTGCCCCTTCATCTGAAACATATTTCTCTGTTGTCTCATTTTGTCTAATCTGCTGTGTTTATGGTCTCCTTTCCGCAGGCTGCAGAGTCGTCATTCCTCTTGCTTCTGTTTTCTGCCCCCTGGTGAGTGAGGTTGATTCAGGGGCTTGTGTAGGCTTCCTGGTGGGAGGGACTGGTGTCTGGCACTCTGAGTCTTTTCCTTTTGAAGGGCAGGGCCGTGTCAGGTTGTGTATTTTGGGGTGTCTGTGAGCTTAGTACAACTTTAGGCAGCCTGTCGGCTGATGGTTGAGACTGTGTTCCTATCTTGCTGGTTGTTTGGTGTGAGGTGTCCAGCACTGGAACCTGAAGGCAGTTGTGTGGGGCTGGGTCTCGGTGTTGATATGGATACCTCTAGGAGTGTGCATGCTGATTAATATTCCCTGAGCCTGGGAATTCTCTGTTGGTCCCATGTCCTGGACTCGGTGCTCCCACTCTGGAGGCCCAGGCCCAACCCCTGGCCAGGGAACCAAGAGCCTGCAAGCTGTACCATGTGACCAGAGTAAAAGAAAAGAAAAGAAAAGAAAAAAAGAAGAAGAAAAGAGACAGACTAACAACACCCAGGACAAATGGCAAAAACAACACCAAAGAAACAAAACAACAGCAACAACAACACATCACACACACACACACACACACACACACACACACACACACACACAAAGAGAAAAAAAGGAAAAAAATAAAGAAGAAAAACAAACAAACAAAAACCACAAAAGAACAAACAAGCAAAGAATTCAATAATGAGAACAGTCAATAAGAACTAAAATAACAATAACAAAATGAAAACTAAAAAACTGAATGCAAACAAACAACAAAAGAAGTGAAGAAAACACAAAATATACACATAAAAACCAATATAAATAGAGAAAAAATAAAGTAGAATAAAATAAAAAACAAGAAAACCCCACAAAACCACAAAAAAGTAAAAACAGAATAAAAAGATAAATAAAAATAAAATATATATATAAAAAAAAATAAAAATAAAAAATAAAAGATAAAAAATAATAAAAGCAACAACACCAACAACTGAACAAAATGAAACAAAAAAAGAATAATAGTAATAAGAATATTTTCCTGGGGCCTCTGCTGTCAGTGTCCTTGTCCCACAGTGAGCCAGAGCTAATCCCTGCCTCCCAAGGAGGCCTTCCAATACCTCTAAGTAGGTCTCTGGACTTGCTATGGGCACTGTGGGGTCAGCTCAGACTCTGACCTGGCCCAATTCCCACATGTATTTGTCCTCTACATCCACTGTTGTGAAGGTTAGACTGGTCTCAATTGTGGGAACACTCACTGTCTATTCAGATATTCCACAGACACAGGATTTATCCAGACAATTTCGGAGATTTAATCTGTGGCTTGTGCAGCTGCATGCAAAGATTTCTGTTCCTCTTCCTTAGTCATACAGCCCCTGGGGCTCAGCTTTTGTTTTGACCCCACCTCTGCATGTGTGTCACCCTCAGGCCTTTGTCCCCTACCCAGGCAAGAGGGAGTGAAAGCAGCAGCTGCTTGGGGCACACTTAGACTGGGGTGTGCACGAGTTGCCTGCAGTGGTGGGGACTGGCAGGCAGTTGTAACCAAGTGTGGCAGCTTGCTCTAGTGGGAGTCCCTCCCAGTGCCGGCAGAGGCAGGAGCTGGCATGTGGTGGTGGTGGCGGCCCCACCCCTTGCATGCCTCTCAACAATGGCACCTCACTTTCCAGGCAGAACACACTTTCTCTAGGGGCATTTCCAGCTGTGCATCCTCTCCCTCTTGTCCCCTCTGCGGTATCCATGCAGCCAACAGTGTTCTGCTCCCCAGATCAGTTCTCCCAACCCCATGCTTTAGCACTCAGCCCCTGCCAACAACAGCAGATTCTCGTCCCAGGCAAGGGTGCCCAGGGCTGTTTCCCAGGAAGGTTTTGGGATGGGTGGCACTCAGGCCCCCGCAGCCCTTGCAGGTGGGGGAGACCCTGGTCTGAGGAGCAGGGCTGCCCCACTCAGAAGGGAGCCCCTCCCAGTGCCCACAGATGCCGAAGAAGCTGGGAGGTGGGCAAAGGGGTTGTAATGGTGGCTCTGCCCCTTGTGCACCACTCAACAATGACACCTTGCTTCTATGGTGTCCTGGGCTTTTTCCTCAGACCTTCTGGGTTGTGGAGCTCCTTACTCCTGTCCCTTCAGGCTGTCTTTTCACAGCCAATAGCTGTCTCCTCCCTGGGTCCTGCTCCAAACCCCACTTTCCAACACCCAGACCCCCTTCGCCACAGGCAACTCACAACTCAGGCTGGAATACACAGAGCTGCGGTGTAGACCATGCATGTAGTTCTTGCTTTGTCCTGCCATCCACAGACCATCTGTTGTGTTCTCGTTTGATGCCCCAAAGGTTCTTTTCTGTCCCAGTTGACTTCCCCACCGTGAGGGAGTTTTTCTGAGTGTGGGGACCTCCCTTCACCTTCAGCTTCCTGCCAGGGTTGCTGGTCCCTGTTTTGATTTCTCTTTTCTTTTTTTCTTCTTTCTTTCATCCTACCCAGTTTTGAGGGGATTTTTCTTGTCCTTTCAGGTGTCAGAAGCCTTCTACTAATGTTCAGCTGGTGTTCTATGAGAATTGTTCCATTTGTAGATGCATTCTTGATGTACTTGTGAGGAGCGACGAATTCCACATCCTCCTATTCTGCCATCTTGACTCCTTTCTCTATTTACTTAAATGTTTTTTTAAAATAAGGTATTAATTACACATAAGAGAAAACATAGGAGAAAATATTAGCAACCTGGTGTTTAGCAAGTATTTCTTAAATGTAACACAAAAGCACAAGCTACAGAAGAAAAAAATCAATAAATTGGACTTTATCAAAGTTAAACATTTGCTCTTCAAAAGGCACCATTAAAAAATGAAAAGGAAAACTACAGACTAGGAGAAAATATTTGCAAAACATATCTGACTATATATGACATATATCCATTGTGTGATATACATGATATGTCCACAAAACCACATACTAATCTCCAACTTAAGGACAAGAAGACAACCAAACTAAAAGATGCACCAAAGATTTGATTCTTCCCTAAAGAAGATATGAAGATAGAAAAAGAGCACATGAAAAACACTCAGCATCATTACTCATTGGGAAATGCAAATTAAAGCACAATGAAATGTTACAACACTCATTCTTGAATGGGTAAAATTTAAAAGTCAGATGGTACCAAGTGTTGGCAAGGACGTGGGGGAACTAGAACTCTTGGATTTTGCTGGTGTGATGTAAAAGGGCAGTAATGTTTGGAAACACTTTGGAGAAGAGTTTGGCAGTTTTTTAAAAAAAATTAAACATACACCTACTGTATGACCCAACTGTTTTATTCCTAGATATTTACCCAAGAGACATGAAAGCATATGTCCATTTAAAGATTTGTACATGACTATTCATAAAAGGTTAATTGGTAATAGCCCAAAATGGGAACAATCCAATGTCCATTATCTATTTACCTGCTATCTATTTAACAGGTAAATTGATAACAACATAAAATGGAGTACTACTCAATGATAAAGAGGAATGAACTATTGCTACATACAACTTGGATGAATCCCAAATTAATTAAGTGGAGTGAAGAGAGACAGACAAAATAGTATGTAATCTATGCTTCCATTTACATAAAATTCTAGAATATGCCAACTAATCTGTTGTGATAGAAAGCAGATCAGTGCTTGCCTGAGGATGAGATAAGGACAGAGATGTGAAAGGAAGGGGTTATGAAGGGACATGAAGAAACTTTGGGGGCTGATGGATATGTTCATTGTCTTGCTGTGTGGTGATAGCTTCAAAGGTGTATGCTTATGTCAAAACTTATCAGACTGTATATTTTAAATATGTGCACTTTACTGTATGTCAATTATAGTTCAATAAAGCTCTAAAAAGAAAAAAATTAGGTAAGAGCAGTTAAAAGTAAATGAATAAAATAACTATAAATCTGATATATCAGATGCTCAACATTAATCATTAGAGAAATACAAATCAAAACCACAATGAAATATTACTTCACAGCCATTAGGATACCTGCTATCAAAAGAACAGAAGACAAGAAGTGATAGTGAGGATGTGGAGAAATTGGAACCCTTGGACATTGCTGGTGGGAATGTAAAATGGTGCAGCAACTGTGGAAACAGTATGGTGGTTCCTCAGTAAATTAAACACAGAATTATATGATCTGGCAATTCCACTTATGGTAGATGCACAAAGGAATTGAAAGCAGGGACTTGAACAGGTATTTGTACACCAGGGTTTATATTAGCATTATTCACAATAGTCCAAAGGTGGAAACAACCCAAATGCCAATCAAAGGATGAATGGATAAACAAAATGTGATATATACACACACACAATGGAATATTATTTAGCCTTAAAAAAGGAATGAAATTCTAGTACATGCTGCAAAATGGAGGAACTTTGAGGGCATTAAGTGAAATAAGCCACAAAAGGACAAATATTGTGATTCCACTTATATGAAGTAGCTGGAATAGTCAAAATCATAGAGAAAGTAAGTAGAGTTGTGGTTACTGGGGGCTAGGCAGAGAGGAATGGGGAGCTATGGTTTAATGGGTGCAGAATTTCATTTTGGGAATGGACAGTGGTGATGTTTATACAAGAATATGAACATACCTAATGCCACTCAACTCTGCACTCAAAAATGAGGAATAAGAAATTTTATGTTATGTATATGTTATCACAATAAAATTTTTTAAAATCTGATATATCAAATAGGATCCCTAAGGGGCAAGCAAATTTTTGTGTCTAAACTGAATGAGTTTTGTAAGAATTATTAGAAGATGCCCTGGGCAAACAAGCTACATTCCTTTGGGGAAGAATTTTCTGGGAGGCTGGCTTATAGACTCACCAGAGTTGAAGAGGTGAGCACACACCCTTTTAGGAATTATCTTAGGCCAAAGGCATTCGATGCTAAAGTGGGAACAGGAGATTCTTGTTGAAAGGAAGCCTTTCTTAACAGTTGGCCCTGCCAGTGGGGTGCATCTGAAAGCAGCAGCGTACTGTTCTGGCCTGGAGCATTGCTGAGTTCTTGGTACCTCGGCCTGCAAATGACTTCATTCACTCTGCTGCTCCCCAGCCTCATTCCCCCTATTTGTCATGCTATGATGACAAGATGTGCTCCCCTACAACTTTATAGTGTCATTTGAAGATGGGCTAAAGTTAAATCCACCTGTAAATTCCCTTTAGTCCCTCTGAGACTAAGTGTTGTGATTTCTGTCTGCTGCTTGGCCCATATGAGTCCAGCGGCCATCACTGGAGTCCCACTGCCTTTCAGTTCACAGTGTGTCAAGACAACAGTGACAAATGACCCAGAGGACATTTATCAGGGGTTGGGGCTAAAGACTTTCATTTAGAGTACCTCTCATCTCTACAATTTTTTAAAGACACATCCTAAAAGCAAAGTACTTAGTGAAAGGAAATACAGTAAAGACACCACAGCTAAGACAGTCTTAAAACTGTTCACAATTTCCTTCTTCCTTGCATCATGTCATTACTATAAAAGAAACATACCCATTTTCTGGGGCATTTTGTTAGTTTTTCCTGAAGAATAAACATATGACTGTTATTGTGATCAATAGTGTAGGAGAGTAAAAAAACTTTTCCTAATACTCTCCTAAGTTCAGAAGTGGGGCCTGTGAATTAAACTGACAAAAGACTAATAAGAGAAAAATTTTGTTATACATGCACACAGGAGCTTCACAGAAAAGAAGTGATTAGGCTCAGGGACTTATATACCATTTTAACACAGGGTGATACATTGTGGAGAAGTGACAAAGGAAAAGGGATTTGGGATTCTAGGGGGAGTAAATTGTGGGAAGGTGAATCTATGGGAAACTAGTGGCAGATAAGGGTTATTTTAGTCAGGTTAGGTTCCTTTATGCAAACTCAAGTCAGTGCCATCTCCCTTGTAAAGGAGAGGAGAGGGAGATACCTTCACAAAGGGAAATTTATGCCCTGTTTTTTAGGCAGGAAAGAGGAGGGTAGAAGTTCCTCCTGTGTCTGCTATTTCTTAGTTGCATTCAGCTCAAAATAATTGCTCTGCCAAAGTGACATATTTTGTGGGGTATATTCTGAGCCCTCTCATAAGAAAGAGAAGGTGTTTTTTCTAACTAGTTTACTTTTTCTCATATTTGTAACAGAGGCTAAGTTTGGATTATCCATAATTTGAGGAATATTATCCCAGATAGCTGTATGTCCTTTGTTTGGACATTGGTCTCCCGTGGTGTAACTTAGATCCTTCGTGGTCATCATTTACTCAAATGTTAGAGAATGCACACTTAGGACTTATAACTCCTTGCGGGGCAGGTAGCTCTGCTCCCCATGTGGCTGGGCGGTTTCACAGCATGGGTAGAGAGGTAAACAGGGAGCAACAGAAGTCAGAGTTTAGAACTGTTACTCCTCCTGGGGGTCTTCTGGGAAGGTAGGACTTTTTTTCTTTCTGAAACTGGGGTTTCTGCAGAGAGAGTCTGTTGCATCCCGTAGAGAATGAGAATTAAAAAGATGTGCTCAATCAAATCAGGGGTTGGCTGGGGTGGATCCATGAAACTCCTGAAACTCCCCTGCTGGGAGGATGGCCTTGGAAGATGTGAGCTTGATTCAGGAGGCAGTTAACAGTCAGGGATGGTGAAGTATCATGACAAATGAGCTGAACAGCATCGGAATAGTTTAGAAGAAAAGAGCAGTGGTGTCAAGGAAAGCAGCAACTGGAAAGCAAAATTCAGGAGTGTGTGCACTAGTCACTGGAGAGAGGTGTTACAGATTAGAACAGGCAGCTTGCAGGAGAAAAGGAAAGCAAGCCCTGGGATGTATGGGTGAGAAAGCAAAGGTCCTGTGTTGTAAAAAAAAAGTGAACATTACCTATCTCTGAAGGTGCTTGTAAACCTGTAATAATAGAAAAGAAGGCCTAAATGAGGAGGAAAGTTATTTGATAAAGATTGGGGGGGGGCTTCCCTGGTGGTGCAGTGGTTGAGAATCTGCCTGCCAATGCAGGGGACATGGGTTTGAGCCCTGGTCTGGGAAGATCCCACATGCCGTGGAGCAACTAGGCCCGTGAGCCACAATTACTGAGCCTGCGTGTCTAGAGCCTGTGCTCTGCAACAAGAGAGGCCGCGATAATGAGAGGCCCGCGCAGCACGATGAAGAGTGGCCCCCACTTGCCGCAACAAGAGAAAGCCCTAGCACAGAAACGAAGACCCAACACAGCCATAAATAAATAAATAAATAAACCCAAAGTTTAAAAAAAAAAGATGGGGCATGGGGAGGGGGGAGGGATTGAACCAATGACTTTGTCAGGTCCAGTTTAGAGCATATATTACCCTTTATTTGAGGAGGGCTTGGGAGGTCAAAGGTAAATTGAAACAGTAGAATATATTTGCTACTAGGTTAAAGTTTCTTGAACCATTTAGTAATCTCACTCAGTCATTCATGAGACTGTCATTCTCACGCAAAGATTATTCATGTGACAAGTTGATGTTAAAGGGTCCTAACGAAGAAATGATTATACAAACACATCTTTAACCCTGTAGTCCTTGTCACCCATTGGCCCAGGCTCTAACGGTCTTTCTCTATTTGAGTTACCGAGCTGGTAGTCCAAGGAATGTGCATTTATCTTGTCTTCATAAGGAAAAAACCATCATAAGTAATTTCTTTAAAAACATTTTTGATACTTCCTTTCTACCAAATTAGTAACTTTGAAAGTTGTCTCAACTGGACGTTTGCTATTGAAGGGCACATAGGTCCTGGAATAGAGATTCATGCTGAGTATAAGCTTTCCTGTCCTTGAAGATCTTGTGCAACTACTTTATACCATATGGTGTCTGAAAATATGATGCGTGTTCATGTGAAGGATATTTCCAAATGATTTGGTTCACAAAACTGTCAGTTGATTTCATACATCTAATTGAAATGTTTCCCATCTAAAATAGGGCAATTTACAGAAGTGTCTCTCTGGTTAACTTACATTGCCTATTCCCCATAAAGCAGCAGGTTTGCAATAAAACATTTGACACCCCCATGGTATTTTGAAAAAACAATATGCAATCTGGCACAAGTTAGCCCTGGTGTGAGATGGCAGATTAGGTAGATAGTGTAAACAGTAGCAACTCTAAAGACTAAATGAAGTGTCATCTTAAGGAGTCTGCTGTTAATGCAATTTAAATTACTCACCTGAAATTAATATTCTGCTGAGAGTAATAAAGCAATTTAAAGGGCCACATAATTTCTGATCACTGTAATGACATTATGTGGTCATGGACTGTTCCTTTATCTAATATGGTAACATTTCAATTTCTCTGAACACTAAACACATTTTTCCATTTTAATTACTTGGCTTCTGAAAAAAAAAGATCCACTTATTCCCTGTAGATGGTTAACAGTTTGAGATTTATGTTTTGCTTCGTTAGAGTTAGGTAAATATGACCTTGACATACTGAATATTGTACCTAATATTCACTCCTATGGAAGAGAGTGGAAATCAAAGAACTGTGGTCTATGGTGTGCTTTCTCCAGAGGCTGGTTTCATTTCCCCTCTCTAGCGAGAGGCAGTTGGGAACATGCCCCATCTCACTTTTCCCATTTGGGACATAAACGTGCTAAAGAAAGAACCCAGTTTTTACAAATAACGGCCTAGTTCTCTGGAGGAAAGAAGAAGACCTGCTGGATTCTTTCTAGGTGAGGAAGAGACTTGAGGTGTCCAGGTTTCTAGGTTGTTGGATTGCTTGGATGGGATAACGAGAGGACAAGTGTGTTGACGGTTTACACACGCTGGAGTATTCTAGCTGAGCGAGGATTAAAAAGAAAAAGAGCAGCCCTCATTGCAGAGTTGGTTTGAAAAAGAAAGAGTGAAACATAGCTAAACATTCTAGGCCTAATGAACCCCCCATTTGTGTGTTTTCTTAATATTCTTTGCTTTTAGCCCTATGATTGTGAAAGTTTATGCCCCCAGCAGGAAGTAAAGGCCATGAGGTCATTGGGTCCTGGTGGTGGTTCTCAAAATTGGCTGCACATAGAAGCACATAGGAGCTTCTCATCCCGACGTCCAAAATGCACCAAAAACAATGAGACCCGTATCTCTGAGGGCAGGATTTGCTATTTTATATGCATATTTAATGCTCTGCATGGTGATTGCAATTGCAGCCAAGATTGAGAACTGCTGTGGTAGAAAAACTCATATGAGGGCAAAGATATTTGTGTTGGCATCATTACCTTGTGAAGAATTCAATTATCTGTTTAATCTTACTATTGACTTCTAGTTCAAAGAGAGAAGAGGAGATTCCATTTATTTAGATTTGGTCAAAACGACAGTGAAATTCTCTAGGACAAGGGTTCTTCAGATTTTTTTTTAGCTCAGTCTTTAACAAAATGACTGGCATCTAGGTGTTGCTTGATGAACAAAATGACTGGCATCTAGTGGTTTTCTGTATAAATAAATGCTTAGCCTGCCTGTTTAAGTTTATTTGATGGAAATTATTTCTTGTCATTCAGAGACCTTGTTAACAGACATAAATATTTAGGAAGAATACCTTTCTCACTTAGCACATCACTGCCTGCAGTGAATAAATAAACTTCTTCAATAAAAAAATATAGAAATATTTTCCCCCAAAGAACTTCAGCATTAGGTAGAATAAATCTTCTTTATGGGAAGAGGTGAGTTCCATGTCCTACTACTTTGCCATCTTGATTCCTCTTTCAGGATAAATCATCTTTAAATGACTTGAATAGAATTAACTTTTGCATTTGGAAGCTGATTATATTAAAAACTAATCAGTAATCTAAACTTATAGTAGGCATTGGTCACATGTTTGAATGAATGAAAGAATCAGTGATTGACAGATAATACTACAGAGAATTAATATTGTTTCTGGACACTGTGATTTATGGTATCCAGGCTTTACAGAGACTGACCCATTTAATAAATGATGTCAGCCTATGCTTATCAGGGAAAAATAGTTTCCAGACTCCTCAAATAAACCCCTATGATAGAATAAGGCTTTTTCCTCTCTCTCTTTCCCTACCTACACATCCATCCATCCCTCCACCCATTTACCTACCTATCTAGCTGCCTATTGTTACCAGAATTTTTCCTTACTCTTTTAAATCTACATCTCTGCTTTCATTAAAAGTAGAAAAGCATTCTACTTTTATCTTATTCATTAGACTGAGATCTTGGATCATCTAGCTACAGATATCCCTGATTTCTACCTCACAGATTTCTGTGAAAACCAAACACATAAGAAATAAATACTGTGCATGTTCTGATAATTTTTATGATACCATTGTCAGTAAATATTGGGTAACATTAGTGGAAACTATTAAATATTCTACTATATATTGATAGATTAAGCCAATAATGATTTTTTTCTCTTAAAATTTAACAGAGGGATTGAAATTACATTGTACTTTAAGTTAAAATGAAAACTTTAAGGAAGAATGTTTACATCATAATAAAATGTGGAGAAAATAAGTATATGTCACTGAAATTAAACATATATTAACAATTTGCCCCTATTTGCCCTTTCATTCCCCCTCTCCCTTCCTCTCGCTCTCTCTTCATCACCATTAATAAAAAAATTTGCAACCATAACTAAAGCTTCACCCATTCTCTCCTGCTCCTTTTTTCCCCTCTTGGGGTCACCATACTTCTGAAGTTGATGTGTTGTATTCCTGTGCATGTTTTCTACTGTCTACATATGCACGTACACATGAATGAAATAGACACTATTGTTTGGGTATTTATTAAAATGCATAGAAATAATTTGTTTGCCTTACTGTTAACATTGGTTTTTGAAATTTATTCGTGATATGTAGAGAGCTAGTTATTTGTTTTAATGGCTGTGTAATATTCCATTCTCTCTAATAATTTGCAATTTATTTTATTCATTCTCTAATGGGGGTCTCTTAGGATTAGAGATAGACATGGAAATGTTACCTGGAGTTGATATTTGCTTTAAATCCTGATCAGTTTCTTTTGTGGTTCCATACAAACTTTAGGATTCTAGTTCTGTGAAAAATGCCACTGGTATTTTGATAGGGATTGCATTGAATCTGTAGATTTCTTTGGGTGGTATAGACATTTTAACAATATTAATTCTTCCAATCTATGAACATGGTATAGCTTTCCATTTATTTCTTTCTTCTTCAATTTTTTTCATTAATGTCTTACAGTTTTCAGAGTATCCATCTTTCACCTCCTTAAATTATCCCTAGGTATTTTATTCTTTTTGATGCAAGTGTAAATGAACTTGTTTCTTAATTTCCCTTTCTGATAGTTTGTTATTAGTGTATAGATATGCAACAGATTTCTATATATTGATTTTGTATCCTGCAAGTTTACTAAACTCAGTATTACTTCTAATAGCTTTTTGGTGGCATCTTTAGTGTTTTTAATATATTGTACCATGTCACCTACAAACAGTAACAGTTTTACTTTTTGGTCTCCAATTTGGATGTCTCTTATCTCTTTTTCATTTCTGATTGCTGGGGCTAAGACTTCCAATACTATGTTGAATAAAAGTGGTGATAGTGGGTATCCTTTTCTTCTTCCTGATCTTGGAGGAAAGATTTCAGCTTTTCATCATTGAATATGATGTTAGGTGTGGACTGGTCATTTTTGGCCTTACATTGAGATATATTGTCTGTATACCCAGTTTGTTGAGAATTTTTATCTTGAATGCATGTTGAGTTTTGTCTAATGCTTTTTCTGCTTCTATTGAGATGATCACATAATTTTTATCCTTTGTTTTGTTAATGCAGTGTATCACATTGATTGTGGATATTGAACCATCCTTGCATCCCTGGACTAAATCCCACTTGATCATGGTGTACGATCCTTTCAATGTATTATTGAATTCAGTCTACTACTATTTTTTTTGAATTTTTGCATCTATGTTCATCAGAAATATTGGCCTATAATTTTCTTTTTTGGTAGTGACTTTGTCTGGTTTTGGTATCAGGTTATGATGACCTTGCAGAGTGTGTTGGGGAAGTGTTCCCGTCTCTTCAATTTTTTGAAATAGTTTGAGAGAATAGGTATTAGCTCCTCTTTAAATGTTCTGTAGAATTCACCTGTGAAGCTGTCTGGTCCTGGAGTTTTGTTTACTCAAAGTTTTTTGATTACTGATTCAATTTCATTACTAGTGATCTGTCTGTTCATATTTTTTATTTCTTCCTGATTCAGTCTTGGGAAATTGTACATTTCTAAGAATTTATCCATTTTTGGGGTGCCCATTTTATTGACATATCATTGTTCATTGTAATCGCTTATGATCCTTTGTATTTCTGTGATATCAGTTGTAACTTCTCTTTCATTTCTGAATTTACTTATATGGGTCCTCTCTTTTTTCTTGATGGATCTGGCTATAAGGGTTATCAATTTTGTTAATCTTTTCAGAGAACAAGCTCTGAGATTCATTGATCTTTTCTATTGTATTTTTAGTCTCTATCTTATTTATTTCTGTTCTGATATTTATTATTTCTTTCCTTCTACTAAATACGGGCTTTGTTTCTTTTTTTTCTAGTCCCTTTAGGTGTAAGGATAGGTTTTTTATTTAAGATTTTTCTTATTTCTGAGGTAGACCTGTGTCACTATAAACTTTCCTTTTAGAAGTGCTTTTGCTGCATCCCATAGATTTTCGAACATTGTGTTTCCTTTTTCATTTGTCTCAAGGTATTTTTTGATATTTTTCTTCGATTTCTTTGTTGACCCATTTGTTGTTTAGTAGCATGTTGTTTAGCCGCCATGTGTTTGTATTTTTTCCAGTTTTATTCTTGTAATTGATTTCTAGTTTCATATCATTGTGGTCAGAAATTTGCTTGATATAATTTCAATCTTTTTAAATTTATTGAGACTTGATTTATAGCCTACTGTATGATCTAACATGGAGAATGTTGCATGTTGCTGTTTTGGGATGGAATAATCTGCATATATCTATTTGATCTAATGTGTCATTTAAAGCCAAAATTTCATTATTGATTTTCTGTCTGGACGATCTGTTCATTGATGTAAGTGAAGTGTAGCACTTGTCCCCTACTGTTATTGTATTACTGTCAATATCTCCCTTTTATATCTGTTAATGTTTGCTTTATGTATTAAGTGCTCCTATGTTGACTGCATAGATATTTACAAGTGTTATATCCTCTAGTTGGATTGATTCCTTTATCATTATAGAACATTTTTCTTTGTCTCTAGTTACAGTCTTTATTTTAAAGTCTATTTTGTCTGAAATAAGTATTGCTACCCCCACTTTCTTTTCCTCCGTTTGCATGGAATACCTTTTTCCATCCCCTCACTTTCAGTCTGTGTGTGTCTCTAGATCTTAAGTGAGTCTCTTGTAGGCAGCATACATGAAGACTTGTTTTTTAATCTATTCAGCCAACTTTTGTTCTTTGATTGGAGCATTTACCCACTTACATTCAAAGCAATTATTGATACATATGTGCTTATTACCATCTTGTTAATTGTTTTTTGGTTGTAGTTTTGTTCCATTATTCTTCCCTTCCACTCTTTCCTGGTGATTTGATATCTATCTTCACTATTGTGAAAGATTCCTTTCTCTTTTTTTTTTTGGTAACAAAGGTTTTTGATTTGTGGTTACTCTGAGGTTCGTATATAATAACATATATGTTGATGATCTTTTAAGCTCAAGCACATTTTAACAGCCATACATTTTTAGTGATTTCCCTATGTTTTATGTTTTTGACTCATATTTTACATCTTTTTATTTTTTGTGTCCCTTAATTACCTATTGTAAGTATAGATGATTTTGCTACTTTTGTCTTTAACCTTCCTACTCACTATATAAGTGGTTAATCCATTACCTTTATTTTATGTTTTCCTTTCCCAGTGACATTTTTCTTTTCATAATTTTCTTATATCAAGTTGTGGCCTTTCCTGATTAGAGATGTTCTTTTTACATTTCTTATAAGGCCAGCTTACTGGTGATGAACTCTTTTAGCTTTTGCTTGTTTTGTAAAACTCTTTATCCTTCCTTCAATTCTGAATGATAACCTTGCTGGGTAGAGTACCCTTCGTTGTAGGTTTTTTCCTTTTATCACTTCAAATAAATTGTGCACCTTGCTTCTGGCCCACAAAATCTCTGCTGAAAAGTCAGGTGAGACTCTATGGGAGTTCCCTGATATGTAACTAGTTGTTTTTTTCTTGCTGCTCTTAATATTCTCTCTTTATCTTTAATTTTTTACCATTTTAATTATAATGTATCTTGGATATGGACTTCTTTGGGTTCATCTTATTTGGGACTCTCTGTGTTTTCTGGATGTGGATGTCTGTTTCCTTTCCCAGATTAGGGAAGTTTCAGCTATTACGTCTTCAAATATGTTCTCTGTCTCTTTCTCTCTCTCTCTTCTTTTTATGGGACCCCTTTAGTGAGAATATTAGTAGAAATGTTGTTCCAGAGTTCCCTTAAACTATCCTCATTTTTAAGAGTTCTTTTTCCTTTTTGCTATTCTGATTGCTGTTCTGATTGATAGGGTGATTTCCACTACCCTATTTTCCTGATCACTGATCCATTTCTCTGTATTTTCCAATCTATTTATTCCCTCTAGTGTGTTTTTTATTTCAATTATTATATTGTTCTGTGTAATTGGTTCTTTTTTATATTTTCTATCTCTTTGTTGAAGTTCTCACTTCATCCATTCTTCAAGAGTTCATCCATTCTTTCCTGATTTTGGTGAGCATTTTTATGACTATACTTTAAGACTCTTTATGTGGTAAACTGCTTATCTTCATTTTGTTTAGTTCTTTTTCTGAGGTTTTGTCTTGTTCTTTTACTTGGAAGGTATTCCTTTGTATCATCATTTTGCCTTTTTTGTGTGTTTGCTTTTAATGTATTAGGTATATAATCTACATGTCCTGGCCTTGAAAGAGTGGCCTATGTCAAAGGTGTCCTGTGGGACCCAGTGGTGAAATCCCCTCTGGTCACCAGAGCCAGGGGTTCCTGGGGTATCCTCTGTGTGGGCTGCACGTGCCCTCTGGTTGTGGTTGAGCTGTGATTGCTATGGGCATGCTGGTGTGCAAGGCTGGCTCCCAGGATGGGAACCACTTTGAAGGGGTGCTGATGGGGGCCATCGACTGTGAGAGATGGGGCAGAAGCCAAATTTGGAAGGCAGGAATGTTGGCTGGGGCTGGTCCTCAGGGGAATGACAGGGACCAATAGTGATAGCTATGCTGATGGAAAGTGACAGAAATGGCACCTACCAGCTAGGTGGAAGGAGAGTTAAAACAATGGTGCCCACAAGTGCTTCCTTCCCTGGAGTAAGTTCCACCAGATCCCTGTCCCTCCAGCACAAGCCCTGACATTGGTGAATGAATCTCCTTTTTATATGACTTAGGTGCTTTTCAAGCTGCTGCCTCTGTGCTGGGACTTGGAGTGAGAAAATTTGTGTGTGAGCCCTTTAAGAGTGGAGTCTCGGTTTCCCACAGCTCTCCAGCTCTCCTGGTTGTAAGGTCCTCTGGTTTGCAAAGCCAGAGGTTATGGGGGCTCATCTTTCTGGTGCAGGTCCCCAGGCTGGGGATCCTGATGTTGGTCTCATACCCCTCTCCTCCTCATAGGGGGCTTCCACATTAGTGATATCCCTCCCACTGTAGGTTCTGACTAGATCATGTCTCTGTCCCCCCTAGCCATATGATGTGTGGTCTTTTTTTTATGTCTTTAGTTGTAGAAAGTCTGTCTTGCTAGTCTTCAAGTTGTTCTCAGAGATATGTTTTATATGCAGTTGTGGTTTTGATGTGTCCATGGGAAGAAGTGAGTTCAGGATGTTCCTGCTCTGCCATCTTGATCTGGATTCCTAAAATGGTGGTCAGTTTTATTATATGTTAACTATGTATATAGATTATCTGATTTTTTATCATACACATATGTAACACAGATAAATTTGAATTTGTTATAGTTGTAGCAAAATTTTAATTTATATATTCTGCAAAATTATTCATTTTTGGATTTGGAATTTTCAAGATCTTATTCATGACTTGTTGATATACAGAAACATTATTAAATTTATTATGTTTAGGTCTCTTAAATCTTAGAATATGACAATAATTTTCATATGTTCTTTCATATATTACCACTTAAAGTGAAAATTCAACTCTTTTAAAAAACAATTTATACAAATGCACTTTTTTTTGAGAAAAAATTAATTTAGTTTTTCTTAAACATATTGATCATTTGCTTGTAGAAAACACAATCCCAAATATGTGTTCCATAGCAGAGTGCTTGTGGAGTGACAAATCAGGGAATGAAATTGACTTCACAAAGCATGTTATATGCCATTTTTTTGTCTTTATTTTTGTCTCATAATGAGTTTTAACTTTTATGAATTAGCTTACTGTAAAAAATAGAACATGCCATTTAAAAATCTTTTTTTGAAGATAGTAAAGTTTTTTCCCCTGCCATTCAATAGGCAAAAGAACAAACATGAAACTGAAATGATAGATAATATTTGAGCTCTGTCCTTGTATGTATTATGAACATATGTAATTATGCATTTTAAAAAGTCATTGAGCTTTTAATGGACAGTCCATAATCTTGAAAGGTTAGTCCACATAATCCAAAGAACTGAGCTTAATTTATTGAAATGTTATAACAAGGGTTAATGACGTACATGTTTTTATACACTCCTAAAAAGGAATGATATTGCTCAATTTGTTGTAAAAGTCATTTCCTATTTCAAATCTTTATTTTCTTCCTTTGAAAAAAATGATTGCTGAAACCTTCCACACTAGTAATTATCAATCCCATTATGGGGTGAAATAAAATAAATCATAGAATTGATGTCCAAAAGAAAAGCTTGGCTAACCTTCCTCAAGGAAGGTTAAGTGGTTATATATACATATATAGTCTCATTAGGTAATGCAAGATTTAATAAGGGCACAACACATGTTTAATGCATTATTAGAAATTTCTAAGAGCATGTAGGAGAGGCATACATTAGACAAAGATGAATTGCTGAATTTTCGTTCTACTATACTTCATTTAGGAATTTTCAAATTCTGAAATATTGTTCTAGATATTGACTTTCAGGGCTGAACATTGAAAATGAATTCAATTAGATTCAGTTTTATTCTGATACCCAATGTTTCCAGCTAGATTTTTATTCTGCTTTAAAGTTTATAAATATTATTTTGAAATTTCCTATATTGTGACACTGTTATGAACCCCTCATTAGGTTTACTAAGAAATATCTGCAAATTTCTTCATTCCCTAGGGCTGATTTTTTTTTTTTGTAAAAACTTTATAGGAGTATAATTGCTTAACAATGTTGTGTTACTTTCTGCTTTATAACAAACTGAATCAGCTATACATATGCATATATCCCCATATCTCTTCCCTCTTGCATCTCCCTCCTTTCCATCCTCCCTATCCCACCCCTCTAGGTGGTCACAAAGCACCGAGCTGATCTCCCTGTGCTATGTGGCTGCTTCCCAATAGCTATCGATTTTACATTTAGTAGTGTATATATGTCCATTCCACTCTCTCACTTTGTCCCAGCTTACCCTTCCCCCTCCCCGTGTCCTTAAGTACATTTTCTAGTAGGTCTGGGTCTTTGTTCCCATCCTGACCCTAAGTTCTTCATAACCTTTTTTTCTCTTTTTTTTAGATTCCATATATATGTGTTAGCATATGGTATTTGTCTTTCTCTTTCTGACTTACTTCATTCTGTATGACAGACTCTAGGTCCATCCACCTCACTACAAATAACTCAATTTCGTTTCTTTTTATGGCTGAGTAATATTCCATTGTATATATGTGCCACATTTTCTTTATCCATTCATCTGTCGATGGACACTTAAGTTGCTTCCATGTCATGGCTATTGTAAAGAGAGCTGCAATGAACATTGTGGTACATGACTCTTTTTGAGTTATGGTTTTCTCAGGGTATATGCCCAGTAGTGGGATTGCTGGGTCGTATGGTAGTTCTATTTTTAGTTTTTTAAGGAACCTCCATACTCTTCTCCATAGTGGCTGTATCAATTTACATACTGACCAGCAGTGCAAGAGGATTCCCCTTTCTCCACACCCTCTCCAGCATTTATTGTTTGTAGACTTTTTAATGATGGCCATTCTGACTGGTGTGAGGTGATACCACATTGTAATTTTGATTTGCATTTCTCTAATGATAAGTGATGTTGAGTATCCTTTCATGGGTTTGTTGGCAATCTGTATATCATCTTTGGAGAAATGTCTATTTAGGACTTCTGCCCATTTTTGGATTGGGTTTTTTTTTTTTTTTTTTTTTTTAAAGTCTTTATTGAATTTGTTACAATACTGCTTCTGTTTTATGTTTTGGCTTTTTGGTTGTGAGGCATGTGGGATCTTAGCTTCCTGACCAGGGATTGAACCCTCACCCCCTGCAGTGGGAGGCAAAGTCCCAACCACTGGACTGCCAGGGAAGTCCCTGGATTGGGTTTTTTGCATTTTTGATATTGAGCTGCATGAGCTACTTGTAAAGTTTGGAGATTAAACCTTGTCAGTTGTTTCATTTGTAAATATTTTCTCCCATTCTGAGGGTTGTCTTTTCATCTTGTTTATGGTTTCCTTTGCTGTGCAAAAGCTTTAAAGTTTCATTAGGTCCCATTTGTTTATTTTTGTTTTTATTTCCATTTCTTAGAAGGTGGGTCAAAAAGGATCTTGCTGTGATTTATGTCATAGAGTGATCTGCCTATGTTTTCCTCTAAGTGTTTTATAGTATCTGGCCTAACATTTAGGTCTTTAATTCATTTTGAGTTTATTTTTGTGTGTGGTGTTAGGGAGTGTTCTAATTTCATACTTTTACATGTAGCTGTCCAGTTTTCCCAGCACCACTTATTGAAGAAGCTGTCTTTTCTCCATTGTATATTCTTGCCTCCTTTATCAAAAGTAAGGTGACCATATGTGCGTGGGTTTATCTCTGAGCTTTCTAACTTGTTCCATTGATCTATATTTCTGTTTTTTGCCAGTACCATACTGTCTTGATTACTGTAGCTTTGTAGTATAGTCTGAAGTCAGGGAACCTGATTCCTTCAGCTCTGTTTTTCTTTCTCAAGATTGCTTTTGCTATTCAGGGTCTTTTGTGTTTCCATACAAATTGTGTAATTTTTTGTTCTAGTTCTGTGAAAAATGCCATTGGTAGTTTGATAGGGATTGCATTGAATCTGTAGATTGCTTTGGGTAGGACAGTCATTTTCACAATGTTGATTCTTCCAATCCAATAACTTGGTGTATCTCTCCATCTGTTTGTATCATCTTTAATTTCTTTCATCAGTGTCTTATAATTTTCTGCATACAGGTCTTTTGTCTCCTTAGGTAGGTTTATTCCTAGGTATTTTATTCTTTTTGTTGCAATGGTAAATGGGAGTGTTTCCTTAATTTCTCTTTCAGATTTTTCATCATTAGTGTATAGAAATGCAAAAGATTTCTGTGCATTAATTTTGTATTCTGCTACTTTACCAAATTCATTGATTAGCTCTAGTAGTTTTCTCATAGCATCTTTAGGATTCTCTATGTATAGTATCATGTCATCTGCAAACAGTGACAGATTTACTTTTTCTTTTCCAATTTAGATTCCTTTTATTTCTTTTTCATCTGATTGCTGTGGCCAAAACTTTCAAAACAACGTTGAATAATAGTGGTGAGAGTGGGCAACCTTGTCTTGTTTCTGATCTTAGTGGAAATGGTTTCAGTTTTTCACCATTGAGGACAATGTTAGCTGTGGCTTTGTCATATATGGCCTTTATTATTTGAGAAAAGTTCCCTCTATGCCTACTTTCTGGAGGGTTTTTTTTTAATCATAAATGGGTGTTGAATATTGTCAAAAGCTTTTTCTGCATCTATTGAGATGATCATATGGTTTTTATCCTTCAATTTGTTATTATGATGTATCACACTGATTGATTTGTGTATATCTTTGTATTCCTTGGATAAACCCCACTTGATCATGGTGTATGATCCTTTTAATGTGCTGTTGGATTCTCTTTGTTAATATTTTGTTGAGGATTTTTACATCTATGTTCATCAGTGATATTGGCCTGTAGTTTTCTTTCTTTGTGACATCTCTGTCTGGTGTTGGTATCAGGGTGATGGTGGCCTTGTAGAATGAGTTTGGGAGTGTTCCTCCCTCAGCTATATTTTGGAAGAGTTTGAGAAGGATAGGTGTTAACTCTTCTCTAAATGTTAGATAGAATTCACCTGTGAAGCCATCTGCTCCTGGGCTTTTGTTTGTTGGAAGATTTTTAATCACAGTTTCAATTTCAGATCTTGTGATTTGTGGGTTTATATTTTCTATTTCTTCCTGGTTCAGTCTCAGAAGGTTGTGCTTTTCTACGAATTTGTCCATTTCTTCCAGGTTGTCCATTTTATTGGCATATAGTTGCTTGTAGTAATCTCTCATGATCGTTTGTATTTCTGCAGTGTCAGTTGTTACTTCTCCTTTTTCATTTCTACTTCTATTGATCTGAGTCTTCTCCCTTTTGTTCTTGATGAGTCTGGCTAATGGCTTATCAATTTTGTTTATCTTCTCAATGAACCGTCTTTTACTATTATTGATCTTTGCATTCGTTTCCTTCATTTCTTTTTCATTTATGTCTGCTCTGATCTTTATGGTTTCTTTCTTTCTGCTAACTTTGGGGTTTTTTGGTTCTTCTTTCTCTAATTGCTTTAGGTGTAAGGTTAGGTTGTTTATTTGAGATGTTTCTTGCTTCTTAACGTGGGACTGTATTGCTATAAACTTGCCTCTTAAAACTGCTTTTGCTGCATCCCATAGGTTATGGGTCATCATATTTTCATTGTCATTTGTTTCTTGGTATGTTTTGATTTCCTCTTTGATTTCTTCAGTGATCTCTTGGTTATTAAGTAGTGTATTGTTTAGCCTCCATGTGTTTGTATTTTTTACAGATTTTTCCCTGTAATTGAAATCTAGTCTCATAGCCTTGTGGTCAGAAAAGATACTTGATACAATTTCAATTTTCTTAAATTTACCATGGCTGGGTTTGTTACCCAAGATATGATCTATCCTGGAGAATGTTCCATGAGCCCTTGAGAAGAAAGTGTATTCTGTTGTTTTTGGATGGAATGTCCTATAAATATCAATTAAGTCCATCTTGTTTAATGTGTCATTTAAAGCTTGTGTTTCTTTACTTGTTTTCATTTTGGATGATCTGTCCATTGGTGATAGTGTGTTGTTAAAGTCCCGTACTATTATTGTGTTACTGTCAATTTCCCGTTTTATGGCTGTTAGCATTTGCCTTATGTACTGAGGTGCTCCTATGTTGGGTGCATAAATATTTACAATTGTTATATCTTCTTCTTGGATTGATCCCTCAGTAATTATGTAGTGTCCTTCTTTGTCTCTTGTAGTAGTCTTTATTTTAAAGTCTATTTTGTCTGATATGAGAATTGCTATTCCAGCATTCTTTTGATTTCCATTTGCATGGAATATCTTTTTCCATCCTCTCACTTTCAGTCTGTATGTGTCCCTAGGTCTGAAGTGGGTCTCTTGTAGACAGCATATGTATGGGTCTTGTTTTTGTATCCATTCAGCCAGTCTGTGTCTTTTGGTGGGAGCATTTAATCCATTTACATTTCAGGTAATTATCGATATGTATGTTCTTATTACCATTTTCTCTATTGTTTTGGGTTTGTTATTGTAGGTCTTTTCCTTCTCTTGTGTTTCCTGCCTAGAGAAGTTCCTTTAGCATTTGTTGTAAAGCTGGTTTGGTGGTGCTGAATTCTCTTAGCTTTTGCTTGTCTGTAAAGTTTTAATTTCTCCGTCGAATCTGAATGAGATTCTTGCTGGATACAGTAATCTTGGTTGTAGTTTTTTCCCTATCATCACTTTAAATATGCCCTGCCACTCCCTTCTGGCTTGCAGAGTTTCTACTGAAAGGTCAGCTGTTAACTTCATGGGGATTCCCTTGTATGTTATTTGTTGTTTTTCCCTTGCTGCTTTTAATATATTTTCTTTGTTTAATTTTTGATAGTTTGATGAATATGTGTCTTGGCATGTTTCTCCTTGGTTTTATCCTTTATGGGACTCTCTGCACTTCCTGGACTTGAGTAACTATTTCCTTTCCCATGTTAGGGAAGTTTTCAACTGTAATTTCATCAAATATTTTCTCAGGCCCTTTCTTTTTCTCTTCTTCTTCTGGGACCCTTATAATTCAAATGTTGGTGCGTTTAATGTTGTCCCAGAGGTCTCTATGACTGTCCTCAATTCTTTTCATTCTTTTTTCTTTATTCTGCTCTGTGGCAGTTATTTCCACGATTTTATCTTCCAGGTCACTTCTCTGTTTTCTGCCTCAGTTATTCTGCTATTGATTCCTTCTAGAGAATTTTTAATTTCGTTTATTGTGTTGTTCATCATTGTTTGTTTGCTCTTTAGTTCTTCTAGGTCCTTGTTAAACGTTTCTTGTATTTTCTCCATTCTATTTCCAAGATTTTGGATCATCTTTACTATCATTACTCTGAATTCTTTTTCAAGTAGACTGCCTCTTTCCTCTTCATCTGTTTGGTCTGGTGGATTTTTACCTTGCTCCCTCATCTGCTGCGTGTTTCTCTGTCTTCTCATTTTGCATATCTTACTGTGTTTGGGGTCTCCTTTTTGCAGGCTGCAGGTTCGTAGTTCCCGTTGTTTTTGGTGTCTGCCCCCAGTGGGTAAGGTTGGTTTAGTGGGTTGTGTAGGCTTCCTGTTGGAGGGGACTGGTTCCTGTGTTCTGCTGGTGGATGAGGCTGTATCTTGTCTTTCTGGTGGACAAGTCCATTTCCGGTGGTGTGTTTTGTGGTGTCTGTGACCTTATTATCATTTTAGGCAGCCTTTCTGCTAGTAAGTGGGGTTGTGTTCCTGTCTTGCTAGTTTTTTGGCATAGGGTGTCCAGCACTGCAACTTGCTCGTCATTGAGTGGAGCTGGGTCTTGGCATTAAGATGGAGATCTCTGGGAGATTTTTTATGTTTGATATTACATGGAGCTTGGAGGTCTCTCGTGGACCAATGTCCTGTGCTCTGCTCTCCCACCTCAGAGGCACAGGCCTAACACCCTGCCTGATCACCAAGATCCTGTCATCCACATAGCTCAGAATAAAAGGGAGAAAAAAAAGAAAGAAAGAAAGAAAAAAATAAAATAAAATAAAGTTATTAAAATAAAAATGAAAAGTAATTATTAAAAATTTTTTTAAATTAAAAAGTAATTTAAAAAAAAACAAGAAAGAAAGAAGAGATCAACCAAACCAAAAAACAAATCCATCAATCATAAGAAGCACTAAAAACTATACTATAAAACAAAAAGAACCCCAAAACGGGCAGGCAAAACCCTAGGACAAATGTAAAAGCAAAGCTATACAGACAAAATTACACACAGAAGCATAGACATACATACTCACAAAAAGAGAAAAAGGGAAATAAATATATATATCATTGCTCCCAAAGTCCACTGCCTCAATTTGGGGTGATTCATTGTCTATTCAGGTATTCCACAGATGCAGTGTACATCAACTTGATTGTGAAGATTTAATCCACTGCTCCTGAGGCTGTTGGGAGAGATTTCCCTTTCTCTTCTTTGTTTGCACAGCTGCTGGGGTTCAGCTTTGGATTTGGCCCTGCCTCTGTGTGTAGGTGGCCTGAGGGCATCTGTTCTTCACTCAGGACATGGTTAAAGTAGCAGCTGATTAGGGGTCTCTGGCTCACTCAGGACGGGAGGGAGGGAGCGGTACAGAATGCTGGGTGAGCCTGCAGCAGCAGAGTCCAGCTTGACATTGCACCAGCCTGATGCGTGCTGTGTGTTCTCCCAGGGAAGTTTTCCCTGGATCACGGGACCCTGGAAGTGGCTGGCTGCAAAGCCTCCTGGGAGGGGAGGTGTCAACAATGACCTGTCCTTGCACACAGGCTTCTTGGTGGCTGCAGCAGCAGCCTTAGCGTCTCATGCCCGTCTCTGGTGCCCACGCTGAGAGCCACAGCTCGCACCCATCTGTGGAGCTCATTTAAGCGGCACTCTGAATCCCCTCTCCTCGTGCACCATGAAACAAAGAGGCAAGAAGAAGTGTCTTTCCTCTTCGGCATTTCCAGACTTTTTCCCAGACTCCTTCCAGGATAGCTGTGGCACACTAGCCCCCTTCAGGCTGTGTTCATGCAGTGAACCCCTGCTCTCTCCCTGAGGTCTACGAAGCCAGAGCCTCTGAAGCCCAAACCTCAGCTCCCAGCCCCCACCTGTCTGGTGGGTGAGCAGGCAAGCCTCTCAGGCTGGTGACTGCTGGTTGGCACTGATGTTCTGTGTGGGAATCCCTCTGCTTTCCTCTCTGCACCCCTGTTGCTGTGCTCTCCTCCATGGCTCCAAAGCTTCCCCCCACCCCCTTCTTCTGCCAGTGAAGGGGTTTCCTAGTGTGTGGAAACTTTTCCTCCTTCACAGCTCCCCACCCAGTGGTGCAGGTCCCATCCCTATTCTTTTGTCTCTGTTTTTTCTTTTTTTTTTTTTGCCCTACCCAGATACGTGGGGAGTTTCTTGCCTTTTGGGAGGTCTGAGGTCTTCTGTCAGCGTTTAGTAGGTGTTCTGTAGGAGTTGTTCCACATGTAGATGTATTTCTGATATATTTGTGGGGAGGAAGGTGATCTCCTCTTCTTACTGTTCCACCATCTTGAATGTCCCCCCCAGGGCTGATTTAACAAAGTACCACAAACTGGGTCACTTAGAACAACAGAAATTTTATTGACTTAGTTCTGGAGGCTAGAAGCCCTAAATCAAGGTGCTGGTAAGGCCATACTCCCTCTGGAATCAGCAAGGGAATCTTTCTTTTCCTCTTCCTGGCTTCTGGTGGTTTGCTGGCCATCTTTGGTGTTCCTTGGTTTGTGGACATATCACTCTAATTCTTCGTCTTCACATGGCATTCTTCCTGTGTCTCTGTCTCTTCACATCATCTTCTTTTTTTGTAAGGGCCGCTGTCATGTTGGATTAGGGGCCCACCCTATTCCCGTATGACCTCATCCTAACTTAACTAATTACATTTCAATGCTCCTTTTCCAAATAAGGTCATATTCTGAGGTACTGGGGGTTAGGATTTCAGCATATGCATTTTGAGTGGACACAAGTTAACCCATAACAATCTCCCACTCAGGTAAAAACCTGAATGTCTTATTTCTGAAACCATGTACAAGCCCCTGTCCTTGTCTTTTGGAGTAAAAGGCTGACTCAAGAGTTAATGATTGGGAAATATGAAGATGTAGAAACAAAGAATAGCTTTTGGGCTGGGGAACTGGTAACAATTTAGACTATAAATCTGCCACATAGCACACTTACGAAACTCCCAGTTCCCTGAAAGATATAGATAAAGGCCTGACACGGATTCTTAAGTTGTTTTTACAGGAAGCACCCCTCCACCAGATGAAAATTGCTGACTGAAAGAATATAGAAACCAGAAGGTTGATGATGCTTAAAACTTCACCTTGATGCCAACCAATCTGAGAATCATGTGAGAGCTGATCACGCACCCTACAGCTCCCTCCCTTGCATGGCCTTTAAAACCCCTTCCCTGAAACCCATCAGGGAGTTTGGGTCTGTTGAGCATGAGCTGACTATTCTCCTTGCTTGGCACCTGCAATAAATGCTGTACTTACCTTCACCACAACCTGGTGTCAGTAGATTGGCTTTACTGTGCACGGGTGAACGGACCCAAGTTTGGTTTGGTAACATTTCCAAATGAACTTTTTTTAGTGCAGGATTGTGCTTCCAGCTGGCAATGATCAGTGCAGAAATCCTGCTTCTTTGGGAGAGACAGCAGTCACTACAAGTGTATCAGAACTTGACCTATCTCTTCATGCTTTTAGGAAGCCGGCCTCATCAGTTATCTAATACTGTTAATGTATATGTGGACAGCTCATCATTTAATTGTCCATCCATGAAAGCCTGGACTGGCTGACAGGACATTTGCTTCTCACTAAGCATAACTTGAAATTATTTAAAAATTTCTGTTTTTTTCCAGATACAAAATATTAACATTTATTAGAAAAGATAATGTATAGAGTTTCTATTTTTAGAATCTGGTCTAATTGTATTGTAGGAGAGGATTTTAGTTATTGGGAGCATCTATCAGACTTAGAAGATTGTAAGTCCTCTTCTGCAGCCTGTAATCACCAGGATCACTCTGTGTCTGGAAACCAAGTTTGTCTGGACTATGGTCTAATTTTCCTGTTCATTATTAGGGGTATGGGATTTTGTAATTTTTCTGCTTTATGTATCTCTGGATTGGGTGTAGGTCAATAATACTGATCTAAGATAAATCACAAAAATCATGTACACAAGGTAAAACATATTCTTTTAAAGTACATATTGACCACATATTGATTCATAAGTTATATCAACAAATTTCAAGAAATAGGTATCATATGGAACATTTTCCCTCATCTTAAAACAATCTGATTAGAAATTAACAATAAAAGATGTGTTTGAAAACCAAAAAACAAATTCCCAAGCTCCTGGCTTACAAATTTTTTAGAATGGAACAGTAATGAAAGTACATATCAAAACCTCTGAGATGCAGATAAAGTGGTATTCAGAAAAATACCACATTTTATTAGGAAAATAATATTTATTTTAAGTTTATTAGGAAATAATAAGTTTATTAGGAAATAATATTTTATAGGTTTTGTGTTGGTTGTTTTCTACCTATTCATCTTTTGAAAGAGATGCTATGTATTCAGGCTATATTTTTCAATAGACAAGATGTTATATGGTCTTTTTCTATCATCTCTTTGTCCATTGAGTCAAGACTGAATCCACTTCTCAGATTTACTTGGAGGACAGGCTGAGAAAAAGCATACTCAGTCTTCCATTTCAGGGCAAACTGAATTAATCCCTTCTATGCTTTGTGGAGAGTCTTTCCAGATGTTTGCTTTAAGTTGTCTGTCAATCTTAATTTTGGGTGGTGGTGTGTTTTCACCTTTTCCTATAGCTTGATAAGTACTTTAGTGAAAAGTAGGAAAGACCGTATTAAAGGGTGTTAACAAACACCATTTTAAAAAAGAATCCTGCTGTTTGTTCCTTTGCTTTTTTTTTTTTTTCCCCCACTGTGCAACCCGCTTCAGTGCCTGCAGCCTATGGGCAGAGGCCAGGCAATGGTTCAGGGCCAGTCTGCTCTGGCATGGGACACTATGAGAGGCCCAGGGGGACTGTTCCTTTGCTTTTGAAGCAATGAAGTTATGAGCAAGTTAAATTAGTTTACCTATGCCATACTTTGATCAAATGCAGGCAGAATTCAGGCAGATGTCAGGTTAGTTCAAGTCTATAATCACTACTTTGCTGTCTCTGTGCTGGTTTTGTAATTTGCTTAGAGAAGGAGCCCTCCTTATCCTTTGTGTTCCTGAGTGACATATACACCAATGATATAATTTTCTTCTCCATTTTACCTTAAACAGATATCCCTTATCTGCTTTCATTCCGAGGTTTGCAGATTTCTTAACAGGTTTATTCACTAAAAGCCCCAGTAGACTCTAAGACAATTGCAAATAACACACTAAATAAAAGCTGAAAGTTTAAGCCAGGATGAAAATAGATACACATGCACAAATCCTGTCTCAAACTTTTGAATCAGAGTTTTGGTACTGGGGTTTTGTATCTATGGTTTTAAAAAGTGGTTCTAATTCCTGCCCCTGGTGGCAAAACACTCAAACGAACGAACAAACAAAAAATAAAAAACTCCCTCTGCTTTAATTTGTTATATGCAAATTAACTAATTAATTAATATGGCAGGTAGGTTCTAAATTGTATTCCATCTGGCTTCATTTCTTAAGCATGAATTGCTACAGTGCAATTGAAAGAGCTCAGGGGTTCAACTGGACTTGGACCAAATCCCACTCTGCCTCTTGTGAGCAAACCACATCCTGTTACTCTGTGCCTTGGGCAAGTCACTTACTCTCTTTGAGCCAGTTTTCTTATTTGGAAAATGGGGAGAATATCATCTATAACAAAGGATTCATTTAATGGGTAGGATCTTATTTTCTAGAAGTCTGGTTGGAAACTCAACTATTTGGCAACCCCTGGTTCCTGCAGTGTCTCCAGGCCAGCAGTGCTGGATGTGCAGAATTCAACCTTGGATGGCAAAACACGGGTAATATCAGTTTTGATGTAATGGTATGAGCTCACGAATAAGGAAGATAAGGGATGTTTTTGGGTACTGAAAGACAATTATCTGCTTATTTTAACCACATGTAACAGATATTTACAGATAGTTTTCCTTGATAGATATTCAGTTTCCCCTTAATAATTTTTCCTGACTCTTCCTTTTCATTAGTCTTGTCTGGAAAGTTTAGATAAATCTGTCAAGATAGCAGCTGACTTTATGTTGTATGTTGTGTCTGATATATGCTTGCTTTTGTGATCGCTCTGATTGCTATTATTGCCACTATATAATTTTAATACTAGATCTTCCTTGCTCTGTAAAACTAATTATTTTTATATCAGTTCTGCCTAGGAAGTTGGATTACAACCCGCAGAACACACATGAATAATGGAACTGCAGGCTTACCCTTAGAAAATAAATAGTTTCTATATAGGGAAGAAACGGTCACAGCACACAAAGAGCATGAGTTTTGAGGGTTTTCAGATGTTTACGGAAAGCAGGGAAGTTCCCCTCACTCTGTCCTCTTTAATCGTTGGTTGATAGCTTCAAAAAATTCTTTAAATCTTCATCTTTTTTGTTTTAAGGTGATAGTTTATGTAAAAATCAATTCCCGTGCCGTCATATGACTAGGACAAATTTAATTCAGCAGAACAGTTCTGTTAAAATAACATTTGTTGATCACCCCTGTGTCTTATTAACCAGAGGTACTAGTATGTCCTGGACATATCCCAGTAAACTAACTGATATCCAAGCACTTGAGAGAATCTGGTGGTTTCAAATACTGGACATTAAAAATTCTCATATATAATGTAATAATTGTATACACGAGGGAAAGGATGCTTAATAATATTTAAGGTTTACTATAACAAAGAGATGCTCTGTAAATATTAATTGTAATATTAGCTGTATTTGTCTTTAGATCAGATAAGCTGATTTTCATTAAAGAGAGAAATGATTACTCTATTTTAATATTATATTTAATGCTTTAAAATAGCAACAACTTATTGATTTGTTTTTCTATGCCCAGTACTTTACATAAAATCTTTGCACTTTTCCCCCATTACATCAGTTAATGCATTCTTATTGTAATAATTCTGGAAATTTCTTGAAAGTATAGTGAAGACCACAAAAATCACCAATAACTCCATCACTCAAAGATACTCATGATAAAAATTTTGGTATAGCTCTTTCAGGTACTTTTTCCATGCATAGTTTACACATATATTGACAATTTAAATGAAATTAGTAACACAGTGTACTGTATTCTATTGTTTTTCATTGAATCTATTAATCATTTTTTCATTAATTTACTAAGTATTTTTTGAAAATCCTCATGGGTTTAAATATTCTGCCACATTTTTAGTGGCTGCATGGTGTACTATTTTCCAGAGGCATGGTAATCTGTTCAATCAGGTACTGTTGCTCTTCTCTGGTGATCACACTTTGAGTCACTATGAACAGTGCTGGGTGATTTTCTGAAATTGGAATTGCTCTGTTAAGTGTGTACATATTTTAAAGATTATAGAATATGTTTCTAAAAAGCTTCCCAAGAAGATTGTGTCAAGTTAAATTGCATGAAATTGCCTATGAAAGTATCCATTTCCCAGTGCTCTAGTAAATATTGTCAATAAAAAGTATTTCCATTAGTCTTAATTCATAGTTTTATGCTTAAAAGCAGGGTTGATTATTTTTTCATGTTTAGTACACTTAAAATTTTCTGTTAGTGACTTACTTGATTATATGTTTTACCCATTTTAATTGAATTCATCTTTTTCACACTACTGTGAGAAATCTCCTGATGTAGTAAGTATCATATTAAGCCCTCTAGCACTCTTATATATGGGTTTAATGTTTTCAGTTTATTTGCTTTTAGCTCTTGATTTTTAATCTATTTTGAGGTTATTTTTGAGTATGGTGTTAGGGAGTGTTCTAATTTCATTCTTTTACATGTAGCTGTCCAGTTTTCCCAGTACCACTTATTGAAAAGACTGTCTTTTCTCCATTGTTTATCCTTGCTTCCTTTGTCATAGACTAGTTGACCATAGGTGTGTGGTTTATCTCTGGACTTTCTATCCTGTTCCATTGATCTATATTTCTGTTTTTTGTGCCAGTACCATATTGTCTTGATTACTGTAGCTTTGTAGTATAGTCTGAAGTCAGGGAGTCTGATTCCTCCAGCTCCGTTTTTTCCTTCAAGGTTGCTTTGGCTATTCAAGGTCTTTTGTGTCTCCATACAAATTTTAAGATTTTTAGTTCTAGTTCTATAAAAAATGCCATTGGTAATTTGATAGGGATTGCATTGACACTCCCTTCTGGCTTGTAGAGTTTCTGCTGAGAAATCAGCTGTTAACTTTATGGGAGTTCCCTTGTATGTTATTTATCACTTTTCCCTTGCTGCTTTCAATAATTTTTCGTTGTCTTTAATTTTTGCCAATTTGATTACTATGTGTCTCAGTGTGTTTCTCCTTGGGTTTATCCTGTATGGGACTCTCTGTGCTTCCCGGACTTGGGTGGCTATTTCCTTTCCCATGTTAGGGAAGTTTTCCACTATAATCTCTTCAAATATTTTCTCGGGTCCTTTCTCTCTTCTCCTTCTGGGACCCCTATAATGCGAATATTGGTGCGTTTAATGTTGTCCCAGAGGTCTCTTAACTTGTCTTCATTTCTTTTCATTCATTTTTCTTTATTCTGTTGTGAAGCAGTAAATTCCACCATCTGTCTTCCCAGTCACTTATCCATTCTTCTGCCTCAGTTATTCTGCTATTGATTCCTTCTAGTGTATTTTTCATTTCAGTTATTTTATTCTTCATCTCTGTTTGTTCTTTAATTCTTCTAGGTGTTTGTTCTTAATTTTTCTAGGTCTTTGTTAAACATTTCTTGCATCTCTTCAATCTTTGCCTCCATTCTTTTTCCAAGGTACTGGATCATTTTCACTATCATTATTCTGAATTCTTTTTCTGGAAGGTTGCCTATGTCCACTTCATTTAGTTGTTTTTCTGGGGTTTTATATTGTTGCTTCATCTGGTACATAGTCCTATGCCTTTTCATTCTGTTTATCTTTCTGTGAATGTGGTTTTTGTTCCACAGGCTGCAGGATTGTAGTTCTTATTGCTTCTGCTGTCTGCCCTCTGGTGGATGAGGTTATCTACGAGGCTTGTGCAAAGCTTTCTGATGGAAGCGACTGGTGGTGGGTAGAGCTGGTTGTTGTTCTGGTGGGCAGAACTCAGTAAAACTTTAATCTGCTTGTCTGCTGATGGGTGGGGCTGAGTTCCATCCCTGTTGGTTGTTTGGCCTGAGGTGACCCAGCACTGGAGCCTACAGGCTCTTTGGTGGGGCTAATGGTGGACTATGGGAGAGGGCTCACGCCAAGGAGTACTTCCCAGAACTTCTGCTGCCAGTGTCCTTGTCCCCGTGGTGAGCCACAGCTGCCTTCCGCCTCTGCAGGAGACCCTCCAACACTAGCAGCTAGGTCTGGTTCAGTCTCCTATGGGGTCACTGCTCCTTCCCCCTGGGTCCTGACGTGCACACTACTTTGTGTGTGCCCTCCAAGAGTGGAGTCTCTGTTTTCCCCAGTCCTGTCAAAGTCCTGTAATCAAATCCTGCTAGCCTTCAAAGTCTGATTCTCTAGGAATTCCTCCTCCCGTTGACAGACCCCCAGGTTGAGCCCCTGGTTCTGAGCCTGATGTGGGGCTTAGAACCTTCACTCCAGTGGGTGGACATCTGTGGTATAATTGTTCTCCAGTTTGTGAGTCACCCACCCAGCAATTATGGGATTTGATTTTATTGTGATTGCGCCCCTCCTACCGTCTCATTGTGGTTTCTCCTTTGTCTTTGGATGTGGGGTATCTTTTTTGGTGAGTTCCAGTGTCTTCCTGTTGATGACTGTTCAGCAGTTACTTGTGATTCCAGTGCTCTCACAAGAGGGAGTGAGCACATGTCCTTCTACTCCATCATCTTAAACCAATCTCCCCTTATGTTGGCTCTTGATTTTTAAATGTACAAGTTAATTTTTGTAAGTAAAGTCTATCAACCTCTTTTGTTATGCTTTCTGCTTCTGTGTCTATGCTTAAAAAGTCTTCCTTATCAGGAGATCAGAATAATAGAAATTAACACTTTCTTTTAGTACTTTTTGATTTCATTGTTGTACATTTTACTTTTTAATATATTGGAAATTGATTTTAGTGTGGGTGGTAGAATATTTTCTGAGTTCACAGTAGGGGACTGAAGAATACATTTCTGTTGACATCATATGTGAATGTCAGCAGGACTAAGTACAGACTGTCTGGGTTCAATTTTTTTCACTCAAAATTCTGTAGATGCTGCTCCATTATGTCTTACTCTTTAACGAAGATAGCTTGATTTTCCTTCTTTTTTTTTTTAACATGAAATCTATTCTTTTTCCTCATTGGATACATATGAATCATTATTTATTTTTAAAGTTGAAAAATTTACCAAGATATGTTCAGATAATGGCCTATTTTCATTATTTTTGCTTTAATTATGATAAGTTCTTTTTAATATGTAGATTCATATATATTTTCTAGGTTCAGGAAAGTTTTCTTGTATTATAAATTTTTGTACTATTTTGGTTCCATTTTTTCTTTTCCCCTCCAATTATATGTAATGGTGAATCACTTTCCTACGTATCTATTATTTTCTCTTATGGTTTTTATCTCTTAATTATTTTTTCTGAATTATAGGTAAAATTCTAAAGCTTTTTCCAATTAGATTTTCTACTCTGTTTATTCTGATCTTCAGTACTTCTAGGACCTTCAATTTAAATTCAGTGACTATGGTTTTATGTCTTTAAAATCTTTCTTTAACTTATCCAGCTACTTTACCTCTCAGCAAGATGACCTTGCAGTTTAGACTGTTTTCTTATCAGTTCATCTTTGGTCTCCTCTCTTTTTGCACGCATTTCCATTTTGAAAAATTGAGAACATAAAGACAACACATACCTCTGTTTACAGTGATATGCTTACCCTTTTATTTTATGCTACCAAATATTTTTATTTGTTCCTCTTTTTTTTCCTTGTCTTTAAGAAGGAGCGATACTATTTACAATAGCCATGACATGGAAGCAACTTAAGTGTCCATCGACAGATGAATGGATAAAGAAGATGTGGCACATATATACAATGGAATATTACTCAGCCATAAAAAGAAACGAAATTGAGTTATTTGTAATGAGGTGGATGGACCTAGAGTCTGTCATACAGTGTGAAGTAAGTCAGAAAGAGAAAAACAAATACCGTATGCTAACACATATATGGAATCTAAAAAAAAAAATGGTTCTGAAGAACCTAGGGGCAGGACAGGAATAAAGACGCAGACATAGAGAATGGACTCGAGGACATGGGGAGTGGGAAGTGTAAGCTGGGATGAAGTGAAAGAGTGGTATGGATATATATACACTACCAAATGTAAAATAAATAGCTAGTGGGAAGCAGCCACATAGCTCAGAGAGATCAGCTTGGTGCTTTGTGTCCACCTAGAGGGGTGAGATATGGTGGGTGGGAAGGGTGCTCAAGAGGGAGGGGTATGGGGATATATGTATATGTATAGCTGATTCACTTTGTTATATAACAGAAAATAACACACCCTTGTAAAGCAATTATACTCCAATAAAGATGTTAAAAAAAAAAAAAGGAGCAATATATCTAGGGCCAACATGTACTCCAAATGGTCTGTGATAACACAATATGTATACCAGAGATAGCTCCAGTTCAGACCAAGGAAGAGATACCCTTCAGCTATGTACATCTCAGAGAACATGGAGAAGCTGAAGTTTGTCTCTTTCATTGACCATCCATCTTGGCATATCCTGGAATGGAATCACTAATCTCAGATTCTTCAAAGGCCAATGGTTCAGACTGTACAACCCCAAGGCTGGATTGATTAGATTATACCAGTATTGTCATAAGTCCTTGAATCTGATATAAACCCAGCAGCATCATGCCACATATTTTAGAAAAGGGTATACAGTTTACTTGTGAACAACACAGGTTTGAACTGCATGGGTTTACTTATATATGGATTTTTTCAATAAATACGCACCATGGTACCACATGGCAGATCTGTGGGTGGTTGAATCCTAGGATGAAGAAACAGGATGTGGAGGGCTGACTGTAAAGTCATACTCAGATTTTCGAGACTGCATGCATGTTGGTGGACCTAATGCCTGCATTGTGCAAGGGTCAACTGTACTTGCACATTCGAGACCTAACTTTTAAGTTTTAATGAGATTACTTAGCACTTTCAGTGACTTACTATGGTCTTTCAATTTAATTATTATATTGTTACATTTTGTTATTATATAATAACATATTATATAATATTGTTATATAAATTATATTATATATTATATTTTTTATATTATTGCCATATTACATGGTTATATTATACAATGAATCATTATATAATATATTATATTACTGTTATATTATACTATATATATTGTTATATATTCCCCTTTCTATTGTTTCCTCTGCTTCTCATCTTCCCCTGTCTTGAAGTACTGTTCTGATTTGGGTTTGGTTTGCCTCGTATTATAAGGTAAGGAGGTTGTAAGATTTTTTTCCTTCATTCTTGAAAATCAGTAATTTTACCATGGTGTGCTTAAGTATGTGTCAAATAATTTTGGAATTTGGTGAGCCTTCTTAATTAGGGAACTCAAGTTTGTCTTCAGCTCAGAGAAATTTTGTCTATTTTCTATGTCATTATCACATTTCATTTTCCCCCTCTGAGCCACCTATTTTTTGTGATCTGCACTTGAAGTCCCTTGACTTTTCCCTGAAGATATTTAGATATTTGTCCTTTTGGGATCTGCATTAGTGGCCCAAGAGATTTTTAAAAAAGTCTGTCCTTTTCTTAAACTCATTTCCTGAATTTTTAACTTGAAAATGATGTTGTTTATTGTTTTCATGCTGAATTTCAATCTTCTATGTCTGCTTATTGTTTTTGGTTCGATAGTCATCTCTTCCTCTGGGGTTCTGCTTGACAAGGTTACGGTGGGCCTTTTCAGTTTCTCCGGCTGCTGGCAATGGGTGGGGTGGGGGGAGGAAGGAGGAGCTGCTCTGCTGGGAGATGCAATTAGTAGTTTCATTGGCCTCAAGAGGGGAGGAAAACAGTGACTCTCACCTTCGGAGAATTTCACATAGTCCTAGCATTGGACATCTCTGTCTGTAATTGGTAACATAAGTCTTGTAGATTTTATGTTAGAAATCATGGGCTACTTCTTAATCATAAAAATTCTGTATTATTTTCAAGACAACAACAACAAAGTAGATCAATTTAACCTCTTGACATTTTTCTTCTCCTCTTTACTAGGGCTGTTTTGCAGGATTTTGTCACCCAAAATTTATTTGGAATAATGTCAGAATTTAATAACATTACATACTCTGACAGGTTGTATTTTTGGCAGTAAAGGTTTATAGTATAATTCTAAACAACATGCTGTTGTCCAAATATGAATGATGTGTGAAGAAAAATACACATTTTACTTAAAATTACTTTTTATCATCTTAATTTCTATATTTTATTTTGTTCTCTCTGTTCCATGGCTGAGTGTCAGAGCAGTAACTATTCCCTGAAAAAGGGAGCAGGCTTCTTCTAAAGGCATTTCCACAGCACCTCCATACATCAGCCAGGAAAGGCTCCTGAGAGAGCAGTAAATTAGCACCCTGGGCTCTGTCTGCCTCTCATTACACCTTCCTTCCTGAGCATGATGATTACACCTTCCTTCCTTCCTTCAAAACAGGCCTTCCATGGGAATGTTTTAATAAGTATATTTTTGGGGCATTTCGGAAACTTTAGGACCATGTTTCACTTCTTGTACATGAAACTATATGTCTGTGTGAGCATTTTGACTACTTGGCGCACAATTACGTATAATCTTCCAATACAGTTCCTTTTTCTCCTCTCATCCCTTCCTTTCCTGCTGCTTCCTGATATCTGTTCAATGTCAATTCAGTGTACATTCATTGAGTAACCTGATACATAGTAAATGAACACTGTAGGTGTTGGGATACATAAATAAGTATAGCATGGTTCCTGGGTGCACACATAATTTGTTTGTAACCACACAGCAGGTAATTCCTGTTAAAATATTTAGTATGCTTATCAGGTCACAATACTTTTTAAAAAAACCAAATAAAAATCTAACATTTATTAAGCCTTTAGCAAGGTAGCATGGTTTTACATTTGGGCCACACGTAGGTAAATGATATAGAACTCTGGACAGGTGAGGAAATGGGAATTATTCTCTTTTATTTTATCCTTTAATCCTGACCCAGCCACAAAAATAAGTTGTCTATTTCCTGGACAGGTTAAAAACTATCCTAAGGCCCTAAAAATATCATCAGCTTTGTTACATAAAATTATATCTGACTTACAAAAATTGTAGACTAATGGAAAGCATATTATGGTGGGAAAGAAATGTATGAATTTAGGATCTTGGTCTATTGAACCCAGTAATAGCTCAAAATTTATTTCAATGATACGATGTAAAATATATCTCAAACTTTAATTCAATGGATAGTCTTCCCTGGTGGTGCAGCGGTTAAGAATCCACCTGCCAGTGCAGGGGACACAGGTTCGAGCCCTGGTACGGGAAGATCCCACATGCCACGGAGCAACCAAGCCCATGTGCCACAACTACTGAGCCTGAGCTCTAGAGCTCACGAGCCAAAACTACTGAGCCCAAGTACCACAACTACTGAAGCCTGCGCGCCTAGAGCTCATGCTCTGCAGCAAGAGAAGCCACCAATGAGAAGCCCATGAACCGCAATGAACCCCTGCTTGCTGCAACTAGAGAAAAAAGCCCGCACGCAGCAACAAAGACCCAAGACAGCCAAAAATAAAAATAAATAAATAAATAAAAACAAAAAAAAACCTTTAATTCAATGGAATGGAAAATCTGTTTTTTGAATTATTTTAATCACAGGAAAACTTTCAAGAAATGTATCATCTTTTGTAGAAATCAGTACATAAACTATAATTTGATTGTATCTAAAAAGATACAAATGGATGATATTTGAGTTTAATATATATGTTCATATGTTTGTAGGAAAAGCTTAGTTTCAGAATCACTAACGTGTAATAGATTTTCTAGACATACACTCATTTGAAGGATTCACTTGTAATCTAAAATAATATGTAATTGAAGGAGTTAAGTAATTTTAGAAACAATAATTTGAGTAATCTTTGTTAAAAGTGACATTATTCAGCCTTGATGAAGCAAAGTAGATAATGACTCAAAGTAGAGCCATATTTAGGATAAAACATTTTTCAGGAGAATTGTTTATAAACTAAGGTAAATATTTTCGAAGATTCTCATACTGTCAAAGTGACAGAGAGAGCTGGAGCCCCTTACACAAGACATCTGGTTAGAGACACATGTGTCAGGGGCCTATTCTGAGGGTGGCTGTGCTGACAGAGGGCTGTGGCAGAGCCAGACCAGCAGGGAGACCCTGGCCTTTTGGGGCTTGTATCTAACTAACATATCTGATCATAAAACCCAAGATTCTTCAATCTGTGTGAAAAGCTCATAGCAGGAGAGGCAGGAAGTGTACTTGAGCCTTTTATAGGGACAGAACCATATGAACCTCTGTGTGTGTGTGTTTGTGTGTGTCTGTGTATGTCTGTGTGTGTGTTCGTGTGTCTGTGTGTGTGTTTGTGTGTGTGTCTGTGTGTCTCTGTGTGTCTGTGTGCGTGTGTGTCTGTGTATGTCTGTGTGTTTGTGCGTGAGTGTGTTTTTGTGTGTATTTGGGTATGTCTGTATGCGTTTATGTGTCTTTGTGTGTTTACGTGTGTGTGTGAGTGAGTGTGAGTGTGTGTCTGTATGTGTTTGTGTGTATGTGTCTGTGTGTATCTGTATCTGTGTCTGTGTGTTTGTGTGCCTGTGTGTGTGTGTGTAGAGGAGGGTGTCTCAGATTGGGGGTGGTTACAACACAAGGCCCCTGTCATTGCGTGTCCTGGGTGAGCAGCTGTAGCTCAGGGAACAGGAAGTGGGGAGTCTTCCCCAGTGCTCTCAGGCAGTAGCCAGTCCAGAGGTTGAAGGAGCCCTGACTCCCTGGGGAGGTAAATGGTTTGTGCCTGTGGTTGAGGCCAATGATGTCACAGTTTGCTTAGGTCAGTCCATTTGAGTTAAAGACAACTGATTGGACTGGAAATGGATAGTTGGTCATTTGCAAAACATTTTACTTTTAGTACTTATCTTAGAAATTTATTTTAAATTTAATCAGTATGATTTTTCCAAGCTTATGTATATAAATGGCATAATCACAGCCAAAATTACTTCAGATTTGTGAAAATAACTTTGACTTAGTTAAATAGGGGAAAAAGAATATGCAATAATGTATATTGTTAGAGTTCTTTAAAAGAAATCTCACAAACTATCCATAATAAAATATTTTATAGAATTTGGGCATTAAGCCATTTATCTGAAATCTTCCTTCATAAATTATGTTTTGGCCTAAAGAATGAAATGATTTATCTCAACTTAAAGCCAAATAATTGAACCATATTTGACTTAAACCAACTATATATTGTTCCTATTACCTAGGAATTGAGAGTGATTAAAATATTTGAATCAGAAAAGTGTAGTGTTTTGCATATTAATTTGATGAATGGCAGCCAAGTACTTGTCTCTCTTTCTTTTTCCCTTTTTCTTTTTTTCCCTTCCTTGGTTCTTTGTTAATTGGCCAAGTCATGCCTTCCTCATAGATCTAGAGAGTTGTTTGTCTTTGAACAAGAACATACAGAAAAGACATCAGGCATTTCCTTTCTTAGATTTTACAATACAGAGTCCCAATATTTTCAGAGTCAATTTTAAGGTTTATGGCTCTGAAAATTACAAGTTAAAAAGCACATTAGCCGAGCTTCCCTGGTGGCGCAGTGGTTGAGAATCTGCCTGCCAATGCAGGGGACGCGGGTTCGAGCCCTGGTCTGGGAGAATCCCACATGCCGCGGAGCAACTAGGCCCGTGAGCCACAACTACTGAGCCTGCGCGTCTGGAGCTCGTGCTCTGCAACAAGAGAGGCCGCGATAGTGAGTGGCCCGTGCACCGCGATGAAGAGTGGCTCCTGCTTGCCGCAACTAGAGAAAGCCCTTGCACAGAAACAAAGACCCAACACAGCCAAAAATAAATAAATAAATAAATAAAAAATAAAAATAAAGGAATTACTTCCAAAAAAAGCACATTAGCCATTATTTCTGCAATGCACCAGAAATTATGAACCAGTTCAAAACAGATTGTTGATGTTCTAATGTCACCATAAGTGCAACAGACGTCTTCTGCAATGGAGATTTTTGTTTATGACTATATCCTTGCCCTATATCCCTTTTCTGCAATATCATTGCTTTTTCCTTTTTAAGAACTTATTTAAAATAATTCCCAAGGATATAATGTTGTCTGCTCCTCAGAGCAGGTTAACAAAAACGGAAATTTTATTTTCTATGTCTGAGCATTGCCCATAGCAATTTAGGAGCAAGTTCCGTATCTGGGTCTCCCCATTACAAAAAATAGATATTTAATTATTATTTATCCTCAAAGATACTTAATTATCAGTAGGAAAGATATGATGTATTTAGCGATCTTCAGAGCAAAGCAATGTGAACATAACATCACTTTAACAACATGCAGGTGTAAACACTAAGAAATTACCTTTAGTGTGAGGTTTGTCTCTCCACTCTCTCTTCTGACTTTGCTCAGCATGCATAGGTAACCTAGATACAGATGCGGAGATGCACATCCATTTGAGGGAGGGAAAATTAATTTTGCCTTTTGTTTTGTGTTCTGCATAAAAGGAATTGCAGATACTTTGTAGATGAAAGGTTTTATTCATCCAAGATTCCTTTGAACTCATATCATTTTTTGGCCAAAATTATTTAGAAGGTTGTGTATGGGGGAAAAAAACCCAGTCACACTGTAACTGGAAGGTATCATTGTCAATAGCACTTAAAGGACAGTAAAATGGATAAGATGTAAGTCTGAAAGTGGAAATAAAGTGCTTGCTTTGAATGAATAGTTATCACTGGCTTAATTGTGTATTTCATTACATGCGGTGATGGGCTTTTGGTTCATTATCATGTCTGTGAGTTCTCTTATTTGAGTCTTCACACAAATGAAAAACTTCTGAGTAAATGAATGTGTCTTTTAAAGGAGAATTTATGTTGGACTTTGAACACCATAAGCAATTGTTTAGCTCATAAATATATGAAAATACAGGTATTGTAATAATGCTTTTTCCTCTTGTTTTTGATCTCCCACTTGCTTTCATAGTTTAGCCCTTCAGAGCGAAGACTCCGGTGATTACTTCTACTTGCCAAAGTCTCCCGTCATTCTGTTCTATCTTCTTCTGTTATGTTATCTGGAAGGTATTTAACTCCAGTTTTCACAGTCAATTATTAATGAATGTTTCATTTTATCTGTAGTATTACTTTGCCAACAAAACTGCTGTGAAGTTAATTATCTGGCAGTTTTTTAAAGGATAAAATTGAAAGAAATGGCTTTTGAGGTTAAATTGTCCTGCAGACCCGCTTTTGTCATTACAGGATAACAACAGATCCCTTTGATGACTAAGCCAAGCAGGTCAGCTGCTCCTTATTGTTCAAATGGTTGATAAACTATTCACAAAACCAAAGTCTGGTGGGTCTGGAACTCAGGGCTTTGCAATTTGGATGGGCATTTGATTCTGTCCTTTGTAGATTGTTCGTGTTCTTTGAACCTGGTTGAAAAGAAATGTTTATATTTTGACCTGCTGAACTCCTCACATTTAAAAGAGAATAAGTGGCTTCCACAAATCAAGGCACCCCAGCTACCAGAGGGTACCTGGTGAACAATGGCTGAGAGACCCTGGCCACAGGTATATCACAGGCTGCATTGTTATTGCAGCTGCGTGGTGAAGAATGATGTTCAGGAAGGTTACTGTGCTTATAGGCTAAGGTCTCATTTAAAAATTCTCCTCCATGAAAATACTGAGGCAATAGCTTTAAGGTGTTTAATTAGGAGCTTTCCATGGTATGTTGGGGAGAGTACAACGCCATCTCCATCACAGGGTGGCCAGGTTTAGTGACTAGAAATACATGATGCCCAATTAAACGTGAATTTCAGAACCCAAGTATGTGTCATGTGCTTTGTATCTTCTCTGGAAATCCTACATTGGGTTCTCTTTATTTAAAATCTCACATAGAAGTTACACCTGTCACAGATAGTAAGGGGATAATTCATGAACATGAATGAAAGTCAAATTGATATTATTATGTTATTCTGCCAGCATTCTGTTACCAAGGCTGTCACCCCAGAATCATGCCCCCACCCCTCCCTCAAATGGAAACCAATTACTCTTATCTACATTCCAGGAGGAAGCTGCAAAGAGAAAAACAAGAACTGGTTAGAACCAATGAGGCCCAAGATGGTGGAAGAGTTGACTTTCAGTGGACCTGGGGCCTCATTACATGCTCATTGTAATACATTAGCTAAATAACACACTTACTAGTACCAGACAGTTGACGATTGCCATGACAATGACCAGAAAACCTCACACAAGGACTGGAAAGGAGAGTTCCCTCCATTGCTGGTCCAAACCTCACTCTTATTCTCAGATAACTCATGAGTATCCCTCCCACTCTTTCCAATTCCCTCCCTTTTACATCCACCTGCCTATATATTTGGTGTCTCCACCCAAATTGGGTTGAGAAGTTGATTTGTGAACTAGGTTCCCACTTCTCCATTCTTTGGCCATTGAATGAAGCTTGTGCTGTTCCAGTCTCAGCATCCAAGCAGAAAAAGAAGCTCCCTGGCTGAGAAAAAGGGTCTTGGCCTGGGCTAGGACCCTGGTGTGGGTCCAGGCAACCAGTTTGGTAACGATTCCATTTAATTTAGTTTGGGGAAGTTTTGAGAGTTTTTCTAAATATTTCAAACCTGAGTGCCTACCAATTAGATTCTTACCTGGAAAACTAATAAAACTCACTGAGGTGTGATCAAGACAAACTTTACATTTCCCTTCAGCCTGACTAAACTTCAGAGAGTCTTCTTTGTGACTCCACGATTCTGATACTCACCCAAGTTTGAGGACCACTTTAGATTTAGCAATATTTTACAAAATACCACGGCTTCTTGAAATCTATTTGTAGTTAAAATACAATCTGTAGTGCTCTGAGATATGTCATTCCCTTTCTCCAACGGCATCTTTTTAAATGCAAAGGAAAAAAAATTGGTCATTGCTTACTTTGTTCTTTTCTCCAGCTCAATCTAGTCATGATTCTCAGTCTTTTAACCAACTTTACCTGGTTCCTGAGGAACATGGCCTGTGTCCCTTAGTGAGCAGTCACTCTGAGGAGGCAGAAATTGGGGTGGGGATGAGGAGGGTGTGGAAGGTGTTAAAGCCCCTTGGTGGTCCTGCTTCCTCCAGCCCACTTCCTCACATAGAAAAGCCTGCTCACATCATTCTTGGGTGGTCCCTTGGTTTGTCTGTGTGGGTTGCTAAGCAAGGAGATAACATCCTACTCACCTTTCTTTTATTTTTAAAAAATATTGTATTTATTTATTTATTTATTATTTAAAAAAAATTCTTTTTTGGTTGCGTCAGGTCTTCATTGTGACATGCAGGATCTTTTTGTTGCGGCGTGTGGGCTCTTCATTGCAGTGCATGGTCTTCTCTCTAGTTGTGGCATGCAGGCTCCAGAGCAGGTGGGCTCTGTAGCTGTGGCATGTGGGCTCCAGAGCGCATGGGCTCTGTAGTTTGAGGTACACTGGCTCTCGCATTGAGGCGCATGGGTTAAGCTGCCCAGAGGCATGTGGGATCTTAGTTCCCTGACCAGGGATCGAACCCGTGTCCCCTGCACTGGAAGGCAGACTCTTTACCACTGGACCACCAGGGAAGTCCCTCATCTTTCTTTTTTTTCCCAGCACAATGTCTGGCAATAAATAAAAGCTTAATAAAATATTCTTTTCTTTCTCTAGCCTTTTGCAGGATCTTCCCCACCTTCTCAGTATGTAACCTAACCAATCTTTCTTTTATGCCTGACATGATATAAAATTAATTTAACTTTGCATGTGACATTTTTCTGCAGACTTGGTTTATTGATGGGGCAAAGAGATTATTCCAAATTAGAATAGGAAGTAGATTAGTAACTTTGTCTTTTCTTTTTCTAGCAAAATAATTGCCAATTCTAAATGACTTAATGTATTTAAAAATATCATTCATCAAATCTAATTATTTCCAGTCAAGGAAACAAACTCAGTATACCACAACTACCCCAGGTTATACAGCCAAGTGGTGCTAAAGTTAGGACACATAGTCTGCCTCCTGATCATTCAGTCCTAATCTATCTGTTCATTGAAGAGTTACTTAGAGCCTACTATGTGCTGTGCACAATACTGTGTACTAGAAATACCAAACAAAATATTATGTGGTTTCTATACAATATAGTTTAGATGGGGAGACATAAGAAAACAAACCAATGCAATAGTATTTGATAAATACTTTGACAAGATAAGAGCAAATGTTTCTACTCCACTTCTAATTACTGGTCTTTCTCAGAGACTTTATATTAATATTTTGCTTTTAAAAAACAAATGTTAATATTCATAATTATCAAAATTTGGAAGAAATTCAACCATGATGTCCTTCAGTAGGTGAATGAATAAACAAACTGTGGTATATCCCAAAAATGGAATATTATTCAGTGCTCAAAAGAAATGATTATTGAGCCATTAAAAGACAAGGAGGAAACTTAAGTATATATGACTAAGTGAAAGAAGCCAATCTGGAAAGGCTACACATTATATGATTCCAACTATATGACACTGGAAAAAGCAAAACTATGGAGACAGTAAAAAAATCCATGGTTGCTAGGAGTTGGATGGCAAGGGATGAATAGGTGTGGAGCACAGAGGATTTTTAAGCCAGTGAAAATATTCTGTATAATACTATAATGATGTACAAATGTCATTAAATTTTGTCCAAACCCATAGAATGTACAACCCTAATGTAAACTATGGACTCTGGGTGATAATGAAGCATCCATGTAAGTTTATCAGTTGTAAAAATTGTACTATCTGGTGGGGGATGCTGATAATGGGGGGTGGTATTCATTCGTGGGGACAGAGGTTTATGGGAAATCTGTGTACCTTCCTCTCAACTTTGTTGTGAACCTAAATTTGCTCTAAAAAAATAAGTCTATTAAAAAAACAAATCTTAAGCAAGACTTTTGCTTTTGGTTAACTTTTACTCCAAATCACTATTTTAAAAGAGCTTCATTGTTCCTGAGTATGAGCTCCTGGCAAGTTGTGTCTGGCCTCTTGGCAGCTCATGCTTTCTGCTGCTGCTGTTTGTACAGATCCACCTGGTCCAATGTAGGTGGCCTGAAGTTTGAAAACCAGCAGTGTCCCTTGGCATGGTACAGTGGGACCATAGAAATGACCATGCAAGCTGAACTACTTACAAAGCAACCATGTTAGATCACATGGATTCTAACATTCTGGATAAAGACTACTGAATGGATTTGGAGTAAGATGGGAAAATGGGGAAGTAAAAGGGAAAGAATATTCACAAATTATCCTACATCCACTGTACTAGAGAAGGGTTTCTCAAAATCCATACTAATGACATTTTGGTTGGATAATTCTTAGGAGCTGTCCTGTGCATTGCATCATCCCTGGCCTTTACCCACTACATGCTAGTAGAATTCTCCAATTTGAGAAACAAAAATGTCCCCTGGTGAGGAAAAATCACCCCATATTGACAACCACTGTGTTAGAAGAAATATTTAGACAAGCCTCACAGAGCTGAAATCGTAAAGAATCATTATATTTAGAAGCATCATTTAGGTCTTATTAAAATATTCTATATATTAAGGGCTTTTTACATGAGTAAGAAATAGTTCAGCTTTTCATACAAGAAAAAAAAGCAAGTGTATTGACAATTTTAAAGAATATCATCTGCTCATTGAACCATTCAGAAGGGTACATATGTGTTCATCTAGTCACTAGGAAATTTATAAATATGTTATGTGACAACAATTTTTCTCTCAACACCAATTTGCCATTTTACCTTCATCTGGGTCTATACATCACCTTCCACCTCCATCCCCAAGTTTCAGGTTTCTAGAGATTGACTTGATTAAAACCGATGTGTGTGTGTGTGTGTGTATGTGTGTATGTGTAAATATTTTGATTAATAAATCTTTTAAAAGCAAGGTTCTTTATAGCAAAGTCTATGTTTAAAAATAGCAACAACAAATCTTCATAAATCTTTCAAATAGAGTTATAAGCATCTTGACACAGCTTCTTTTTCTCTAGAGTAACAAGCAGTTTTTTTAGATAGTGTTATGAATCCTGCAAAGACTGTTTCCTACTCTCCATTAATCCATTTCCTGAATCACTTCCTGCTTTAATAGAGACTTTTCTTCCTTTTAGGTGTGTAACACATTAGGCTTCCTTGTGGCATACTTTCCCCTACACCCCATTCTATATCAGTAGGTAAGATTCTCATACCTGTCATAGATGTTAGTTTCCTGCCAGACTTTGAGTCAACTTCAGTAAACCAAGCACATGCACATTCATTTTAATTATCAAAAGAAAGACCTCTCCCTGCACCCTGATTTTAGGCATCATCAAGTATATCTGGGGATGGAGGAGAGAAGTGTTCCCTGCAACCAAATGTTGGTGGTTTCTTTTGAGCACTTGTTTTACAATTCAGTACAGAAGTCTGATTCTGAGATAAGAAATTTAAGCCACATGAATTCTTCATGACACTTTTTCGCAAGGAAGGTAGTCAAAGGAAGAGAACAACTCTACCTCCCGGCTTCTCTGTGATTCCCTCCATGGGCAGCAAGAGGTGGTAACATGGTGTGTGTGGGGGGGATATGTCCAGCTTTCTCTGGTAGTTTTGGGCCAGTGTGTTCCAAGGTAAATCCCTGTGGTCATGTCCGGGAACTAGATGGGCTGTAAGGATGGAGGGCATGCAGTGGTGAGTGTTGAGGTGATAAGAGAGCCTTTTGGAAGGTTTTGGGGAAGTGGAGGGTTGGAAGTGAAGCTAAATCCGGCCTCTGTACTTCGACACTGAATTAAATCTTGGAGACAGAGTTTTGAGTGAAGTAGAGAAGAATAGCTTTATTGCTTTGCCAGGCAAAGGGGGCCACAGCACACTAATGCCCTCAAAAACTGTGTGTCCCGACCTGGAGGGGTAGTGAGGAGTTTTATAGAAATAATTCAAAGAGGAAGGTGGGCATGGTCAGCTTGTGGACACTCTTCTGATTGGTTGGTGATGAGGTAATTGGGAGTCAGCACCATCAACCTCTGGTTCCAATCAGTCTTCGGTCTATGAGCTTGCGGGTGGCATGCAGTTAACTTCTCCCACCTGGTGGGGGCTTCAGTATCTGCAGAACAGCTCAAAGATATTGTTTTCTGTATCCCTTGAGGGGGAACCAGGGCCCTGCCCCAAGGCTGCACTATTGTTTCTTGACTGCTCCTCCTTTATCTCTTCATCCTCTCCCTTCCCTGATTAGCATCTGTTTGAACCTGTTCTTTAGACCTCAGGAAGGGTCAAGGAGGCTGAATGAAGTTTATCTCCCATAATCAAGAAATGGGGGACACAGAAAGGCTTTTGTGCCCAGGAGTCCCACAGGGTCCTGCTCGGTATCAGGTGCTCAGGGTGGGAAAAAGGAGAGTTTAGGAAACAAATCCTGTCCATTGAAAGAGTATGGATTGGGCCAGTGATGGTGCAGTTGTTAAAGATTATTGGATGTACATTAGGAAAGTAAGTCAGCCTCTGGCCTTCTTTTCGGGAGACTGAGTAGAGACTGGTATACTTTCAATTAACTTTTGTTTGTTGGTCATACCTTAACAGGTTTTTCCACATGGAATGGGAATAATTATTTGTGTTCTAGAAGTTATTGGCGATAGAGGAGGCTTTGCCTACTTATCACTCTGCCCTGGGGCAACCCCACAATTGTCCTCTCTCTTTCTGTTGCAGGAAGAGTGACCCCTTCCAGGGCCCGAGAGTGGGCTCCTGTTTAACACTCGGAAATGAATTGTCCGAGGAGACACACGTGCTGACAAAGCAAAAGACTTTATAGGGAAGGGGTGCCTGGGCGGAGAGCAGCGGGGTAAGGGAAACCAGGAGGACTGCTCTGCCATGTGGCTCGCAGTCTCGGTTTTTGTGGTAATGGGGTTAGTTTCCGGGTTGTCTCTGGCCAATTATTCTGACTCAAGGTCCTTCCTGGTGACACACGCGTCACTCAGCCAAGATGGATTCCAACGGGAAGGATTCTGGGAGGTTGGTTGGACATATGGACTGGCATCTCCTTTCTCTTTTTGACCTTTCCGGAATTCTTCCAGTTGGTAGTAGCTTGTTAGTTCCGCATTCCTTCCCAGGACTTCCTGTTTAAGATAACTCATGCAAGTGGTTACTATGGTGTCTGGCCAGGGCAGGCAGTTTCAGTCAGTGGTTCCCCTAACATTTCCTGGGATGGGATAGGTGAGACATTTCTGTCACTTTCCCCAAACATTTTCTCTTTTTCTTTTGGCTCAGGATTTTCAGGAGAATCTGTATTTTTTAAAGTACATTTAAAATTTCTTTAATTTTTCATTTTTTCTTAACCACAAACTTCATTACCTTATCTGATGTCTATTCCAGTGCCTTAAAGAGTGTATCAACTTCTACCTCTAATAACTCCCTAATAAACTGTTGTTGAAATTCTTTTTATTTTTAGATACAGCATTTTAGTCAGTTTTGATGAGTGCATGACTGCAAGCTCCATTTCCCTTTGGTTCTAGAATTTTGGACTTGAGGAGTCCTATCATTTTTTTCCAGTTCCTTGAAACTCATCTCAAATGAAATAGGCCCACAGTCTGCTTTTGTTATATGATGAATATCTTGAATCTTATTAACATTTCTTTAAAAATAACCTCTATTTTTTCCTAGAAGAATATTTTGTTAATTTACAGATGCTTTCTTTTCTAACGATTTGCATTTGGAAGATTATTATTAAACTTTTGTAGCAAACATATATTTAGGTTCTTGAATGGACCCAGTTAGTGAATTGGGTCCATATTTAAATTTATTGAAGTTGAGTCCATTAATCCAAACGAGAAAAACTGACTACCTTTAATTTTAGAATTGTATGTAAATTTAGAATTGTGTGTTGAAGAACACACACTCAAGAGAAACTTTTCTTACTCCTGGTAAATTTAAATATATAAATACATATGTACATGGACATACGTACCTATGCATGTATATATGCCTATAAAAAGAAAGCTATCAAAATTTTTTGAGTTTGTATTTTAGGCTTTTATTTGATTGTTTCTATACATGCATATATGTATACTTACACTGCAACTTACTTCAATAATTTTGTAATTTGCCTCATAGTAAAATACCTCTTTCTATTTTAAACAAATTACCTTGGTCTTTTAAAAAAGCATGTAAGGGAAATATTGTCTTTTTGTATTTTATCCCCAAAACACATTTAAAAGACGATTCACACACAAAGGAGCAAGAATTTACTCAGAAAGCAGATCCAAAGAAAAGAGGATTTATATGAGACCAACTAATCAAGCAGAAGGTGAATTCCAAATTCAGGGAATTTTTTAAAAAAGGTTATTAAAATATGGCAGCTCATCATTTGCAGACCATGTTTTTGAAATAGCCAGTGGCCCTCCTTCAGGTGACTTCAGACAGGGGTTCATTTTCTTTAAGTTAATAGGTTTGGATAAATAGAGAAAGAGACATTTCTGGCTAATATTTAATCCCTTGATGCTGGCATGCACCAGTGTGTTATGTAACTATGCTTCTACTTATGGTTCGAGTATTTGTCTTGTTACATTTAAATTATGAAAATAATTTCAGTCCATGACAATTTAAAGTGGATTTTAGCTGAGCTACAATTGGAAATAAACATCTTTCTGTTTGCTGAACCCGTGTGCTGTGACCCATAAGGACATCTATTAGCATACATTGATATGCTTAACAGATTTTGCTTTATGCTAAAGCAGAAAGAATTTTTTAAATTGCAGGAACACCTGGGGGTGGGGTAGGGAAATAGGACTAATGGTAGGAACAGGATGGCTACAACCCGTTTGGACTTTTGAGCCCTGATAGACCTGATGGAACTGCTTTCCGGAGAAGTGTGAAGGGAGCTAGGATGCTCCAAGGACATTGATGACGCTGCAAAGAGGGCTTCTTTCAGCCTCAGACAGCAATAGGCATGGCTCTGTCTCCTTGGAGACTGACTACTTTGGGGACACAGGGAGGTGGCACCTTTACCTGGGCACAGATATTTCCCAGGGCACATGAAGCAATGACTAGAGGCCTCCTAGAAAGAACAGTCCAGAGCAGACAACACAGCAGAATTAGTTTTTCCCTTTCAGGAATCCCGGAAATACCTGGGCAGGGGACCCTCCTGGGGACTGGAGTCCTTCTTCCGTGGGCCAGTAGGGACAGTGACCCAGTGAGTTTTGCATGTCTACTGCTCATGCAGTTTCTTCTTTCTTCACAGGCTGGTGAGGTCTGGAAACATCCACATCATCTTTATCTATGGAGTTTTGAAATCACCATGATTACCCTCTTTAAAAGAAGGGTGCATCTAATTACAAACAAACAAATTAAAAAAAATACCCAACTGATATTCACAAATATAATTTTGTTTCCACAGTCTGGGTTCATTATAAAACTTCTGAATTGTCTTTGTGCATATTAATGAGTTTAATATTTAGACGAGGAATGAGTAGTTTAGAAGCAATTAGTCAACATGATTAAAACACAACCTGTTTCTACATTTATTGAGAAACATTGCATTTTTGTACATTGTTTCTATGTTTATTGAGAAACATTGCATTTCAGTTTCAGAATTTAAGATTACATACTCAATTATCAGATAACTTATTTTGATAGTAAAATGAGGAATACAATTCTATTTTTATTTACTCGGTGTTAGAACACAGCATTGAACTAGAACACGTTTTACTTCGGTGCGCTATGCTGAGGATTGGAGGTGGGTTAGCGGGACAATGACTAGGTTTCAGCATGTCCTGTGCTATGTTATTTCACTTTAGAACTAAAAAAAAAACCTCAGACTGGGGAACACTATGACTGTTCTATGAGATATCGTGATTCAATATTAATATATTCAATTTAGAGTTCATTCTTTTGTTCTATTTTGTAGTAATTTGGGGTTTTGTAGCTGAGAAAAATGTCCAGTCTTGTCCAAAAATGTATTTTGAAGAGCTATTTATTTCATTTGCATCCTTTCATTACTAACAAAGCAACAGTATGTTTTCCACTCATTGACTGAAAGATAATGAACAAGTCATTTATTTTCTTTAGTCTCAGTTTTGTCATCTGTAAAGACTGGATGAAAGAAGCCCTGAAGTTGGTTGTTAAGAATTTAGAGGCTGTGGACCCCAGCATCTGCTGCTGGGCATTTTCCTTCCTTCTTGTGACACAGTTCTTATGAACAGCAAAGTCTTGGCTTTAAATTCTGATCTATGGACTCTTTTCTACACAGTGTCACAGGCTTATAATTATATTGTTTTCATATCTTAATTATTTTAAAAAATTTTTATTTTATTGAAGTATAGTTGATTTACAATGTTGTGTTCACTTCTGCTGTACAGCAAAGTGATTCAGTTGTACATATATGTATATACATTCTTTTTTATATTCTCTTCCATTTATCACAGGTTACTGAATATAGTTCCCTGCGTTATACAGTAGAACCTTGTTGTTTATCCATCCTATATATAATAGTTTGTATCTGCTAATCCCAAACTCCCAATCCATCTCACCTCCTCCCACCTCCTCCTTGGCAACCACAAATCTGTTCTTATGTCTGTGAGTCTGTTTCTGTTTCATAGATAAGTTCATTTGTGCCATATTTTAGATTCCACATATAAGTGATATCATATATTTGTCTTTCTCTTTCTGACTTACTTCACTTAGTATGATAATCTCTAGGTGCATCCATGGTGCTGCAAATGACATTGTTTCATTCTTTTTTATAGCTGAATACTATTCCATTGTATATATGTACCACATGTTCTTTATCCATTCATCTGGTGATGGACATTTAGGTTGTTTCCATGTCTTGGCTATCCTAAATAGTGCTGCAATGAACATTGGGGTGCATGTATCTTTTTGAATTATAGTTTTCTTTGGATATATGCCCAGGAGTGGGATTGCTGAATCATATGGTAACTCTATTTTTAGTTTTTTGAGGAACCTCCATACTGTTTTCCATGGTGGCTGCATCAATTTACATTCCCATCAACAGTGTAGGAGCTTTCCTTTTCTCTGCACCCTCTCCAGCATTTGTTATTTGTAGACTTTTTAATGATGGCCATTCTGACTGGTGTGAGGGGATAAACTCATTGTAGTTTTGATTTGCATTTCTCTAATGATTAGCGATGTTGAGCATCTTTTCATGTGCTTCTTGGCCATCTGTATGTCTTCTTTGGAGAAATGTCTATTTAGGTCTTCTGACCATTTTTTGATTGGGTTTTTTGTTTTTTGATATTGAGTTGTATGAGCTGTTTGTATATTTTGGAAATTAATCCCTTGTCGGTCACATTATTTGCAAATATTTTCTCCCAGTTTGTAGGTTGTCTTTTCATTTTGTTTATGGTTTAGGATTATTTTCTTAAAAATTACATCATTCCCCTCATCAACAAAAGAAGTTTTCAGCAGGTTGATAAATATTTAAATTATATCATGTCCTAATTTCTTTCCTAACTTTGATGGCTCTTTATAACAAGAGCACTTTCCCCATCCCCCAGTGGCCCTCTTGTGTATATTCTTGTCACTCCAGGAAGGAGGATTTCTATTGTGGTTTGCTCCAGCCTCTCTGCCTTTGTGTGCACTGTTTCCCTCATCAGGCATGCTTCTTCCCTACCCAGGCTCAGGGAGAAGCCAAGATTTTCTTTACCCTTGAGGCTTCCCATCTAAGTTACATGAAAACTTGCCCCAAAATTATGCCTCTAGTACTCCTTTACCAGTGATTTTTTGTGCATACAACAACTAATTGACCCTGACTTTTTTATATTATGGTAAAATACACATAACAAAACTTACCATTTACCATTTGAGTGTAAAATTCAGTGGCATTAAGTGCATTCACATTGTTAGGCAACCGTCACCACTATCCATCTCCAGAAGGTTTTCAACATCCACAACTGAAACTCTGTACCCATTTAACAATAACTTGCTATTCCTCCTTTCCTCAGCCCCTGGTGATCATTTTACTTTCTTTCTCTGTGAATTTGGCTAAGTTAGATACCTCTTATAAGTGGAATCATGCAATCCTTGTACTTTTGTGACTGGCTTATTTCTTTTAGCATCATGTCCTCAAGGCTCATCCATGTTGTAGCATGTATCAGAATTTCACTCCTTTTTAAGGTTGAATAATATTCCATTGTGTGCATAGACCACATTTTGTTTGTCCATTCATCTGTTGATGGACTATTGGGTTGTTTACACATTTTGACTATTGTGAACAATGCAGTTATAAACATTTGTGTTCAAATAACCGTTTGAGTCTCTGCTTTCAATTCTTTTGTGCATCTACCCTGAAGTGGAATTGTGGGTCATTCTATGCTTAATTTGTTGAGGAACTGTCATTCTGTCTTCCACAGCAGTTGCCTTGCTTTATATCCCCACCAGCAATATACACGGGTTCCAAATTCTTCATGTCACTTCTTCATAACACTTGTTATTCTCTGACTTTTGGGTAATAGCCATCCTAATGGGTATGAAGTGGTACCACATTGTAGTTTTGACTTGCATTTCCCTAATGAGAGTGACGGTGAGTATCTTTTACAGTGCTTATTGGACATTTTTATATCTTCTGTGGAGAAATGGCTATTCAAGTCTTTTGCCTGTTTTTGAATTGAATATATTTGCTGTTGTTGTTGGAGAGAACCGTTTAAACAGTATATACTCAAAAAGTTTTTGAAGACTTAAGTCATCACAGGAAACATGAATTGTGTGTACAATGCACTGGGAACCACTGAGGAGGATGGGACTTTCCGGTGGTCTCATATGCCTTGCTTATTGAGTATGTTGTTTATACATTTTCCATGAATTTGTTTGTGTATAACAGCTCTTCCTTCAGTGTCAGCATGCTTGTGGATAAGAATTTTTCTTTCTAACTTGATGTCTTAATAGGATTTTTTCTTGAAAACCAGAAGATCCAATTTGTTAGAGTTATACATAAATGTAGACTCCATAAACTCTTGTGAAGAGCTAAGGGACTCACCTATGGGTGAAGAGAAGATTTATTGAATGGAGTTCACAGTGCCAAACATATTGCTTGCTTTTTTTCTTACTGATGGAGCTCGCTAAGATTTCTTGGTGGTCTTTTTCTGTAGAAGTGAGGTGTAGCAGCCATATTTGGTTGTTTACCAACCCTCTATTTATTACTATACTTATCATGTTGTGTATTATTTGGGTGTCTAATGAATATAGAATATATTTTAGTTGCTTTGTGATGGATTCATTCAAGCTGTATCATAGGGCAGTCTTTATGGCTATTTTAATCAAATTTTTCATTGATTAAGTCATTCTAAAATTATGGCCATTATCAAGGAGAGATCTTGAAATTTATTTTGATGCTTTAAAATATATCAACTATATCAATAGGTTTTGCTGTGTTACAAATAACCCCAGATCTTGGTTTAAAAAAATCGCCAGCTCATCCATTTGCAATTCTAGGGGTTAACAGTTTGGACTGGGGTCAACTGGCTAGTTCTTTGGATGGTCTGGTCTGAGTTTACTCCTGTGGCTCTGGTTAACTGGCAGGTCAGCTGGGATCTGATTGGTTCCAGATGGTGTTCCTCACAAGGCTGGGTGGCCAAAGTGACTGGGCCATAGACCTCTATGTGCTAGCAGGCCAGCCCAGACTTTTCACAGGGCTCCAAAAGCAGCAGGAAAGGGCACACTCCCATATGCAGGTATTCTTGATGTTTCTGCTTGTCCAACGTTTGCTAAGTTTCTTTGACCAAAGAAGTCACATGGCAAAGCCCAGATTCAGGAGAAAGAGGAATAGATTCCATCTCTATATGGAAGAAGCTACAAATCACTGTGATTATATTTTTTTTTGTTTGCTTTAAATCTACCGTAACATCAGTATCAACTCATGGCCTTGATTTTGTTGATGTAGTATAAGTCCCATGTAAAAACAGTGTTTCCAGAATATAACATTAACCTATTCTATATAGATTGAACCAATAAATATAGGATTCTGAAATGGTCTGAGGCTTGGATATTTTCTTGGTTTGAATTTATAGTTTAAAATATTTTTCAACAGGTGTTTTTAAAAAATCAGTTGTTTGCTTTTTATCAGTTTCCAAGGTAAGAAAATTACTAAAATACCAAAAATCTCTGTGCATTAATCATATAAGACAAATAAATGCCAAAAATTTTAACATCAAATCACTCCCCGAAGGAACTTTGTCTTTTTAAATTTTAACTTCTATAGAAGAGCAAAAAGGGGAAAAAGGGAGTTTAAAAAAAAGCAAACATAGAGTAAAATTGTAGTCATAAATCTACTGAAGTTACCTAAGTTATTTGGAAGCTAATTATGAGTGTGTGCAAAGTAAATGATGTGAGAACTGAATTAATGAAGACTAGCTACCTCCCACAAGCTAATGAGGCATGCTTTATACCAATAGTGGCACAAATTGAAAAATTAAACTCCTGTGGAGAGAAAAAAGGAGCAGCCCAAGGTAAGGATAACATGCAAGGCCAAAGGAGTTCCCAAAGGCATTCTCTGGAATTAACAGTCCTTGCTGACTTTTCTATGATACAGAATATAGTCCTTGGAATTCCCTCATCTTTTCTTTTTACTTCACCTTCCCGCAAAAAGAATTCGTAGACGTGGTAGCTTGTTTAGCCCCACAGAGTCAATAAACGGTAAACGTGTTCACGTTCAAATGTATTTCTATTTCTCAGGTGTTGGCACTTAACTACAGTGCAATGGTGGTCTTTCTTCTGCCTCTTCTTGGCATGACCACATAGGTGATTTTCAACCAGATTCTTTTTATGTGTCTTTCCTTCATTAAACTCATATATATATATATATACATATATAGTAGTCTTCACAAGTATTATTACCTGTATACAGGAAATATACAGTTATTCAGGTGAATGCTTCATATTAAAGAATGTAACAAGATCAGTATTTAACTTTTTTCAGCTCCAAAAAAATAGATTATGCGTTAAAATTACAGTGAAATATATCTTAATCCTCCTTTGTGGCTAACAAAGGTTTATTTATGTAAAACTATTTACATATTTAATATGTGCTAAATTAAGGATATTAAAGATAGGTTTTACTTTTAATTTTTAGAATGATAACACTGTTGATGTCTGTTGTACAGTTATTAATTCTTCAGAAGTTCTCTGAGATGTCAATTATAATCTTTTATCACAGTTAAAATATTTAATTAGACTTTGCTGTAACACCTGTTCTATGATTCACTATTACTGTAAACTCTAATTAAATATTTTAACTCTGTGATGAAACAAATTTATATGTTTTTATATTACATATAATTTGAGTTATATACAGATTCTAAAGGAATTTATATGTCATATATGTATGTATATAGATTTTGGAATGTTTTACTTCCATGTTTCAAGATCCCCAATCTTACAGTCTTGCAGGTACTACATTCAATATATTTCCCTTTCACCGTACATCTCAAATCATAATTTTTTTAGGAATCCACTAAGATACATAAAATAAATATTATTTTTCTTCATTAAAAATACTTTTATTGAGAATGTATATAGGCATGCACTATTTTGAAAATACTTTAATTTTAACCTTAAAAAATGTCATTAATATATGTAATTCAAGTGGTAACACACACATACATACGATATTTCTTAAGTGTTGACAATTATGAACTTAGAGAAATGAGAGTAAAGCGATTTGATCAAGTCTTAGAAAACTTTGGAAGCTGGTAAAGATGGTATAGGAGGAGTTGAAATGTCTTATTTGTTTAGGTTTTGCCCTCTTAATAGCAAACAAGATCAACTATTGATGATTTAAAGCAACAAAGCTTATTGTATGAGTAATGAATAGAATTAATAAGAATAACTTATGTGAAAGGTTAATTATTAACTATTCAAAAATCTCATTCTTTTTCAAGGAAAGTAGAATTTAAAATTAATTTTTTCCTTTACCTATGGAGGAAAATGTTTTAATCATTTAGATTGTTTCTTTTCCATGCTTTAAAAAGTACAAATGATTCAAAACTTTTCTGATTGTCAAAGTAAGACATATTAATATAGAAAATCATAAGTAGCAAATAAACATGATCTATAATATCATCACCTAGGAAATACCAGTTCGTTTTTGGGCATATTTCCTTCTTACTTTTCCTATGTGTATGTATGATATTTAAATATAATTTTATACTTTATACTGGGTTGGCCAAAACGTTCATTTTTTTTTTTTTTTTTTTTGCAAGATGGCTCTAGTAGCACTTAGTTGTCTTTAACTTCATTCAAAACAATTTTGTTAGATTGTATGTGACAGCTGTCACATAAGTGTGCATTTAAAAAAAAGACATCAAAATTGGTGAATTTTTGTGAAGCCATCTTAATATTGAAGATGGAAGAAAAAAGCAACATTTTCAGCATATTATGCTTTATTATTTCAAGAAAGGTAAAAACGGGACCAAAATGCAAAAAAAGATTGTACAGTGTATGAAGAAGGTGCTGTGACTGATTGAACGTGTCAAAAGTGGTTTGCAAAGTTTTGTGCTGGAGATTTCTCACTGGACGATGCTCCACGGTCGGGTAGGACAGTTGAAGTTGATAGCAGTCAAATCGAGACATTAATTGAGAAAAATCAACGATATACCATGTGGAAGATAGCCAACATACTCAAAATATCCAAATCAAGTGTTGAAAATCATTTGAACCAGCCTGGTTATGTTAGTCACTTTGATGTTTGGGTTCCAAGCATTTCGCTTAACATTGGGTTAAGCGAAAGAAACCTCCTTAACCATATTTCTGCATGAGATTCTCTACTTAAAAGTAAAAAAAAGTTCCGTTTTTAAAACAAATTGTGACGGGCAATGAAAAGTGGATACTGTACAATCATGTGGAAAGAAAGAGATCGTGGGGCAAGCGAAATGAACCACCACCAACCACACCAAAGTCCGGTCTTCATCCAAAGAAGGTGACGTTGTGTATATGGTGGGATTGGAAGGGAGTCCTCTAATACGAGCTCCTTGGGGAAAACCAAACAATTAGTTCCAACAAGTACTGCTCCCAATTATACCAACTGAAAGCAGCACTTGACGAAAAACATCCAGAATTAGTCAACAGAAAATGCTTACTCTTCCATCAGGATAATGCAAGACCTCATGTTTATTTGATGACCAGGCAAAAACGGTTTCAGCTTGGTTGGGAAGTTCTGATTCATCCGCTGTATTTCCCAGACATTGCACCTTCAGATTTCCATTTATTTAGGTCTTTACAAAATTCTCTTAATGGAAAAAATTTCAATTCTCTGGGAGACTGTAAAAGGCACCTGGAACAGTTCTTTGCTCAAAAAGATAAAAAGTTTTGGGAAGATGGAATTATGAAGTTGCCTGAAAAATGGCAGCAGGTAGTGGAACAAAAGGGTGAACACGTTGTTCAATAAAATTCTTAGTGAAAATGAAAAATGTGCCTTTTATTTTTACTTAAAAACCGAGGTCACTTTTTGGCCAACCCAATACAACATATCCTCCATATACATAGATATATATGTATCCTGCTTTTGCACTTAAAGTCATCATGAGCAGTTTTCTATGACATGAAATATTTTTCAGATATGCATTAAGTATACTCCAAAACCATTATGTTAATGGTGTCTAATATTCCGTTCTATGGATTTACTATAGTTTTTTAAAATCACTGTTCTACTGTCTATATTTCAAATGAGTATATAAGTAATAGCTAAATATTGAATGTACCAGTATTAGACAATAAAATTACGGATCTGATATTTTCTCCTTCCTCCCTCCCTCCTTCACTCGCTGTCTCTCTCTCTCTCCGTCTCTCTCTCTCTCTCTTTCTTTCTTCTACAACAAGTTCCATTCCAATAGAAATACTCTGGCCGTATTTGTCTATCTGTTTTTTTTCATGCCTTCCAAGTACTTATCATCTCTTTTACCATTTAATCCTGTACATCCTGTTCTGCTACAACCTGGTAATTATGTTTTTAGGAAAGTTATGAACTACAGTTTCTGATTTCCAATAACAAAGGTATAGCTATAGCTGTGCCTATTTACCACCTAAACACCACTCAGTCAAATGAGTATTTGATTCCATCCACCTCTTGTTATCATAAACATAGTACTTCTTAATCATTCTTTTCTCCTTATCCCCTGTGTTTAAGAGAAACAAAGCACCAAGCCACTCAAACCGAGGGTTTAGGCTTTTAGTGTTTGACACCAGTTCTGAATCTTGCTTATCTATAACACCTGGTAGAAAACAGGTTATTTCCCCTAACCAGTGGTTCACCAAAATCTTTACAGTGAGCTGTGGACACTCCTGACTCAGGAGAAATGTGGATGCATTGTGCTTCTAAATCATCTACATCCTGCTAGTTACCATGACCATAGTTTATCTTTGGGGAGTTTTGGGACTCTTCTGTCAAAGCTGAACTGTTCATGATTTCATTAAATAGCAAGAAAGGAAGATGTGACCTGCTTCTTGAGGGCAATCCATAGCTACACCCCATCCACCACAGGTGGGCAGTGTGTGGTAAGTTATGGTTATACATGATGTGTAGTTATTACCTTCTAGTGTTCATCCACAGACAACTGGCATGATTGTGACTGATTCATCAAGAACTTTTTATGAACCAGAAACTCCTCTAAGCAATTTATTTGTACTAACAACACTAAATGAGGAAACTGAGGTATAAGTAACTTAAATGATTAAACCAGGGACACATGGCTAGTAAATGATGTCATCTGATTCCAGAGCCCACATGTTAACTACTAACCGTACTCCATCTCTACATGTAAAATAGTCTGACTCATTTGGGAGAGACGGTTTTATTAAATACAGAAGAGAAACATTAATAGATTGAACCTAATTCAACCATGGAAATAAAATACTTTCTGGAATAATTGAACATTATTCTTTTTTTTTTTTTTAAAAGATCACAGTTGTTTTTTTTTTAAAATTATTATTTATTTATTTATTCATTCTTGGCTGTGTTGGGTCTTCGTTTCTGTGCGAGGGCTTTCTCCAGTTGTGGCAAGCGGGGCCACTCCTCATCGCGGTGCGCGGGCCTCTCACTGTCGCGGCCTCTCTTGTTGCGGAGCACAGGCTCCAGACGCGCAGGCTCAGTAGCTGTGGCTCACGGGCCTAGCCGCTCTGCAGCATGCGGGATCCTCCCAGACCAGGGCTCGAACCCGCATCCCCTGCATCGGCAGGCAGGTTCTCAACCACTGCGCCACCAGGGAAGCCCTGAACATTATTCTTAAAATGCAAAGATACCAGGTTAGATCTTATCTCATCTACCCAATAGTTGTGTGGACTTGTTTAAGACACTTCAAATAAACATTTCAACTAATGCTTTAAGAGTTGTATATAGTTAATTGCATGATAATCCATAGAGAAATATTAAGATTTTATTACCATTTGTAAAACAGGGCACTGCACTATAAATTGGAAGCCAAGTCTGACTCTTATCTTGCACTAGTTGGTTATGATTGGATAAATCACTTAAAATTCTGTCTTATTTTCCTATTTATAAAATAACAAATTTTAACCTTATCCTTTGAAATTATCACAGAAATTTGGAAAAGAAAAATGAGAAAGTAAATGAAAGTACTTTGAAAAGTGCTATAAATTCAAACTGGTGGCATTGCTGCAAATATAACTCCAAAATATTAAGTTCTATTTCATATTTAGGTCCTTTTAAAGGTATCTTTTGTGTTCAGTGGGTGTTGGTGTTGAGAAAAGTCAGTGGTTATTGAAATCGTACAATTCCTCTTTTGGGTGGGAGACTTTATGAGATGTCCTTGGTGTTTCCTTCCTTTATGACTTTTTATTAAATTTTCTGAGGCTTCCAAGTATGAGAGAGACAACCATAAAAATGTTTTAAGATATTTCACATAATATATAATGTAGATTACATGTACACATACACACACATAGATTTTTTTTTGCCTTTAGAATCATAGTGATTATTAGAACTGGAGGTATTTTGGGAAGCTGATTTCTTTCAGGCCCCATGTTTGTGAATGACAATAATACAACTCCTTGTCTTTTAACCACTGTTCCCAAGTTGGGAGCAGAACCAAGTCTCCTGAAACAGAGTCCAGGGCATTTCCCACCACTCCTATCAACATTCCCATACACCAATTTTCTTTATTTAATCTTATCTTTCCTTTTCATGTCTTCCCATTTAATTCATTCCTTCTTTTTTTCATTTTCAAATTTCCCCTCTGCCTTATTCTCATCACTTCCAGGTCAGAATTTAAAAATTAGAATCCAAATTGATCAAATAAAATGAAACAATTCCCATCCCATTCATATTTTGGGTAAAAAGATACTTTAAATTCTACTGTATTCACTTAAATATGTAGCATCTGTGAGGAGCTCAGACTGAGTTTAAGTCCTTAGGATTATCTATGACCCTGAGCTTTCCCCACATGACTGCACATGAATGCAGATTTTATTAAGAAGTTTGTATAGCATGTGGACTCCACATGCCAACTCCCAAGGAGGCAAGCTGCTCGTGGACATGGATTTCCCAGGGAGTCATGGTGCTCACAAAACCCATTTGCTTTGCCCATGACCATGAACAGTGAGCCCCTTCCTTGAGTCCACACTCCCAACTCTGGCTGAGAGCTTCCTCCTTTGTTGAACCCCACATTGCTCTTGACTTTCTTTGAACCCACCAGGATGACGAGATTTGATATCCTCTAACATCTAAACCACTGATGGAGGTAATAAATACCCTATATTTTTCTTAAATTTTTTGTTGTTGTTGTTTGCTTCATTGCTGTATTTGTGCTGTGAAGACACAAGGGAGAAGTGAAGACACAGGGAGACATAGCTGGCTGTCTTCCCAGCACACCTGTTTCTGTTTATAAAAATACCAAGTATTTAATACAAGAACAGCAGAAATAATATAATAAATTTAAAAAATCATGACAATCCTTAAACGCCTTTCAAACTTTAAAATGTTGACATTCTGCTGTCAACTTCAGGTCTTAATTATAATGTAATGAAATAATACACATACAAAAGACACATGTTTTGTATCCCCCTCAGATCTTACTCTCCCCTTCTGAGAAACAAAATCATCTTGAATGTGATGTGGTATTCCCCCTTACATTGTTTTATATTGTATATGTGTTCACAAACATATGTAAGACAAAGACATTAACCATAATACCTATCAGTTAAGGAATAGAGAAATAAAACATGATGGAATTTGTACAGTGGAATACAAATTTTAAAGGAAGTTTATATAGCAGTCATATGAGGACAGAGACTACACCTTCTATGGATTATTTTCCTTACATTCTTTGAAAAAATAATAGGTATAATGGCTTATTATATAAGCAGTAGTTGATTTTAATCAATAGTTTATTTCTTATAATTTCACTTTGAAGGAAAAGGTATGATTAAGGAATTGGATGGGTGAATATAGACTCATTTATGAAATTACATGTTAGTACTATAGGCAATTCTTGAAACTCTAATAAGGAAAGTATGGGACCAATAAAACGAAATAAAAAATTAACCCAGTGAGTCATTTATTGAGCTTATGCCTCTGGTGAGCCTTTTTAGGGCAGCCAGTCCAGGCCTTCCTGAATCACCCACCATGTGACTCCATTATCAGTGACTAAATATTAAGTAGGATGGACCAAGGTCTTTACCTGACAGAATAATTCTCCTGTTAGGTTTGCATTTAGGTTCATCGACAGGCCTGGCTTCCATGATGGACACTGACAGGAAGCCTACTTTTGAATAAGAAGGCTTACTTTTCTTCTCAAGAAGAAAACTTTGCTTGTGGCTTAGGTACACTTTTGAAAGAGAAGTGGCATTAGCAGTGCTTATTAGTTTCTTATGAAAATTTAACAGAACTTATGATATAAAATGAAATATTGGATGAACTTATGACAGGTTGTCTTTAATGACAGTTCAGGATACAAATAGCTCATTGCAGAGACCATTTACTTAAGGCTTTTAAATTAAATTTTCTAAGTATCTTGCATGTTCAACCCTACATTTAAGGCAGGCGGCATTCCACTTCGGGGAAATGAAACAACTTATGGTCATAAAATGATAGATTCAGATTGACCTTTCAATAAAGAGGTGAGTGTGTCAAAAATTTGGAGGGTATTACTGTAAATAAAAATCTTTATTAAGAACTAAAGAGGACAACTTGATTTTAAAGGTTGTCATCCTTGCTGGCACATAATAAAATACAATAATGATAATCAATATTAAAACACGCCTTAGGAAGGGGTATGTCCTGAAGCCAGTCAGAGCCCTAGTCCTGCAGAGAAGGAAGCAGGGCCCGGCCTCTCACGAGGGTGGCCTAGTGCACAAGCGTGATGGATTGTCTCCACTGTAGGACTTTGTGAATGAGACCCAGGCCTGAAGGCCAGGGATCAGCAGTTCACCATCAGCTTTATTTGTTCCTTGGTCAGAAACATCGTCCTCAACTCCAGCAAGGACTCCTTGTTCACAGAAAGTTTGTACCCAGGTCAGTCAGTCAAGTTTGTTGCCCACAAGGTGTTCTGGCAAATAGGGCTGGACCCAAGGAAAATTGCTTTAATTAGTAATGGATGAAATTAGTCTTCCTCTCTCACTAGTTTTCTTCTTTTTTAAAAAAATAAAATTTTTTTTTTATTTATTTACTTTTGGCTGCATTGGGTCTTCGTTGCTGCACGTGGGCTTTCTCTACTTGTGGCAAGTGGGGGTTACTCTTCGTTGCGGTGCACAGCCTTCTCATTGCAGTGGCTTCTCTTGTTGTGAAGCATGGGCTCTAGGCACACGGGCTTCAGTAGTTGTGGCACGGAGGCTCAGTAGTTGTGGCACATGGGCTTAGGTGCTCTGCGGCATGTGGGATCTTCCTGGACCAGGGCTCAAACCCGTGTCCCCTGCATTGGCAGGCGGATTCTTAACCACTGCACCACCAGGGAAGCCCCTCTCACTAGTTTTCTGTGTGTTTTTCCCCTTTTTAATCCACACCTTTCCCCACCTACCCACACCCCAGTGCTCTCATGTTCCCCGTTCTCTCCTGTAATGGGGCAGATAGAGACTAAAGCAAACCCAAGGAGTTAGTGACTCAGTAACATCCGTTTCTGCTCACCCATCCCAGGGAACTGACCTTCAAAAAAGAGCAGACAATATTTCCCTCAAAAGAGATAAAGAGTAATTATAGTATTACACCCATTTTGCATTTTAGGGAATTGCGATTGAGGGAGAATAAACCATGTATTCAAGATGGCACAGTAGAGAAGTTGAAGGACCAGAATTTGGTCAGACCTGGTTGACTCCAGGCTCTTGAGTGCTGCGCTCTGTCTCCCCATCTCTGGCAGACGCTTGCAGGGACTTCCTTGTGTGGGAAGAAGAGGCAGAGCTCCTAGTGTCCCACGAGCCCAAGCTTTGTACCCACTCCTCTGCCTGCACAGGACGGCTGTCCATCTGGCCCAGGCCTCCTGAAGGAGCTGTCCGTGGTGCTGACTTGTGGCTATTCACACAGCTTTTACTTCAGCTTGGGTCTTCCTTTAAATTCACAGCAAGACGTTGCTGCTATGATTTTGACACCTAAATATCCTTCATTTCTTCTCATTACTTCAGGTTTCTGCTCTCCTGAGGTGACCAGGCCTCCAATCTGCCCTGATGGTTCAATCCCCTATCATGGCTTCATGAAACGTGTGAAATTCTGAGGGTGCAGCAGGGGCAGAAACAGAGGGCCTAGGAGGTGATTTTGAAGTGGTTAATTCTTATTGATGAAGTTATACACTTCAATATCCATGTAGATGGGGATTCCCTGGTGACACAGTGGTTAAGACTCCACCTGCCAATGCAGGGGACAGGGGTATGAGCCCTGGTCCAGGAAGATCTCACATGCTGTGGAGAAACTAAGCCCGTGTGCCACAACTACTGAGCCTGTGCTCTAGAGCCGTGAGCCACAACTACTGAAGTCCATGCACCTAGAGCCCATGTTCTGCAACAAGAGAAGCCATCACAATGAGAAGCCCGTGCACCACAACAAAGAGTAGTCCCCACTCACTGTGACTAGAGAAAGCCCGCACACAGCAATGAAGACCCAACACAACCAAAAATACATAAATAAAATAAATAAATTTAAAAAAATAGAGATCCTATTACCAAAAAAAGAATCTTAATAAAAAATGTAGAAAGTATTATACATAAGAATTTAATTACTTGGGGATTTGTCGTTATCTGTTTTTCTCTATCCCATGTTCAGCTAAGCCCAAGGCTTTAGTTATCTTGGATAAGTCACAGTAACTTTTAGTGAAGGTTTCTTCCACTTCAGAAGGGAAGAAAAGTCCTCTACAGAAAGAATAACCTTATAGAAATGACTTAAGACATGGTTTGCTTCTCTTATATTTATTCCTTTATGAGTAATTATAAGTGATGCATCAGTCAGGTTTCTCCAGAGAAACAGAAGCAATAGGATGTATATATATATGTCTCTTTATACATACAATTTCTCTTTATGAAGAGATTGATTGTAAGGAATTGGCTCACATTGTTATGGAGGCTGATAAGCCCCAGATCTGCAGGAGTTGGCAACCTGGGAACCCAGGAGAGCTGATGGCTTAGTTCCAGTGTAAGTTGCAAGTCCTGTCAACCAGGAGACCTAGGGATGGACACTCCAGTCCAAACATTGACAGGGTTGGGACCCAGGAAGGGCTGAGCCTCAGTCTGAGTCTGAAGACAGGAGAAGAGTGATGGCCCAGCTCAAGGCAGCCAGGCAGGGAGAGCTCCCTTTTACTCATCAATGGGTCAACCTTTTTGTTCTAGTCAGGCCTTCAACTGATTGAATGAGGCCCACCCACCTGAGGGAGGGCAATCTGCTTTACTCAGTCTGCTGATTTAAATGCTAATCTCCTTTTAAAATGCCCTCAAAGAAACACTCAGAATAATGTTTGACCAAATATCTGGGCACCTGGTGGCCTGGTCAAGTGGACACATAAAATTAACAATCACAAGTCATGTTTCTAAGTATGAGTGATGTTTCTTCACTTCTGTGCTCAGCCGTTTCTTGTGACTATATGTCAGACAGGCACTCGTCCTAGTTACCCAGGGTCATAGACTCAGTAATGCTTGTTTCCTGACTATTAATAGTGTCTCCATTTTCTTGCAAAGTCTAGATGATATGGAGATCCTGCCTATAAAGGAGTTTTGCAGGTTTAAGCTACTTTACAAATATACATCTTAAAATAATTTTTCACTTTCTTCTCCAAGTGAATCTACAATATAGCTCCTGTCACGCTTGCAGTTTTCTCTCCACTGTTCTGAGTTTGTTGCCCCAGCTGCCTCTCTGTGATTGTGGAATTTCTTTCCTTTTCCTTTCTCATCCTGCAGGAATCTATTTAATCAACATCTGTCATTGAGAGGACGTGACCACAGGGTGACCCTTGGCTGGACCTGGGCAATCAAGACTCCCCCCGCACCCCTGTCCTTGCAGTGTACATTCTGCCCACTGTTCCCACATGAGAAGCTGTCAAAGGACGCAGCCTTGAGAGAGCTCTTCATTGCTAAGACCATCTGGACTGTGTAAGTGACTGAACCCAGTTAAAGCCTCTCTATAAACTCTTAAGATTCTGATGGGTGTGTGCAGAGACCTCATCTTGCCACAGCCCATGACACGCCTCGTATGTAAGTCCCCTGCTTATTAAGCCTGTCACCTACCAGTCTAGAGTGGCTGTCTCTCCTTGCCCTCCACGTACAGGGACCAGTTTCGAATGTCACTCTGAGAACTCCTGAGGTCGTGAACCAACATCTGTGAACTCCAGTCGCTGCCAAGAGATTGGTTCTCTCCATGTCTGTTAATGCCACTTATAATTTCCCATATTCAGTCAATGCTAGAAAAGTTTGAGGATGTAAGATTAACAGGCACATGATGACAATTAACCAGATTTTAAAGTGTATGATGCTAATTTTATAGCTTTACTTGTTACAGAAAAACATCTACACTTGTCTCTTGAGTTAATAGCTGATTAGTCCATGGAGCTAATGAAGCTGACAGCATTGTGTCCCTTCCCAAGGTTGCCCATTACTGTGGCCTTATCTCTAGCCAGCCCTTCATCTGTGGTCCTCTCTCTCACCAACCAGCGATGATGCTATTGTTGGTCTCAGGGAGCTGTGGTGAGACATAGAGGACCAGCTTCCCCCCTGCTAGCAGCAAAACAAAGCGGGGCACGCACTGGAGGAGGTGGGTGGGGCTGCAGGACAGTCATTTTATGTGAAGGTCAGCAAGTGATTAAATATTCTCTGTAAGGAGGTGATTGCATTAAATAATTAGTGAACGTAAAGTGCTGTAAACTGCTCTTTATTATGCCTTGTGGGTCTACTTTGCAGATGACCAGGGGATTTATGTCAGGGGATTTATCATGAGGCATGGAGCCGGGGATGATGCTCCCAGTCACTTATCTCCACTCCCCACGAGTGTCGATAATTGTATCAGGGATGAATTCTGGTATTTACAGCATTTACAAATGTAATCTACCATAGTGCCTTCTCAAATTTTGCTACATAAGAAAGCAGGGCAAGATGGCTAAGGAAACCTTTTCAGAAGAAAGGAAAGATTAAGGACAGGAGATTAGCAAACCACTCACACTATTAATCATGTATCACCACACCAACATGAGTACTCTAAGCTTGTGCACTGTAGGAAAAAAATAGAAATAGAGCTCAACTACTGATAAGTCTCTTCTGGGCTACTTGTTCCAAAAGTACAGTTTAATCTGTTGTAGAGTGGAATTTCTAAAGGTAAAGAAGCAATTACTTCTGTCCCTGGGAGACCACGTGTTTCCCCATTAAGGAATTATAGCAGCTCTCGAAAAGATTTAAGAAGCTATCTGACATATACGTGTGTAAAATTGAATAACCCATAGTCAATCATGTCAGTATGGTTTTCAGTAGATTTAAAATAATGTATCTTTGTTAATGAGCTTGCTGTGTTTAGTAGGCCCACCTTTCCTATGCAGACCACAAGAGAACTTAATAAAATTTAAATATGCGGCACTCACTCCAAAATTGGTAGGGAATTAATTAAATGCATTTGACTCTATTGCTTTTAAGTAAAGATCTTTTGAATATTGGTAGGAGAGAGGAGGATAAAGTTAAAAGCAAGTGTGATGTACAGCATGTTATTGCCTTATATATATGAGGGTAGGATGAAGTGAATTATTAGAAGTTAACTATGTTAAGATAAATGAGAATTTATCTTATCTGAGAATTTATGGAATTTTTATTCCATAAAAACCTATATGGGAAAATAATCTGAAAAAGAATAGATGAATGTATATGTATAACTGAATCACTTTGCTGTACATCTGAAACTAACACAACATTGTAAATCAACTATACTCCAATATAAAATTTTAAAAAATTTAATAAAAATAGAATGTTATGTTAGGGATGCCATTTTGAGTGATCATTCAGTTAAATATATGGATGCATGAGTTGGAATTCTTGACTTAATATGAAATTTCTATTTCACTTGACACTTCACTGGATATTTGAATTTAAAAAGTTTTATTACCTAATACACAAGCAAAATAATTCCAGTACTTATCTTGCTTCCTACTTGACAGAGACAATAAGAATTTCTGCCATGTATCTACAGCAAGACTGGTGTTATCACATGATTTGTTCTTTCTGCCTCTGTGACCCTCCACGTATAGGAAATGTTTGTGACCTTATCACAGAAGGGTTGCCATTGACGATTCCTATTCCTCTGGAGGTTGGAAGAATTCAGCATTCAGCTTATAATAGCTTCCTTGCTTTGCATTACAAGAACGATTCTCTTGTAGTTATAATTGTAGTGCTATTTTGCTATTCTTGCAATTTTTGAACACTCTTAAGCATCGGGTATTTTGTAATATATAGCAGAGAGAATAAATATTTAACCAACTACTTAAACTTTAGTTCTGAGAACATTGTTTATCATGTATCAATTATTTTAAAAACTTCTTTATATAATCAAGATCCTTTCGATGCTTAAGCTTACTGAACCATCTAATATAGTGAATAACATGGGTAAGTAAGTTTGACCTTGCTAACATTTATCATTTTTCAAAATACTCAAGCAAGTTCTAGCTGGTGGGGAAATAACTTTATTTTCCCCATCATTGTCTTCAGATCCACATTCTTGGGGCTCCCTTTCAAGGCCCAAAATGAGGTCTCTGGCAAATTTCTTAACTTTTTACCTACTTTGAAATATGGAACAGTCTCTTTTATAGGTATTAAGTAGTCCTGTCTAATCCAAATAAAAACTTTCACTCCAAGATCTTCAAGATGGTGGAGGAGTAAGACGTGGAGATCACCTTCCTCCCCACAAATACATCAGAAATACATCTACATGTGGAACAACTCCTACAGAACACCTACTGAACACTGGCAGAAGACCTCAGACTTCCCAAAAGGCAAGAAACTCCCCACGTACCTGGGTAGGGCAAAAGAAAAATGAAAAAACAGAGACAAAAGAATAAGGATGGGACCAGCACCAGTGGGAGGAAGCTGTGAAGGAGGAAAGGTTTCCGCACACTAGGAAGCCGCTTCACTGGTGGAGACGGGAGGTGGCAGGAAGGAAGCTTCAGAGCCATGGAGGAGAGTGCAGCAACAGGGGTGCAGAGGGCAAAGTGGAGAGATTCCCCTACAGAGGATCGGTGCCAACCAGCACTCACCAGCCTGAGAGGCTAGTCTGCTCACCCACCAGGGTGGGTGGGGGCTGGGAGCTGAGGCTCTGGCTTCAGAGGTCAGAACTCAGGGAGAGGACTGGGGTTGGCTGCGTGAACACAGCCTGAAGGGGGCTAGCGTGCCACAGCTAGCCAGGAGGGAGTCCGGGAAAAAGTCGGGACCTGCCTAAGAGGCAAGAGACCATTGTTTCAGGGTGGTGAGGAGAAGGGATTCAGAGCACCACCTAAACGAGCTTCAGAGATGAGCACGAGCCGCAGCTATCAGCACGGACACCAGAGATGGACATGAAATGGTAAGGCTGCTGCTGCAGCCACCAAGAAGCCTGTGTGCAAGCACAGGTCACTATCCACACCTCCCCTCCTGGGAGCCTGTGCAGCCTGCCACTGCCAGGGTCCCATGATCCAGGGACAACTTCTTCAGGATAACACACAGCACGCCTCAGGCTGTTGCAACGTCACTCCGGCCTCTGCCACTACAGGCTAGCCCTGCATTCCATACCCCAGCCTCCCACTGGCTTGAGTGAGCGAGAGCCCCATAATCAGTTGTTCATTTAACCCCATCCTGTCTGGGCAGGAACAGACGCCCTCAGGCAACCTACACACAGAAGTGGTGCCAATCCAAAGCTGAACCCCAGGAGCTGTGTGAACAAGAAGAGAAAGGGAAATTTCTCCCAGCAGCCTCAGGAACATTGGATTAAATCTCCACAATCAACTTGATTTACCCTGCATCTGTGGAATACCTGAATAGACAATGAATCATCCCAAAATTGAGGCTGTGGACTTTGTGAGCTAGTGTAGACTTGGGGTTTGCTGTATGCGACTGGCTAGTTTCTGGTTTATGTTTATCTTAGTTTAGTATTTAGAGGTTATTATCAATGGTAGATTTGTTTACTGATTTGGTTGCTCTCTTCCTTTTTTTTATATATATAGATATATAAATATATTTTCCTTTTTCTCTTTTTGTGAGTGTGTATGTGTATGCTTTGTTGTGTGATTTTGTCCATATAGCTTTCCCCTTACCATTTGTCCTAGGGTTCTGTCTGACCATATTTGTTTGTTTGTTTGAAATATAGTTTTTAGTGCTTGTTATCACTGGTGGATTTGTTTTTTGGTTTGGTTGCTCTCTTCTTTCTTTCTTTATTTTTTTAAATTATTTTAAATTATTTTATTTTTAATAACTTTTAAATTATTTATTTTAATAACTTCATTTCTTTTTATTTTATTTTTTTTCTTTCTTTATTTTTTTCCCCTTTCCTTCTGAGCTGTGAGGCTGACAGGGTATTGGTGCTCCAGACGGATGTCAGGCCTGTGCCTCTAGGTGGGAGAGCTGAGTTCAGGACATTGGTCCACCAGAGACCTCCTAGGTCCACATAATATCAAACGGTGAAAGCTCTCCCAGAGATCTCCATCTCAACGCTAAGAACCAGCTCCACTCAACAACCAGCAAGCTACAGTGCTGGACACCCTATGCCAAACAACTAGCAAGACAGGAACTCAACCCCACCCATTAGCAGAGAGGCTGCCTAAAATCATAATAAGGTCACAGACACCTCAAAACACACTATTGAAAGCGGTCCTGCCCATCAGAAAGACAAGATCCAGCCTCATCCACCAGAAAACAGGCACTAGTCCCCTTCACCAGGAAGCCTACACAACCCACTGAAACAAACTTAGCCACTGGGGGCAGACACCAAAAACAATGGGAACTACAAACACGTAGGCTACGTAGGCTGTAAAAAGGAGACCCCAAGCACAGTAAGTTAAGCAAAATGAGAAGACAGAGAAACACACAGCAGATGAAGGAGCAAGGTAAAAACCCACCAGACCAAAGAAAAGAAGAGGAAAGAGGCAGTCTTCCTGAAAGAGAATTGAGTAATGGTAGTAAATATGATCCAAAATCTTGGAAATGGAAAGGAGAAAATACAAGAAACTTTTAACAAGGACCTAGAAGAACTAAAGAGCAAACAAACAATGATGGACAACACAATAAATGAAATTAAAAATTCTCTAGAAGGAATCAACAGCAGAATAACTGAGCATGAGAATGGAGAAGTGACCTGGAAGATAAAATAGTGGCAATAACTCCTGCAGAGCATAAAAAAGAAAAAAGAATGAAAAGAATTGAGGACAGTCTTAGAGACCTCTGGGACAACATTAAACGCACCAACATTTGCATTATAGGGGTCCCAGAAGAAGAAGAGAATAAGAAAGGGACTGAGAAACTATTTGAAGAGTTTATAGTTGAAAATTTCTCTAATATGGGAAAGGAAATAGTCAATCAAGTCCAGGAAGCTCAGAGATTCCCATACAGGATAAAACCAAGGAGAAACACACCAAGACACATATTAATCAAACTATCAAAAATTATATACAAAGAAAAAATATAAAAAGCAGCAAGGGAAAAGCAACAAATAACATACAAGGGAATCCCCATAAGGTTAACAGCTGATCTTTCAACAGAAACTCTGCAGGCCAAAAAGGAGTGGCAAGACATATTTAAAGTGATGAAAGGGAAAAACCTATAATGAAGACTACTCTACCCAGCAAGGATCTCATTCATATTTGACAGAGATATTAAAACCTTTACAGACAAGCAAAAGCTAAGAGAATTCAGCACCACCAAACCAGCTTTACAACAAATGCTAAAGGAACTTCTCTAGGCAGGAAACACACGAGAAGGAAAAGACCTACAAAAACAACCCAAAACCGTTAAGAAAATGGTAATAGGAACATATATATTGACAATTATCTTAAATGTAAATGGAATAAATGCTCCCACCAAAAGGCATAGACTGGCTGAATGGATATAGAAACCAGACCCGTATACATGCTGTCTACAAGAGACCCACTTCAGACCTAGGGACACATACACACTGAAAGTGAGGGGATGGAAAAAGATATTCCATGCAAATGGAAATCAAAAGAAAGTTGGAGTAGCAATTCTCATATCAGAGAAAATAGACTTTCAAATAAAGACTATTACAAGAGACAAACAAGGACACTACATAGTGATCAAGGGATCAATCCAGGAAGATATAACAATTGTAAATATTTATGCACCCAACATAGGAGTACCTCAATACATAAGGCAAATGCTAACAGCCATAAAAGGGGAAATTGAAAGTAACACATATCATAGTAGGGGAATTTAACACCCCACTTTCACAAATGGACAGATCATCCAAAATGAAAATAAATAAGGAAACACAGCTTTAAATGATACACTAAACAAGGTGGACTTAATTGATATTTATAGGACATTCCATCCTAAAACAACAGAATACACTTTCTTCTCAAGTGCTCATGGAACATTCTCCAGGAGAGATCATATCTTGGGTCACAAATCAAGCCTTGGTAAATTTAAGAAAATTGGTCTTATCAAGTATCTTTTCTGACCACAGTGCTATGAGACTAGATATCAATTACAGGAAAAAATGTGTAAAAAATACAAACACATGGAGGCTAGACAATACACTACTTAATAACCAAGAAATCACTGAAGAAATCAAAGAGGAAATAAAAAGATACCTATAAAGAAATGACAATGAAAACACGATGACCCAAAACCTATGGGATGTAGCAAAAGCAGGTCTAAGGTGGAAGTTATAGCAATACAATCCTATCTAAAGAAACAAGAAAGATCGCAAATAAACAAGCTAACCTTACACCTAAAGCAATTAGAGAAAAAAGAACAAAAAAACCCCAAAGTTAACTGGAGGAAAGAAATCATAAAAGTCAGATCAGAAATAAATGAAAAAGAAATGAAGGAAGTGATAGCAAAGATCAATAAAACTAAAAGCTGGTTCTTTGAGAAGATAAACAAAATCGATAAACCATTAGCCAGACTCATCAGGAACAAAAGGGAGAAGACTCAAATCAATAGAATTAGAAATGAAAAAGGAGAAGTAACAACTGACACTGCAGAAATACAAAGGAACATAAGAGATGACTATGAGCAACTTTATGGTATTAAAATGGACAACCTGGAAGAAATGGACAAATTCTTAGAAAAGCACAACCTTCCGAGACTGAAACAGGAAAAAATAGAAAATATAAACAGACCAATCACAAGCCCTGATATTGAGACTATGATTAAAATCTTCCAACAAACAAAGCCCAGGACCAGAGAGCTTCACAGGCGAATTCTCTCAGACGTTTAGAGAAGAGCTAACACCTCTCCTTCTCAAACTCCTCCAATATATAGAAGGGGGAGGAACACTCCCAAACTCATTCTACGAGGCCACCATCACCCTGATACCAAAACCAGACAAAGATGTCACAAAAAAAAGGAAACTACAGGCCAATATCACTGATGAACATAGATGCAAAAATCCTCAACAAAATACTAGCAAACAGAATCCAACAGCACGTTAAAAGGATCATACACCATGAACAAGTGGGGTTTATCTGAGGAATGCAAGATTTCTTCAATATATGCAAATCAATCAATGTGATAAACCATATTAAAAAATTGAAGGATAAAAACCATATGATCATCTCAATAGATGCAGAAAAACCTTTTCACAAAATTCAACTCCCATTTATGATAAAAATGCTCCAGAAAGTAGACATAGAAGGAACTTACCTCAATATAATAAAGGTCTTATATGACAAACCCACAGCCAACATTGTTCTCAGTGGTGAAAAACTGAAACCGTTTCCTCTAAGATCAGGAACAAGACAAGGGTGTCCACTCTCACCACTATTATTTAACATAGTTTTAGAAGTTTCAGCCACAGCAATTAGAGAAGAAAAAGAAATAAAAGGAATCCAAATCAGAAAAGAAGAAGTAAAGCTGTCAGTGTTTACAGATGACATGATACTATACATAGAGAATCCTAAAGATGTTACCAGAAAACTACTAGAGCTAATCAATGAATTTGGTAAAGTATCAGGATACAAAATTAATGCACAGAAATCTCTTGCATTCCTATTCACTAATGATGAATAATATGAAAGAGAATTTAAGGAAACATTCCCATTTACCATAGGCAACTAAAAGAATAAAATACCTAGGAATAAACCTACCTAAGGAGACAAAAGCCCTGTATGCAGAAAATTATAAGTCAGTGATGAAACAAATTAAAGGTGATACAAACAGATGGAGAGATATACCATGTTCTTGGATTGGAAGAATCAACATTGTGAAAATGACTATACTACCCAAAGCAATCTACAGATTCAATGCAATCCCTATCAAACTACCAATAGCATTTTTTACAAAACTAGAACAAAAAATTTCACAATTTGTATGGAAACACAAAAGACCCGGAATAGCCAAAGCAATCTTGAGAAAGAAAAAAGGCGCTGGAGGAATCAGGCTCCCTGACTTCAGACTATACTATAAAGCTACAGTAACCAAGACAGTATGGTACTGGCACAAAAACAAAACTATAGATCAATGGAACAAGATAGAAAGCCCAGAGATAAATCCACACACATTGGTCACCTTATTTTTGACAAAGGAGGTAAGAATATACAATGGAGAAAAGACAGCCTCTTCAATAAGTCGTGCTGGGAAAACTGGACAGCTACATGTAAAAGAATGAAATTGAACACTTCCTAACACCATACACAAAAATAAACTCAAAATGGATTAAAGACCTAAATGTAAGGCCAGACACTATCAAACTCTTAGAGGAAAAATAGGCAGAACACTCTATGACATTAATCACCTCAATATCCTTTTTGACCCACCTCCTAGAGAAATGGAAATAAAAACAAAAATAAACAAATGGGACCTAATGAAACTTAAAAGCTTTTGCACAGCAAAGGAAACAAAAAACAAGACGAAAAGACAACCCTCAGAATGGGAGAAAACATTTTCAAATGAAGCAACAGACAAAGGATTAATCTCCAAATTTTCAAGCAGCTCATACAACTCAATATCATAAAAACAAACAATCCAATCCAAAAATGGGCGGAAGACCTAAATAGACATTTCTCCTAAGAAGATATACAGATTGCCAACAAACACATGAAAGGATGCTCAACATCACTAATCATTAGAGAAATGCAAATCAAAACTACAATGAGATATCACCTCACACCAGTCAGAAAGGCCATCATCAAAAAATCTACAAACAACATATGCTGGAGAGGGTGTGGAGAAAAGCAATCCTCTTGCACTGTTAGTGGAATGTAATTTGATACAGCCACTATGGAGAACAGTATGGAGGTTCCTTAAAAAACTAAAAATAGAGCTACCATAGGACCCAGCAATCCCACTACTGGGCGTATACCCTGAGAAAAACCATAATTCAAAAAGAGTCATGTACCACAATGTACACTGCAGCCCTATTTACAATAGCTAGGACATGGAAGCAGCCTAAGTGTCCATTGACAGGTGAATGGATAAAGAAAATGTGGTGCATATATACAATGGAATATTACTCAGCCATAAAATGAAACGAAATTGCGTTATTTGTAGCAAGGTGGATGGACCTAGAGTCTATCATACAGAGTGTAGTAAGTCAGAAAGAGAAAAATAAATATCATATGCTAACACATATATGTGGAATCTAAAAAAAAAAAAATGGTTTTGAAGAACCTAGGGGCAGGATAGGAATAACGATGCAGATGTTGAGAATGGACTTGAGGACACGGGGTGAGGGAAGGGTAAGCTGGGACGAAGTGAGAGAGTAGCATTGACATATATACACTACCAAATGTAAAATAGATAGGTAGTGGGAAGCAGCCGCATAGCACAGGGAGATCAGCTCAGTGCTTTGTGACCACCTAGAGGGGTTGGATAGGGAGGGTGGGAGGGAGACACAAGAGGGAGGGGATATGGGGATATATGTATATGTATAGCTGATTCACTTTGTTATAAAGCAGAAACGAGCACACCATTGTAAAGCAATTATACTCCAATAAAATTGCTAACAAACCAAAACAAAAAACTTTCATTCCATATGCCGTTTAAAGATTCTCCTTTGATTATACCCTGGAATCCACCCCCACCCCCAACTCCAGCTCAGAGGTAACTGGGCTCCACAGCTTTCATCCTGGTGACTGGCATGCGGCACAGCCAATTGCATCGAGGATTCTATCTCGCTGAGCCACCCACTTTTTAGCTGTTGACTCTGGCTCCTTAGAATCATCAGTACGGAGGAACTAGAAGAGAAGGCAAGGTCTTAACCTGGTTGTTCATTAAAATCTGGCACCATCACTGAGGCAGCTGTTCAAACGCACTTCTTTTCCCAGGCTGCCTTAGTGGGCATGACAGAACTCTCCCTCCTCCTCCAGGGACCTGCAGCCCCATCCTTCTCTCTGATATGGACCACATACTTTCTGGGCACATGTGTGGTTGTCCATACCCTTGGCTTTTGCTCCTTTGAGCATGCTCTGTAAATCCTTACCCTTGTAAGTGATTTTTCTGAGCTGTGTACTGTTCAAATGCCTCCAGCTCGGTCACCTTCCAGGCTCAAAGAAAGCTCAGCCCCTTCGCCCCTGCACCTTAACCTCGGACACTCAGCTTGTGCCACTGTAGCACTCTTTAATAGTTGCCATCACCAACATCTAAGGCTGCCCTGCTTTTCCAGGTGGGAATCTAAACTCTAGGCAATGCAGGTGAAGGTCCCAAGAGAATTCTCTTCTACATTCAGGTTCAGGACTGACATGAAATGAACCTATGAATTTCTATAGCTGAATAAGTATGGGTGCTGGGGGCAGAGAGGGTAGGGAGAGAGGGACTAAGATATCATTTCCTTCTCAACCCATAGTAGCCCAGGGACAACTATGCTAGAATATATAGCAGTGCATTTAGAATCTTGCATATATTTACAATGAATGACTTTGGATTTAAGGGAAGAAAAATTTTCTTTTTATTTAACATTTTGAAATAAACACCAAGTATAGACACACATACATGCAGAATCATCACAAATGCAACATTAGTAAATGCATATTGATGTAAAAATGTGTTATATTGGTGACTCCAGTACCACTGATGTCATCAGTAATGTGATTTTCTATTTTAATACATTTCTGAACAAAACAAAATGTAATGATCCTCCATATACACAATAGCTGTATTCCTTGAAAATTTGGTGCATTTAAAAACCATGCCAGAATTTTATTTCCAGCTGGCTTTGATTTCTGGGTCAATCAGCAAGTTGAGGATTTAAAATATATATATATATATATATACCTACCCAGGTGAATGATACAGGATACATAAAACCCATTAATAACTAAAGACTATTAGTTGTTTTTAAAACACCCTTTGTTATAGTAGTGCGAATTCGTCTCCAAAATTCTGAAGTACGTTGGGACTTTTTGCTGAGAATTTAAAGGTCTCAAAACGCCTCATCCTACTTCAGCTTAGGAAAATCAAAGGCACACTTCAAAGATCTCAAGTTTGAAAAATATCAGAAAGTCCTACTTGTATAAGAGTTCAAAGCAATCACAGGTGAATCATGAGGGATTTGTGTGGAAAGTTAGTATCCAAATATATTTTTCCTCTGAAATCCACATAGGCTTCTAAATTCAGTTGGATTAGCATTTTTATCAATTCTCTTACAACTCCACAGTTTCTCAGCCCCACCTGAAATCCTAGACCCCTCCAGCTTTCATGGTTCTGCTACCTGCTTCTCATCCACCTGCCCTCTGCTTCTCTCACACATGGATAACAGAGCTCCTCTAAAAACAATTGATTTTTCTCCACCTCTGTTTTTATAGGCAACTTCAGATTTGCATTTTTATCATACCTCTCTCAAAACACACTGGCACTGCTGCTGAGTTTTAGTGGCTCTTTGATTGTAGTTCTCAAAATTAGTGCATACTGTTCACAATAGCCAAGGCATGAAAACAACCTAAATGTCCATCACCAGATGAATGGATAAAGAAGATGTGGTACGTATATACAATGGAATATTACTCAGCCATAAGAAAGAATGAAATAATGCCATTTACAGTAACATGGATGGACCTAGAGACCATCATACTAAGTGAAGTAAGTCAGGAAGAGAAAAACAAATGACATATGATATCACTTATATGGGGAATCTAAAATATTACACAAGTGAACTTATCTACCGACAGAAGCAGACTCACAGACCTAGAGAACAGACTTGTGGTTGCCAAGGGGGAGGGGGTTGAAGGACGGATGGATTGGGAGTTTGGGGTTAGCAGATACAAACTATTATATATAGGATGGATAAAAAGCAAGGTCCAACTGTATAGCACAGGGAACCATATTCAATATCCTGTGATAAACCATAATGGGAAAGAATATTTAAAAAGAATGTTAAAAATTTATTTATAATGCAATGCTTATAATAATCCCATTAGATTTCTTTTGGAACTGGTAGTAATTTTAAATATCTCTTGAAGAATAAACAAGTAAGAATAGCTAATAAATTTTTGAAGTTCATTTGAAGAATAAGCAAATAAAGATAGCTAATAAAATTTTCTAACTGAATTTAAATGTAGAAAAAAATAGTGCATTGTTATTTAGTGTTCTGGGTGTGTGTGTGTGTGTGTGTGTGTGTGTGCAAACTCTGTTCTATTTCTTATTATTTTTTCATGGCCTAGTAGATTCCTAATATCTACTAGTGAGCTAGATGGATGTATGTGTGTGTCTATCTCACTAGTGGGAGAGCCCAGTAATGAGCACTCCTACCTAAGACAGTAATTACAGAGCCAGGAATACTACTTATAAATACACACAAAGCCAAATGGTTCCACATCTATCACAGCCTCAGTGAATTCACCTCAAAGAGTTCTTGCCAGGAGGGTGCTATACACAACAGAGGGGTCGGTTTTTACTTGCTGCAACTCTGGGTATGCCAGGAAGGCTTGGAAATTGTGGACACCAGTGACCACCCCTCAGCCCCTGCTGGCGAGCAGTGCCCTCGGCAGGATTATCCCTCCAGGACCTCATTTGTCTTCATCACTCGGCTCAACAAATACGCTCGAACACTTGCTTAAGTGCAAGGCTCTTCTACTGGCAAATACATGACCATTAGGTTTATATTCAAATATTTTAGTCCTTGGCTTCTTATATGCTTTTTGGAAGTCTGTGCAAATGTTATTTCTGCCCTAACTCTTCCTGAGTCCTTTTATGTAGCTGGCACCGCTGGAGCGAAACACACCGAGCTCACAGCAGCTGTGAGGATGGGTTCTAGGAGCATCGTGATGGTGTTTGACTCCCCTCCGGCCCCACCCTCATCTCTCCGCTCCCCATCAGCTGCCAAGTGCTTCTCCCACCAGCTCATGACTGAGATTATTCTGTTAGTTGGGCATCACATATTTGACTCAAGGGTTTTTATATTTTTAATCGAAACTTAAGCCTATTATCTGATTGCATGTTAGTATGAATTGGTCTATACTTTCAGGAGAACAAGTTTTGATGATGAGAAGGTGAAGGAAGCTTGAAGAATCTGGTCCGTTGGAAGAATAGGGACCAAGAATAGACCAAGAATAAGAGAGCTGCTACCAGACTTGGTTCTCACCTCATGCTGAGAGTTAGCAAAGGGGGGCGTGAAATACGTGGTCTAACATCCTATTGGGTTGGCTGCTCACACTCCCAGTGTGTGCTGGTCCAGGCTGAAGGAAATCACTTAGAATACCAGACACAACAAGGTTTTATTCTTGCCATAATCCCAGGTGAGAGGCAGGAACAGTGCATGGAAGAGTAATGCATTTTTTGCTTGCTTCACTATATCTTTATATTTTTCCTTAATTATACGTCTCTATAGAATAGTATTGAAAGTACAGATGCTAGAGTCAGGTAGCCTGGCTTCAAATCTTGGCTGTGCCCTCCACTCACAGTGTGACCTTGAACAAATGAACCCCATGGTACTTAAGTTTCCTTTAAAATGGGCACTAATAACAGGATAGACCTCATAAGGGGATTATGAGGATTAAATCAGAAAATACATGGACATTATCGATAGAGGAATGGATAAAGAAGATGTGATACATATACACAATGGAATATCACTCAGCCATTAAAAAGAACAAAATAATGTTATTTGCAGCAACATGGATGGACTTAGAGATTATCATACTAAGTGAAGTAAGTCAGACAGAGAAATACAAATATCATATGAAATCACTTATATGTGCAATCTAAAATATGACACAAATGAACTTATCTAAGAAACAAACAGACTTATGGACATAGAGAACAGATTTGTGGTTGCCAAGTGGGAGGTTGGGGAGGGAAGGATTGGGAGTTTGGGATTAGCAGGTGCAAACTATTATGTATAGGATGGATAAACAACAAGGCCCTCCTGTATAGCACAGGGAATTATATTCAATATACTGTAATAAACCATAATGAAAAAGAATATGCAGAAGTATATATATATGTGTAACTGAATCACTTTGCTGTACAGCAGAAATTAATACAACATTGTAAGTCAACTATACTCCAATAAAAAAAAAAGAAAATATGTGGACATTTAGCACAGTCTGTGGAATATTAATTATACTTAAGTTTAACTTAACCAGTTCCTTTATGATTTCATTTAACTTCAAAATATGGTTGTTTAACATCACCTTAGGTATTATTCCAAACATTTTCAGTGGCTTTTTACTACAGTATTTTCTTTATCCTTTCACCATCCAATGTATGATAGCTGTTTCCTGAATTTGTTCGTTCCAGTGAATAATGCCCTTTCAGAGCATTTACTACCAGTGGGATCTTAATTTGACCACATTGTACAGACATGTTTTGTGTTTCAGTTGTTTCGTTTGATCAGCTGTTACTCTTCTGTTGTTTACTTTAAAAGAGATGAAGAAGGTGGCAAAAGCACAGGTTGAGTTTATGGTTGTCCGCAAATCTTTTCTTTCCACTTTCAAATACAGAGTGTCCCAAACACTCTCACAAGGACCCTCATCAGCTTTTATTTTCACCAAAGTAGCTTTACAAAAGGTATCTTCCGAATGACTCTTTCTTGGACTACTTTGAGTTTCTACTTTCTTTAGAGTCAATCAGCCCTTGCTTTTCTTCCAAATACATCTGAATTTATTGACTTGGCCCTGGCCTCTGAACCTGCATTAGCAGGTCTGGTATGTATTTCTCAAATAAAGTTGTTTAAGTGTGTTTGTAGTAGATCCAACTTTGTGTGGTTGCCTTGCTCACGGTAACTCCCCAGGTGGCCATGTGGATGCTGTCTCCCGGTCCAGGTAATGACTCCACTCCTGACTATGACTGAAGGGCTCAGCTACTAGAGGGCCTTCTCCTGGCCCACAAGAGATCACAGTATCCAGAAGGTGGTAATAATGTCTGATCTTACCTGGGGATTTTGCAAACATGAGAAAGAATTCTTATTTCTGTTTCTAAATTTCTCTTGTCACTAGTTGTAAACTGCTCGCTTGGAGCTGCCCCAAGTCATACTCCCAGGCCCCTGGTGACAGCCAGCCTGGGCAAGCAGAGGTAAAATCTATGGAGGAAGAAAGGGCATTGGGCTGACATTCGAGTCCTTGGATCCACTACATGCAGCCAGCTCCACGGGCCTTTTCACCCTCCAGATGTTCTGTTTAGGCTTAAGCTTGATTGAGTTATCACTTGAAAGTAAAAAATTCTCACCAGTCCAATGTCTTTAAACTTCAACCTCAAGGTCCAAAAAAGGGTCTTGATATATTAAATATAAACTTTATTAGCAATTTAAGACTGAGAAATCCTATGCCAGAATTCAGCTAGTCTAGAACGGAAAGAATGTACAACTTTTGTGAAAGGCTTTTACCATGAACTGTAGACTAACTGTGCAGTTAAGCTCAAGACTTTGAGCTGCTGAAATGCGCACATTCCCTGACTGAGGAGTCAGACAAAGTAGCCCAGATCCGGCTTCAAATCCGGCGGCAGCTTCGTGCCTAGGTGACCTTGAGCCCATCATTTACAGTTTTCCTTTGTATAATGAGGATTGTAATGATCCCATAGTGTGGTCATGAGAAGTACAAGACAAAGAATAAAGCAAAGCTTAATAGGCTCTTTTCCTGTTTGACACACGTAAACATATAACCTGTTTCCTGTACAAACCTATCTCGTATCTTTCTTCCCTTTTGTTGGCATTTGAGCCTCTGTTTAGACTTTTTATCCTGCTGAAAAAAAGGTAGGTATGGGAGAGGGGCTAGGGTGGGGTGAAGCTGATCTTGGTTGCAGACCTCAAGGCCTTTTACACTCCTGGCCTTTTTAGTTTATGGGGATCTCCTCACTGTTATTCAAGCCTCAAGCATCTGAACCAAAATGGTGCCCTGACTCCTCTGTTCTCGCATGTTCCCCAGACCTGCTTCCTACAGCACTGGGTGGCACCTCTCAGACACAGAGACAGGACAGCTGAGGATAGATTTTTCCCTTCACTGAACCTCCTCTCAGGAAGTTTAATCCCTAATTGTCACCGTAGTTCATTTCCTACTTGTCTTTTGTTATTTGTCTCTCACATCAGCTCTCACCAAGAGTTTCCATTTCCAAGGCTAAGCTCCTCAGTCACAGGAAGACCCACCTTCCTGTGGCATCTCTGGGCATCATCCACCTCAGACTTCCATTGTTAGCAGGTGATATTCAAGGGTAAGCTTCTTTTTGATGCTTCAGGTCTATTAGGTCCTGACCATTTTAGACACTGGATGCATGGTAACCATAGTTATCAACACCATTCCTGTGATGCTCGCCACATGCTAGATGCTGGATAAATTGACATCTGTCACCTTTTTGGGCACCAGATTCCATTCTTTCTACTAACCTGATGGTGAGGTGGGTATTTTTTCCTTCCTCTCCCTACTTTGTGTGTCTTATTTAAAATAGTTCACTCAACTAAGAAGGATTACCTTTCCTCATAGAAGAGGACATTCTTTGGGCTAAATTACATGACTTAAGGTTTCCTTCTTCTGAAACATACAAACAAGGTCTTGTACTTCCACAGTTGTTAAGTCTATAAAAATTAAACTTAGAATAGTTTCCTCGTTAGACCACTAAGCCTATAGAATGTAGACTATACTACATAGTTGCTAGTAATAAGCCTATCGTAAATTCTCATGTGCTTTATGTTCTTGATAAGAATGATGGACAGTCAGATATGATGTTTCTCCTTGGAAACAGTTCTCGTTTCAAGAATATTATTGTCTTTTGAAACAAGTGGACTATTTGGATGAACAGGCAATTGACAAAATGTTCTTGCTCTAGAGCTAATAAACTTTGAAGAAGGGTTTTCAGCAGCTTTGAAGAATATTCTTTCCTGTTGATAATGTGTAAGTAATTCAAGTTTTGATTTCCACTGGTGCTATGGCTAAGCTATCACTTCCGCATGAAGGAGAAAACATGTAACTATAGATAAGTCATCTTACCGATATCCTATCAATTGTCCAAGGGGAAGCAGGAGAGACAAAGAAGCAGTGATTTTGCTGTCAATTATGTTGTTTTATCTGAAGTAATTGCATCTGAGGGAGAACTGTGTTGGGTGTTGGAGTCTCTGCTCTCCCAGACACACAGCCCCTACCTCTCCACCTTTATTTTAACTTGCCCCTAATGGGGAGAAGTAGGTACTGGGTGTGTGAATCACCCTCACAGTCACTGCCTCTGTCTGAGTTGAGGAGTGTGCCAGCTGTGGTGTGAATTTAGAAAAAATGCTTCAAGGGAAGCATCACTTTGAGCAATAGTGGGTCAAAGTGAAAACAATGAAGAGAAGGATGTGATGGTGGAACCAGTCCTGGAGACAACCCAGGTGCCTGAGGAGTGAGCTATTCGGTGCAGTCAGCACAGTCTTCCTTAGCACAACATTACCTTGAAACCAATTGAATAAGCTTTATCTCAGGCACTTTAAAGAGGATTAGTCCTATTGGTCTTCTGAAAATCAGTAAATGAGGTGAGGACAACTTGCTGGTTCCCCTTCTTCCAACTCCAGGTTGAGGGACGATGACTTCAGCGTAGTTTGATTTCCCTGGATGGATCCAGTGAATGTGCTAGAAGACCCATGGGTTATCTGTTCCATCCTGAGGACAGGGATGGGGCTGACCCTAAGTCATCATCAGCACAAGGTATGGACAATGCAGGACCAGCAGCCTCACTGGTCTCCCCTCAGTGGGGCTTGTGCCTCACAGAGGCCCGTGGCCCCCAGTTCCCTTACACTGAAGTGAGGGCAGGGGGCTTATCTCTAATTGGCTTATTTCTCCTAATGTCTGTTCCTGAAATGTTTGTGGACATACTTACAATCATCTTATGGTGTCTGCACTCATGTTTTTCAAGTGTTCTGTTGAGCCTGCTATAGTAAACTATTAGACAATTTGAATAATAGGGTCTTTTTTTGCTTTAAATTATAGTGTATAAATAGTTTCTTTAAGGGATACTCCCGTAGTTTGAGCTCTCAAATAGTTGTGATTGTTATCTAATGAAACTTAGCACAAAAGTATGAACAAATGTACAAAGATGTCTTAGGTGTCCTGACTTAGGTTTGTGAGGAAGTCAGCTCCCTGGCTGGAAGGGTGGACACTCTCCTTTCTCATTGACAAAATGGCAGCCTCAATCAACTGGCTGGTTTTTACCTCTTGGGAAATTTGAACACAACTTTTACACATTGTATTAGCTTCCTGTGGCCATTGTAACAAATCACCACACATTTGTGGCTCAAAACAACACAAATGTATTCCCTGATAGTTCTGGAGGCCAGAAGTAGGAAATCAGTATCAGGGGCCAAATCAAGGCTGCACTTCCTCATGCGGCTCTGGAGAGGGTCTGTCTCTTGCCATTTTCTGTTTCTGGTGGCAGCAGGCATTCCTGAGTTTGAGGCTGTATTGGTCCAACCTCTGCCTCTGTGGTCATACTGCCTTCTCCTCTTCTGTCTGTGGTAAAATCTCCCTCTGCTTCTCTCATACAAGGATACATGTGATTGCATTTATGACCCACCCTGATGATCCAGGACAATATCCACATCTCAATATCTTTAACTTGCTCACATCTGAAAACCCCCTTTTTGTCATATAAGGCTCACAGGTTCTTTTGAGAACCCACTATTCAGCCTTCCACACACTTGTTACCAGCAGTTTAATAGATAAGTAGCATGACCTAAGTTACTAACAACAGTGTTTCTCAGGAATCGGCAACATTCTCCACTAAGAATATATGGTGTTGATAACTATAGTTACCATGCAAATTTGGGGACAGTTTGGCTTATGAACCAGAATGTTACAAAACATAATTAAAGATGAATCTTGCAGACTTTGTGTAGATCCAGGGTTTTGTGGAATTGTGCATCTGAATTTGTGTACGTTTTAGATTAGGGATTTGTTACCATTGCTTGTCCACATCTTTGGATGTTTTCCAAAATCTAGAACTTGTCAGGTACGTTAGCATTTTCTGGTCTACAGATATTATAGAGACAAGAAGTTTAAAATGGACTTTCTCATTATTTCACAGAATCGATATATATTTGCATGTTCTGGAAGCCATGAAAGACGTGGCACAATTTTTTTCCCTCCATGTTCGAGGACTTACCTTTAATCATCATATAAGACTTTGATAACATGGAACTGATCCCTTAGCTCTTATATTGAACCCAGGCCCCTCTTTTCAGATGACCATACCCAGGATCTGATATACAGTGGTAATCACTCAGTTCTCGTGTAAATTCAAAACTCTTCCCAGACCCAGCTGTTCTTTATTGCATTTCTCCTCCATTACAGATTCCCCAATTCTGAGGTTTTGTGTTCTTACAGTCCTGAATTACTCTAACCATTGCTTTGATAATGACCACAGTTTAGGGGCTTCTTACCATCTGTCTACACATATTCCTGGCCAGTGACTTCTTCCCACTCTTTAACCTCCCTGCCTGCCCCAGGGGTCTTGTGATATGATTATGCTTCCTTTTGACTCAGTCCACAATTATAGCAGAGCAAAAAATAATAGTGTGAAGAAATCTAAATGCTACAGTCAACGGTTGAAAAGTCCTCTTTTCCCTTTGCTGAATTATGAGAATGAATTGTTCAGGCTGCAGTGGTCCAGGATATTGGTACACTAAATGTAGAATACAAGAAACATAATGATTTTACAGACCTGTGTTTTAGAAAAGCCTGGCCCAGAAACACCAATTGATTCATTTAACCAACAAGAATATTTCTATTTTCCATGACTTTGCTAGGTGATGCAGACAAAATGGTAAACCAAAACAGACTTAGTTTGTGCCCTATTGGGGCTTACATGATAGTGAGATAGTTGTATATCAATCCAAATAGTCATAAAAGTTTCAAATTACAATTATGAGTGGTAAAAGACTTATTTCAGAAGTCACAGTATATAACTGGTTACTCAACCTGGTTGAGGGGAGGCATTCAGAGAAGGTTTCCCCAAAGGAGCAGTATCTTTATGGGAATTTAAGAAATGAATGGGAAATTGTCAGAATGGAGTTGTGGGGGTGAAGAGAGAGCATTCCAGGCAGAGGGCACATGTACAAATGCCCTGTGGTGAGAGGGAGCAGGGCATGTTGAAGGGCCTGAAATCAGACCATGAAGCTGAATCAAGAAGTCATCTTGAGGACCTTCAAGATGGCAGAGGAGTAAGACGTGGAGATCACCTTCCTCCCCACAGATACATCAAAAATACATCTACATGTGGAACAACTCCTATAGAACACCTATTGAACACTGGCAGAAGACCTCACACTTCCCAAAAGGCAAGAAAATCCCCATGTAACTGGGTAGGGCAAAAGGCAAAAGGAAACACAGAGAGAAAAGAATAGGGATGGGACCTACACTTCTGGGAGGGAGTTGTGAAGTAGGAAAAGTTTCCAAACACTAGGAAGCCCCTTCACTGGCAGAGACAGGGGGTGGGCGGGGGGGCAAGATTTGGAGCCACAGAGGAGAGCACAACAACAGGGATGCAGAGGGCAAAGTGGAGAGATTTCTGCACAGAGCATTGGTGCTGACCAGCACTCACCAGCCTGAGAGGCTTGTCTGCTCACCTGTCAGGGTGGGTGGGGGCTGGGGGCTGAGGCTTGGGCTTCAGAGGTCAGATCCCAGGGAGAGGACTGGGGTTGGCTGCGTGAAAACAGCCTGAAGGGAGCTAGCGTGCCACAGCTAGCTGAGAGGGAGTCTGGGAAAAAGTTTGGAACTGCCTAAGAGTCAAGAGACCATTGTTTTGGAGTGCACGAGGAGAGGGTATTCAGAACACCACCTAAAAGAGCTCCAGAGATGGGCACGAGCTGTGGCTATCAACATGGACACCAGAGATGGGCATGAAACACTAAGGCTGCTGCTGCAGCCACCAAGAATCCTGTGTGCAAGCACAAGTCACTATCCACATCTCCCCTCCCAGGAGCCTGTGCAGCCCGCCACTGCCAGGGTCCTGTGATCCACGGATAACTTCCCGGGGAGAACACACGGCATGCCTCAGGCTGTTGCAACATCACACCGGCCTCTGTCACCACTGGTTTGCCCCACATTCTGTTTCCCCTCCCTCGCCCCAGCCTGAGTGACCCAGAGCCCCCGAATCAGCTGCTCCTTTAAACCCCTCCTGTCTGCGTGAAGAACAGACACCAGAGGGCAACCTACAAGCAGAGGTGGGGCCAAATCCAAAGGTGAACCCCAGGAGCTGTGTGAACAAAGAAGAGAAAGGGAAATCTCTCTGTGCAGCCTCAGAAGCAGCAGATTAAATCTCCACAATCAACTTGATGTACACTGCATCTGTGGAATACCTGAATAGACAATGAATCATCCCAAAATTGAGATGGTGTACTTTGGGAGCAACTGTAGACTTGGGGTTTGCTGTCTGCAACTGACTTGTTCCTGATGTTTATGTTTATCTTAGTATAGTTTTTAGCACTTGTTATCATTGGTGGATTTGTTTATTGGTTTGGTTGCTCTTTTCTTTTTTTTTATTATTTTTACATTTTAAGTTTTATTTAAATAATTTTTAAAGTGTTTTTATTTTAATATTTTTTTAATTTAGTTATAATTATTTTTTTCTTTCTTTTTTCTCCCTTTTCTTCTGAGCTGTGTGGCTGACAGGGTCTTGGTGCTGCGGCCAGGTGTCAGGCCTGAGCCTCTGAGGTGGGAGGGCCGAGTTCAGGACATTGGTCCACCAGAGACCTCCAGACCCCTTGTAATATCAATTGGCAAGAGTTTTCCCAGAGATCTCTGTCTCAACACTAAGACCCAGCTCCACTCAACGACCAGCAAGCTCCAGTGCTGGACACCCCATGCCAAACATCTAGCAAAACAGGAACACAACCTATTAGCAGAGAGGCTGCATAAAATCAAAACAAGTTCATAGACACCCCAAAACACACCACCAGATGTGGCCCTGACCACCAGAAAGAAACGATCCAGCCTCATCCACCAGAACACAGACACCAGTCTCCTCCACCAGGAAACCTGCACAACCGACTGAACCAACATTACCCACTGGGGGCAGACACCAAAAACAATGGGAACTACGAACATGCAGTCTGTGAAAAGGAGACCTCAAACACAGTACGTTAACCAAAATGAGAAGACAGAAATACACAACAGATGAAGGAGCAAGGTAAAAACCCACCAGACCAAACAAATGAAGAGGAAATTAGCAGTCTACCTGACAAAGAATTCAGAATAATGATAGTAAAGATGATCCAAAATCTTGGAAATAGAATGAGAAAATACAAGAAACGTATAACAAGGACCTGGAATAACTAAAGCAAACAAACAATGATGAACAACACAATAAATGAAATTTAAAATTCTCTAGAAGGAATCAATAGCAGAATAACTGAGGCAGAAGAATGGATAAGTGACATGGAAGATAAAATAGTCGAAATAACTACTGCAGAGCATAATAAAGAAAAAAGAATGAAACGAATTGAGGGCAGTCTCAGAGACCTCTGGGACAACATTAAACTCACCAACATTCGAATTATAGGGGTCCCAGAAGAAGAAGAGAAAAACAAAGGGACTGAGAAAATATTTGAAGAGATTATAGTTGAAAATTTCCCTAATATGGGAAAGGAAATAGTCAATCAAGTCCAGGAAGTGCAGAGAGCTCCATACAGGATAAATCCAAGGAGAAACACGCCAAGACACATATTAATCAAACTATCAAAAATTAAATACAAAGAAAAAATATTAAAAGAAGCAAGGGAAAGCAACAAATAACATACAAGGGAATCCCCATAAGGTTAACAACTGATCTTTCAGCAGAAACTCTGCAAGCCAGAAAGGAGTGGCAAGACATATTTAAAGTGATGAAAGGGAAAAACATAAAACCAAGACTCTCTACCCAACAAGGATCTCATTCAGATTCAACAGAGAAATTAAAACCTTTACAGACAAGCAAAAGCTAAGGGAATTCAGCACCACCAAACAAGCTTTACAACAAAAGCTAAAGGAACTTTTCTAGGCAGAAAACACAAGAGAAGGAAAAGACCTACAATAAAAAACCCAAAACAATTAAGAAACTGGTAATAGGAACATAAATATTGCTAATTACCTTAAGTGTAAATGGATTAAATGCTCCAACTGAAGACATAGACTGGATACAAAAACCCATATATATGCTGTCTACAAGAGATCCACTTCAGACCTAGGGACACATACAGACTGAAAGTGAGGGGATGGAAAAAGTTATTCCATGCAAATGGAAATCAAAAGAAAGCTGGGGTAGCAATTCTCATATCAGAGAAAATAGACATTCAAATAAAGACTATTACAAGAGACAAAGAAAGACACTACATAATGATCAAAGGATCAATCCAAGAAGAAGAAATGTAAATATTTATGCACCCAACATAGGAGCACCACAATACATAAGGCTAATGCTAACAGCCTTAAAAGGGGAAATCAACAGTAACACAACCATAGTAAGGAACTTTAACACCTGACTTTCACCAATGGACAGATCATCCAAAGAAAAATAAGAAAAGGAAACACAAACTTTAAATGACACATTAAACAGACGGACTTAATTGATATTTATAGGACATTCCCTCCAAAAACAACAGAATACACTTTCTTCTCAAGTGCTCATGGAACACTCTCCAGGATAGATCATATGTTGGGTCACAAATCAAGCCTTGGTAAATTTAAGAAAATTGAAATCGTATCAAGCAAGTATCTTTTCTGAGCACAACCCTATGAGACTAGATATCAATTACAGGAAAAAAACTGTAAAAATTACAAACACATGGATGCTAGACAATACATTACGTAATAACCAAGACATTACTGAAGAAATCAAAGAGGAAATCAAAAAATACCTAGAAACAAATGACAATGAAAACACGATGACCCAAAACATATGGGATGCAGCAAAAGCAGTTCTAAGAGGGAAGCTTATAGCAATACAATCCTACCTCAAGAAACAGGAGAAATCTCAAAAAAATAACCTAACCTTTCACCTAAAGCAATTAGAGAAAAAAAAAATCCCCAATGTTAACAGAAGGGAAGAAATTATAAAAATCAGGTCAGAAATAAATGAAAAAGAAATGAAGGAAATAATAGCAAAGATCAATAAAACTAAAAGCTGGTTCTTTGAGAAGATAAACAAAATTGATAAACCATTAGCCAGACTCATCACAAAAAAAAAGGGAAAAGACTTAAATCAATAAAATTAGAAATGAAAAAGGAGAAGTAACAACTGACACTACAGAAATACAAAGGATCATGAGATCCTACAAGCAACTATATGCTAATAAAATGGACAACCTGGAAGAAATGGAGAAATTCTTAGAAAAGAACAGCCTTTCAAGAATGAACCAGGAAAACATAGAGAACAAAAATAGACCAATCACAAGCACTGAAATTGAAACTGTGATTAAGAATTTTCCAAAAAAACAAAAGCCCAGGACCAGATGGCTTCAAAGGCGAATTCTATCTAACATTTAGAAAGAGCTACCACCTATCCTTCTCAAACTCTTCCAAAGTATACCAGAGGGAGGAACACTCCCAAACTCATTCTACGAGGCCACCATCACCCTGATACCAAAACCAGACGAAGATGTCACGCACTCACACAAAAAACTACAGGCCAATATCACCGATGAACATGGGTGCAGAAATCCTCAACAAAATACTAGCAAACAAAATTCAACAGTGCATTAAAAGGATCATTCATCATGATCGAGTGGGGTTTGTCCCAGGAATGCAAGGATTCCTCAATATATGCAAATCAATCAATGTGATAAATGATATTAACAAATTGAAGGAGAAAAACCATATTATCATTTCAAGAGATGCAGAAAAAGCTTTCAACAAAATTCAACACCCATTTATGATTAAAATCCTGTAGAAAGTAGGCATAGAGGGAACTTACCTCAACATAATAAAGGCCATATATGACAAGCCCACAGCCAGCATCATTCTCAATGGTGAAACATGAAACTATTTCATCTAAGATCAGGAACAAGACAAAGGTGTCCACTCTCACAACTATTATTCAACATAGCTTTGGAAGTTTTAGCCACAGCAATCAGAGAAGAAAAAGAGATAAAAGGAATCCAAATCGGAAAAGAAGAAGTAAAGCTCTCCCTGTTTGCAGATGACATGATACTATACGTAGAGAATCCTAAGGATGCTACCAGAAAACTACTAGAGCTAATCAATGAATTTGGTAAAGTAGCAGGATACAAAATTAATGCACAGAAATCTCTTGCATTACTATTCACTAATGATGAATAATCTGAAAGAGAAATTAAGGAAACATTCCCATTTACCATTGCAGCTAAAAGAATAAAATACCTAGGAATAAACCTACCTAAGGAGACAAAAGACCTGTATGCAGAAAAGTATAAGACACTGATGAAAGGAATTAAAGATGATACAAACAGATGTAGAGATATACCTTGTTCTTGGATTGGAAGAATCAATATTGTGAAAATGACTCTACTACCCAAAGCAATCTACAGATTCAATGCAATCCCTATCAAACTACCACTGGCATTTTTCACAGAACTAGAACAAAAAATTTCACAATTTGTATGGAAACACAAAAGACCCCGAAGAGCCACAGCAATCTTGAGAAAGAAAAAGGGAGCTGGAGGAATCAGGCTTCCTGACTTCAGACTATACTACAAAGCTACAGTAATCCAGACAGTATGGTACTGGCACAAAAACAGAAATATGTATCAATGGAATAGGATAGAAAGCTCAGAGATAAACCCATGCACATATGGTCACCTTATCTTTGATAAAGGAAGCAAGAATATACAATGGAGAAAAGACAGCTTGTTTGATAAGTGGTGCTGTGAAAACTGGAGAGCTACATGTAAAGTAATGAAATTAGAACACTCCCTAACACCATACACAAAAATAAAGTCAAAATGGATTAAAGACTTAGATGTAATGCCAGACACTATAAAACGCTTAGATGAAAACATAGACAGAACACTCTATGACATCAATCACAGCCAGATCCTTCATGACCCACCTCCTAGAGAAATGAAATAAAAACAAAAATAAACAAATGAGACCTAATGAAACTTAAAAGCTTTTGCACAGCAAAGGAAACCATAAACAAGATGAAAAGACAACTCTCAGAATGGGAGAAAACATTTTCAAATGAAGCAACAGACAAAGGATTAATCTCCAAATTTGCAAGCAGCTCATACAACTCAATATCATAAAAACAAACAATCCAATCCAAAAATGGGCAGAAGACCTAAATAGACATTTCTCCTAAGAAGATATACAGATTGCCAACAAACACATGAAAGGATGCTCAACATCACTAATCATTAGACAAATGCAAATCAAAACTACAATGAGGTATCACCTCACACCTGTCAGAATGGCTATCATCAAAAAATCTACAAAGAACACATGCTGGAGAGGGTGTGGAGAAAAGGGAAGCCTCTTGCACTGTTGGTGGGAATGTAAATTGATACAGCCACTGTGGAGAACAGTATAGAGGTTCCTTAAAAAAGTAAAAATAGAACTACCATACCACCCAGCAAGCCCACTACTGGGCATATACCCTGAGGAAATCATAATTCGATAAGAGTCATGTACCACAATGTTCATTCCAGCATTATTTACAATAGCAAGGACATGGAAGCAACCTAAGTGTTCATCGAGAGATGAATGCATAAAGAAGATTTGTCACATATATACAATGGAATATTACTCAGACATTAAAAAGAAACTAAACTGAGTTATTTGTAATGAGGTGGATGGACCTACAGTCTGTCATACAGAGTGAAGTAAGTCAGAAAGAGTAAAACAAATACTGTATGCTAACCATTTTATATGGAATCCAAAAAACAAATACTTCTGAAGAACCTTGGGACAGGACAGAAATAAAGACCCAGATGTAGAGAATGGACCTGAGGACATGGGGAGAGGGAAGGGTAAGCTGGGATGAAGTGAGAGAGTGGCATGGACATATATACACTACCAAATGTAAAATAGATAGCTAGTGGGAAGCAGCCGCATAGCACAGGGAGATCAGCTCGTGCTTTGTAACCACATAGAGGAGTGGGATAGGGAGGGTGGGAGGGAGACACAAGAGGCAGGTGATAGGGGGATATGTGTATCTGTATAGCTGATTCACTTTGTTATACAGCAGAAACTAACACACTATTGTAAAGCAATTATACTCCAATAAAGATGTTAAAAAAAGAAAAGTCATTTTGGTGCAGTAATATTGTGAGGTAGGCAAGACTCAGATTTTCTGTTTTTAGGCCTTTCAATGATTTGATCTTGCCAGAAAACCATAGGAAATTATTGAATACTTTAAGCAGAAACCTAGTGTTCTATGTTTTAAAGCCTGGTGTTTTATGTTTAGGTTCATGTTTTTGTTTTTGTTTTTTTAAATTTTATTTATTTATTTATTTATGGCCGTGTTGGGTCTTCGTTTCTGTGCGAGGGCTTTCTCTAGTTGCGGCAAGTGGGGGCCACTCTTCATCGCGGTGCGCGGGCCTCTCACTATCGCGGCCTCTCTTGTTGCGGAGCACAGGCTCCAGACGCACAGGCTCAGTAATTGTGGCTCACGGGTCCCGTTGTTCCGTGGCATGTGGGATCTTCCCAGACCAGGGCTCGAACCCGTGTCCCCTGCATTGGCAGGCAGATTCTCAACCACTGCGCCACCAGGGAAGCCCTAGGTTCATGTTTTAAAAAGGATATTCTACTGGGTAGAGATGAATCTGTGAGAAAGCAAGAATGGGTGTGGGAAGCCCAGTTAGGAGACAAAATGTAAAGATGCACAATGGCTCCTTATATTTTTTCATATTCTTTGATTTTATCCTGTTTTGGCTTTTGTCATTGAATTCAGATCAATATACATTTGCTTAAAGAACAAGAGAAGATTTATGAATGAATAAGTCCAGTTCTGCTTGGCGAAGGAGAAAAACTCAAACCAGCCATGCTGTGTCCTCAGTGCCTCTACTGTTTGCCACTGACACCCATACTCCATTTAAAAAGCTCAAAAGTTCTATAGCATCATGAAAATACAGAGAGCAAACATATTCTAAATATAAGAAATCACTCACTGGTGCATTAGGGGAAGAATTTGGAGAAGTTCTAGGGATAAAGGGCAGACATCCCGTATCTCGATCCTTGTGGACAAGAAAGTGATTAAGCAAAGTTAAAGGTCTTTTTTTTAAGACTGTAAAGGGCATAGAGATTCCTGAGGTTCTTCGTAATTATGCAACAGAAATTTAATCCAAATTGGCAGGGAATTAGTCTTTGAAGGATAAAAAGATTATAACTAGGTCCATTGACAATATGGTGTGAATATTTTGTCTGAGCTTAAGAAGAGGTCATTCTATCAGTTTCATTAAGGCTTAAGTATTCTATTAAAATGAAGATATTCTAAACATGTCAGACTTTAGGAAAAGAAATCCAGGAATTACAAAGAGATATTCTAAATTGCAAGTGCTTGATAACCATCCAGGGATTGAATTAATAGCCACAAAAATATGAAGTAAATATTTCTGTTGAAAATTCTCTCAAATTTATCCTAAAAGTATATAAAATGTTCAAAGTTAAAATAAAGTTGAGGCTTTGAAGTTTTGGAAATGTCCTCAGTTGGGCTGAATGGGGCTAGGTGAGGGCTGGGTGCCTCAGCCTAAGGTCCTGGTGGTGTGTTCTCAGTCTTGTCCATGGGGACCTGCTTTGATTTGCTTCTCCATGGAGGACTAGTGTCCCCTACCCCTTGTTTTTATTTTCAGAGATCATATCCAGAGACTGAAGATTTTATTTCCCTGGAGAAGTGAATTCTAAGTTCTAGAAAAACGATTGAAAAACACAGTCTTAAGGGAAAGGGTAACCTGATGACACATGACACAGATTCTCATCAAAGAACCACTTTGCCTCAGATTCATCACAGCTTCTGTGAATCACAGCGGAATTCTTCTAACCTTATTGAAAAAGGAGACAGCCTGGCAAGTAACACCCAGGATATTATTTCTGGGGTCCAGTCAACCTGAGGATAATTATTCATCTTACTAAAACCCTTTTGTTGGCACAACATTGTAATGTAGTAGATCAATACTTTGGAGTCCTATACACGGGTCAGATACCGGCTTTATCAATGATTAACCTTGAGACATTGGTTATGGTACAGAACTTATCTAAGCCTAATTTTGTCATCTCTAGAATGGGGATAATGATGCTTTTTACTTTATACTATTATTGGGAGGATGAAATGATTTCATCAATATAAAGAACTTAGCACAGTGAGTGGCACATAATAAACTAATTGCACATAATAAACTAATAAACTCCTATTAGGAGGTCTTTCAGATTAAGTATGATCTTCAGTTCCCATCACAGATGGAAATAAAAGAGTGAAAAATTTCTGTAGAGTATTATACAAATATAATGAATATCCTATGAAACTAACATCAATTCCTAGAAACAGACAATTTTAGAAGAAAACATTATTTTGAAATTCACCACTAAAACACTGTTATAAACTTCAATAAAAAATTGTCTGCCTGTAAAAATAAAATACAGTGTGTGTGTGTGTCAATAAAAAAAAAAAAAAAAAATTGTCTGCCTTATAAAAACATTTACAGTGTTTTCCTCAGAGCCATGGATGGAGAAGTGTTAATGGCATATTGTGTGAGTTTTTCTTATATTCAGATACAGTTTATTCTTGGGAAAATATTAACTGCTTAAGTAAATTCTGCAAAAGTTAGTGATCTGAGGGAATAAAACTAATGCATATATTGAATAGAATATCCTAGTGTTTTCTTGATATATTTAAATGGGATAAATCATGTGGTTTTTTTTTTGAAAAATGCAATTTATATGAAAATGTAATTTCTAGATATTTAGCAGCACATTCACGGGGTAAAAAACTGTTGTCTTAAATCCAAAGAAAAATACAATCTTACACTCTTTTGACTATTTATCAAAATGAAATATTTTTCTGCAGGCATGATAGACAACCTGTTATTACACCCTTGGGATTTTTCAAGATTCATATTTTGTTTCAGAAACAGGTTATTATTTCTGATTGAGTGCTTTGGATTTTAAAACCAATATTGTCATTAACAAAGAAGTATAGTGAGTTATATAACCATAAACAGAATCCGGCTATACTTAAACAACACCTCAGAGGAAGTTTCTTAAGAAATCATTCTGGTAATTTGAAATGTATTTTTTTCTCTGATGTTCTGATATGCTACATATAGATATGAGTCTAATTGCCCTTGGGTGATCATTTTTAAGGGGATCACAAAACTAAATCTTAATCCCTTAATTTCTTAGGACCTTACAATGTTTCCCTTGTGGTTATCTGGTTTACCTCTTCTTTGTTAATGAACCCTAGAGAAATTCTTCTAAGAATCCCTACCTCCTCCATATGCAAGTATCTGCTGTTGGTGGTATTTTGGAAGAACCATTTGGAGCATCTGCCTCACCCAGAACCTTTTCCTTGAGAAATGTTTGTCGATGTGCTTGAACACTGACAGCCGTTTTTACATCAGATGATCACCAACCTCTAACAAAGTCTCAGCGGAGAAGATCCTCTTTTCTATTGCAGAAGTTCCTGAGTCCGTGTCAGCTGTGTCTTCATTGGCTGAGTTTCTCATTTGGGGGAGATACTGATCCATAATCTTCTCAGAGAGAGGGAAAACTAGTTTTCAGGGAGAGAAAAAGAATAGACAGATTATGTTCAGAGAAGCGAACTCAAGTCCATGAAGTCCACACAACTCAGAGTACTTTTGTTTCCTGACACTTTTCAGTTGCTGATGTCAGAACCTTGAGATACCCAGCTGTTTATGAGTTCCATAAACTATTCCTATGTCCTTATAACACATTTTCCTTTGTTTAAGTAGCTTTTGTGAGTTTCTGCTATTTGCAACTGAAGAACCTCTGCTAAGGAGGAAATTCAAGTCTATGGCCTTGTGTAGGAAAAAAATGTGGTGGTCATGGTAGCAGAATTTTCCCCTATGATATTGTACAAGTCTGAATTCATACACCTCTTAAAAATATCTGAAATATTTAGGGACAAAAGGTATGAAAATCACGTGTGAGTAATTTTAAACTACTTTTTAAATTGAAGTAAAGCTAATTTACAATGTTGTGTTAGTTTCAGGTGTACAGCAAAGTAATTCAGTTACATCTATCTAACTCTATTCTTTGTCAGATTCTTTTCCATTACAGGTTATTACAAGATATTGAATATAGTTCCCTGTGCTATGCAATAGAACCTTGTTTATTATCCATTTTATATATATTGGTGTGTATGTGTTAACCCCAAACTCCTAATTTATCTCTCCCTGTCTCCCCCCTTCCCCCACTATCCCCTTTGGTAACCATGTTTGTTTTCTATGTCTTTGAGTTTATTTCTGTTTTGTAAATAAGTTCACTTGTATCATTTTTTTTAGATTCCACATGTAAGTGATATCATATGATATTTGTCTTTCTCTGTTTGGCTTACTTCACTCAGTATGATTATCTCTAGGTCCATCCATGTTGCTGCAAATGGCATTATTTCATTCTTTCTTATGGCTGAGTAATATTCCATTGTATATATACACCACATCTTCTTTATCCATTCATCTGCCAAAGGACATCTAGATTGTTTCCATGTGTTGGCTATTGTAAACAGTGCTGCTATGAATATAGGGGTGCATGTATCTTTTTGAATTAGAATTTTGTCTGGATATATGCCCAGAAGTGGGATTGCAGGATCATATGGTAACTCTTTTAAGGTTTTTAGTTTAGTTTTTTAAGGAACCTCCATACTGTTCTCCATAGTGGTTGCATCAATTTACATTATTTACAAAATCAACTCAAAATGGATTAAAGACCTAAATGTAAGACTGGATATTATAAAACTCCTAGAGGAAAACATAGGCAGAATACTCTTTGATAGAAATCACAGCAATATTTTTTGGATCCATCTTCTACAGTAATGGAAATAAAAACAAAAAATGGGACTTAATTAAACTTAAAAGCTTTTGCCAGCAAAGGAAACCATAAACAAAATGAAAAGAGAACCTATGGACTGGGAGAAAATATTTGCAAATGATGCCACCAACAAGGAATCAATTTCCAAAATATACAAATAGCTCATACAGCTTAATATATATTGGGTTGCCCAAAAAGTTCGTTCGGAGTTTTCTATAAGATGTTGCGAAAAACCCAAAAGAACTTTTTGGCCAACTCAATACATAAAAAAAAAATAAAAAAATAAAAAAATGGGCAGAAGACGTAAATAGACATTTCTCCAAGATATACAGATGGCCAACAGGCACATGTAAAGATGCTCAATATCATTAATTATTAGAGAACTGAAAATCAAAACTACAATGAAGTATTACTTCACACCAGTCAGAATGGCCGTCATCAAAAAGTCTACAAATAACAAACGTTGGAGAGGGTGTGGAGAAAAAGGAACGCTCCTACACTGTGGGTGGGAATGTAAACATGTGTGCATAATTTTAGGAATTCCTGATCATTGACAAAAAGTGAAGCATGATACTTCATAGACCAGGAAAGATTTGTCAACTTCCTTGTAAAAATTTATGGAAAGAGTTTATAAAGAACAAAAGAGAAAACTACACAGGAATATCCGAGAGTAATTTACATATTTTTCTTCTGAGTTTATAATCTTATTTTTTCATGTAAGCTGTGACTCCACTGCACATATTATCAGAGAGAATTTAAGTAATTTTCTTAAAGTCACAATAGCTGTGTGTCAGAACTCAGATCAATTCCAACATACATGTCTTCAGCTACTTTGCTATTCTGCCTCCAAAGGTGATCCTAAAATTTGAAGGGTTGCCATGCAGGTTAATTCCTGGAAGCACATTTTTCCATTAGGGATATATACAAAGGAAAGATATGAGTAAAGAAAGCTTCTGATGTTCCTTATCAACATCCCTTGCTCCTTTTAGATATTCATCCTCTACCCCACTCCACCTTTTTCTTATCTCAGGCCTACTAGAGAGTAAATTACTTGGATGTTACCTTTATTTAGTAGCATGTAACTACCAGCCAGCCATCTTTACTGCACCTGCCTGGATTTTTCTTGTGATTCTATAGGACTAAGAGTTATATTTGAGTTATCAAAAAACAGGATAGTGGCACTAAAAATCCTCCAAAGAAAAGAGGTTTCTACTGTAAGGTATTTCCTTCTTTATATATGGTATGAGCTAATGGCTTTAAATATTGCTGTGGATGAATGACCACATTTGTCAGCTCCCACAATTTAAAATTGGGTCCTACAGAGCCAATAGTTCTTATTACTTTGAGTAAATCTGATAGCATGTGGCAATTCCAGTATAATTTTATTTTAAATGTGTTTAGGTGGCTATCTATAGTTGACAATGACAAATGAGCACAGTTTAAGGCTATTTTCATAGGCATTGATCCATGCTAAAAAGACCAACGTAGTTCTTATTGCAATATGTTGTGAGTCTGGGAAACAATGGACAAATTTATGATGAGTCAGTTACCTGACTCCTGCAAAATACAGCATTAGCCATTTTGAGAATGAATCTAAGAATAAACACTATAGCTACTATAATGACTAAAAACATCTGTGATAGAATCACCACAATTTTCTTCACTTAGAGAAATTCCATGCCACGCAATTTGGGGGTCACTCTTGTGGTGCCAGAGATAGGTTTAGAGGGAGAGATAACAAGCAAGTTGCTTCCCTGAGTCTAGCAGGAAAAAGGAACAACTTTAGGAATAATTGATAGTGAAGGGATGAGGGAGATAAAAAGAGATGGACTGGGAAGAATTTAATGACTCTTTGTAGCTTTACATCTGTCACAGTTTTTGTGCTACATTAAAGTTTCATTATTTTCACATTTCGTGTTTTCATATTTTTCCATCCCCTTCTTTCTGCTAAATTTACCAAGTAACACAATGGAGATAATGGAGAGCTATTTCTGCAAATGTCATCGAATGTTACTGGAAATGAATAAAGTGTTTCACTGATGCATTTCCCTCAAATACATTTTCAATTAACAGCAGAGGATTTGTGTACAAAACATGCTCTTTAAAAAATTACAGAAAAAATAGACCATGTTATGAAAAAATGGAAGCCTAAAATCATGAATATTTGTATCTTTGTTAAATTTCAATGGGTCAAGTGGTTGTGTCAACCTGCTTTTATGAAATTTCTTTCCTTGTAATATTTAGTGTTTATCTAGATATATACTCAACCCCTTATCTCCTTGAACTTTCACTTGTCACAGGCTACATTTTCATAAGTTCTGTTAATTTCACCAATAAGTTAAAGGTATTTTATGTGTGAATACCAGAGGGCATTGATTAAACTTATTTTTTCAATCCTGTATTATCATAATTACTATTTTGGAGTAATTCTTCATTCAGAGTAAAGACGCCATGATTCTATTGGGTTGGCCAAAAAGTTCATTCAGGTTTTTCCGTAAGATGTTACAGAAAAACTCGAAAAAAGTTTTTGGCCAGCCCAATATTTTTGTCTCCATGACTGAATTTTCATGCAGCCTTTTTTGATACTTTAGTAGACTACAGTGGAAGAGAAAAGATTCCAATAGTTTGCCCTAAGCCTGTTGCATTCCATGATGTGTAGGGGAGGGCTAGACCTTGAGACACAACTCCTTCAACCAAATCTGAACTGCTGGTCAGTGCTGCAGATGGACACAGTGAGGGCAGAAATCCACATCTTCATTCGCCATATAATTCTCTCACTGCCTGTACTGCCATGTCCCCCCACACTCAGAGTTCCAAGTCAGGAGGACTGAGCATCTTCAGGTGGATAGAGTCTGTATTATGCATCTTTTCTCTCTCCTCCTGTCTGGTGTAGGGAATATGCCCGTTCAATGTTACATGTGTTAATGAATACCATGTTTTAAATTCAACTCTGTTCGCTTGTCCTCATGCAAAAAATATCTAAAATAGCACCAATCACATAGTGTGCATGACTTTGCTCATAATGTGTAAGAGGTCCTGATTCCACTGTCATTTGTGAAACTGGACTCCTGCTCAGATGGGTCTTGAACCCAGCCAAAACTCAGATTGGGACTTGAATCAGGACCTCTAACTTAGGAGGGGACTCGAACCCACTGTCTTTTAATTGAAACCATTCACCTGGGGTCAGGACTTACTGAAGCTCAGGTTCTTTTGTCTCAACACAGAAAGAATTCAGCATGAGGCAAAGTAGCAGGCAAAGAGTTTATTAGCACAGGACTCTTGTGAGTGATACAAGTGGGCAGGCAAGGAGGTGCAGTCCCAGGAACAAAGACGGCTACATTTTTAAAATCAAAGGAAAAGGGGAGAGGGGAGAAGACCACCTTCTTCCTTATTTTTGGGTAGATGTCAAGGGCTTACATCATTACTTCCTCCTCTGACCCTATATGGTCTTACTGGGTCTAACTGCCAAGGCACTATTTAAATCATATGTATATTAGCAGAAGGGTGGTGACATATACTGAAGTATGTTAATTCATCTCAGGTTTCAGTATAATGTCCCTTTTCCCCAGTTTCTTTCCCCTTTCACCTATGTCCCTGTCTTGGCTACATGCAGAAATGTTACTCTTCAAGGACTGTTAACTCCCTGACCTCATATAACAAGATTCAGACTCCATATCAATTGTCTGTGTTTTAACTATCAGGGTTTGTGGCTTGAGTGTGCCTGGAGTTTGAATGTACCTGGTCTTCCTTCAAGGTAAGGTATATTGTTGCTAAGTTACTGGATTCTCTTCTTCAGTGGTCATTACCTTACAATAGTCTCCCAAACTCCCTTAAAATTCCCACTCTGTCTTTAGTCCCCTGGTGGGATTTCTAAACTATTTAATTATCCTACTCTCTCCCTATCATTTGCATTACTGAACTACATTCACGTGTCTTCCTTACTTATCCATGTGTTTTGCAGTGAGAGATGGACATTCAGTCTCATGGAGCTAAATAAAAAGCCATGATATTCTGACTGGGAATTGAACTTATCCCCCTCACGAAATATGGTTGAATTAATGTCATTTCTGTTTAGTATATTAGCTCATTCTCTCATTTTTTGCATTGCAATGATGTTTTGTAATAAGCAATATTAATTTTTAACACCCAGTCTGCCACCCTTGAGAAAAACTAAGTTGTACGTGCTGCATTTGTGATTATAGGTGAGCAAATCAAAGAACAACTAAGCTGAGAATGCTTTCATTGACTTTTATTTTATGTTTCATGTTACATGACGTGAGGAGTGTTACGTAATATCAACAGTTTGCTGTATTCACATACTGTCGCTCATTCAGTAAACATTTATTATAAAATTTCTTTTTGCCACTTAAGTTCTGTGCTAGATGATAAAACCACTGTTAGAGCTGCTAAGTTTGCAGTGTGCCTGTGGCTATCACCTGCATGTATAATGGTCACAATTGTGTGTTTCTATACTTGAACTTTCTAGGCAGCACTTGTAAAAGAGAAAAAGATGGGTTGGTGCTAGAAAACCTGGGTTCAAATCCAGCCTCTGACTCTATGTAGCTTTATGGTTTTGATTAAATCCTTTTTCTTCTTTAGCCTCAATTTCCTCTTGTGTCAAAAACAAACATGCTTGTCCTGGGGTTGTGTGAGATAATGCACAAAAATCATCTGTAAACTTTAGAGAGGTTCCCAGATTTTAAATATTGGAATTATTATGAAATGTGTAGGCAGTTACCATTAAGGAGCAAATGAAAAGCATTTTCCATGAGAACGTCCTGCCTAGCAGCAGAGACCTTGCCAGGATGTCTCACCCAGGGCTCCTTTGGAAGTACACTCTGATCCATAATTGGCAGTAGCATGCTTGGAGCCCTCCATGGCCCTGCTTCAGTGCTGTGTTCCACACAGCTTGCTCTTTGTTAATTAAACTGAGCCAAGAGTGTCAGCATTTATTAGACCGGACTCGGACAAGCATGGAACTATGAAAGCAAAAAAGAATTTCACATTTGTGCAAGGCTACTGAAAATATGTAGGCTTTGAGGTTTACATATCTTGCCTTCTTGTACATTACAATTTAAAATAGGCATCCTACTCAAACAAGGAATATGCAAAAGAAATGTCCAGTTTTACTAATACTGACCGGCATGTGGGTCTTTCAGTGCCATTGGAGCATTTAGATTTTTATCCCCAAGAGGCCTGCATTCTGCACTCAGCTGAAACCAGTGGAAAAGGATCTCAGAGATAACAATATCATAGCCCGAATGTCTAGAGTCATTTTCATCTGGATGATGCATTTTACTTTCTATACTTTTTAAATGGAAAGGAATAAAAGAGCCTTGTTTCTCCCCCACCCCCCAATTGAGTAGCACAGCTCACATCTTGAAAAGCTATCGACAGACTCCCATTTCTTTGATATATTTAACCAGAAAGGGCTCGTGATGATGAGTGATCATTTACAGACACTTTTAAATGTGGGAGTTAATGGAAGTGAGAATAAAAGGAGAAATTATTCTTACTTTTTACTGTGCCTCCCAGTGAAAAGATTTTTGGCCTTTTCTGGAGGAAACCTGCCTGATTCACCTGCCTGGTGATTACTGATGAAGCCTGACTTACATCTTTACACACCAGCATTAAAGGGTCCTGGTTTTTCTTTATCTTTGAGAATACTTCCTTCCTTGAGTCATTAGAATCAGCTCTAAGACGGTTTTCTCCCAATCGACTTCAAATGCTAGAACAGTCAATTTTAAGGAGCGTATGTAGAAATAAATTGTACTTTGGTGCTTCTCTAATAATCAAAGGAAAAAAATGGGTTATTTCCTTGGAATTAGAGACAGACATGCTCACATTCATCAAATATTTATATGGAACCAAATGTTTCTTAAACAGATTAAGACTAGTTAGTGACATACCAGCCTAGCCCAGTGTGTCTGAATTTATGGCTGGGGACTCCTGTGTTGTCACCAGGTGAAGGCATTGCCACCAGCTACACATTTGCTGCCAGCAGTTCCAATCTGTACACATTTCCATGCTTATTTTTCAAAAGTTTTGTTGAGTATATAAAGTTTATTTTTAAGAATATTAGACAGATTGCAGTTTACTCCCATTTCTTTGACTTATTAAACCAGAAGGGGCTCATGATGATGAGTGATCATTTACAGACAGTTTTAAACGAGGGAGTTAATGGAAGTGAGAATAAAAGGAGAAATTATTCTTACTCTTTACTGTGCTTTAAAGTTAAAAGATTTTTGGCCTTGTCTGAAAGAAACCTGCTTCATTCACTTGCCTGGTGATTATCAATGAAGCCTGACTTACATCTTTACTTACAGTCAAAAATTATAATAAATGATTGGATACACACTGAAAGACATTTAAAAAAACTCTTTTAAACCATAGATATACACACTACATAATTATTACAATTTTTGCTTAATTTTATCATAAATTAATTTCAGACGATTCTCTTACATATAGTTTCCTGCCTTACATAGGTCAGACATAAGATCGGTGCTTTTCAATGTTTCTAATTTTCAAAGTGGTTAAAATTTTATGTTTCATTGTAAAAATTTTTAGCTATTCAGCCTATTTATAACAACCAAAGAGAGAAACAAAATGGATCTTATGAAGAGACATTCATTAATGGGCAAGTATATGGGGATTAGAAAAGTCTGTCTGAATCAGAAGGCAGGGATGACATTTAGTATCCAAGTCCGCTTCCAGACAAAATTAGCTAAGGCTGCAGTGAGGTTAAAGCCTGCTGGTTGCAAAATTTGAAATTGGTTTCCTGGGGCTCTCTGTAAACTCTTCATTACTTTACTCAATCATGGTTCATTAGCAAGTTAACAGACAGAAGACCAGTGTAGGTTGGGATGTATGTGGAGCCAATCCTTCCATCTCCTTGAGCATCACTTAAAACTTGAATGTCACAGCAGATTAGACATTGCATTGAGCTGTATTTTCATACAATGCTGTACATGGTCGTCCCACAAATCACATCCACTCAACCTCTAAATATTGTTAGGTGTTTTTGTTTTATCACGCATTTCACAGGTCAGGATAGGTTTTAATTACAAGAGACTATGATGGAACAAATAAGAAATCTCAAAAGGCATCTAAGAAAGAAAACTTGGAAAAACTCAGTTAAGAGATCTGACGAAAGTAGATTTAATTGTTCCCATTAACTTGGATCTAGTTCACTGGAGGGGAAAAAATCCATAGAGACATTAGAGCATTTAAATGTGCTTCTGAAAATGTTTGGACAAACTGTAGCCTTGGCTCATGAAATAGTTTTGCTCAACCTAAGCTAATGTTTTTGACTCTCAGACCAAAAAATTCATTTTATGCAGTTCATATTGCAAGAAAGTATTTTTGTAGTCTTGTGACTCATGAAAAACACACTGTCTAGGGAATGTTACATAATTCCCTAGGACCCACTACCAGTTATGTTGTATTTCTGTTTTGGCCTGGTAGGCATTATGTTACTCAGAGGATCTGTTATTAGTTGCTGTCTAAAGTATCCATTACTCATATCTTATGTGTATTTCATACTATAGAGTGTTTCATATTCAGGGAGTAAGCCTGACTGTTAGTTGAAATAAAGTGGGATGGATGTTCAGTTTAAGAAGGATTGGGTTTACCAGACAAGGATGCCCACTCTCATCACTTTTATTCAACATAGTACTGGAAGTCCTAGCCAGAGCAATTAGGCAATACAAATAAATAAAAGGCATCCAAATTGTAAAGGAAGGAGTAAAACTGTCTCTATTCACAGATGGCACAATATTACATATAGAAAACCCTAGGCTTTACAAAAAATGTTAGAAGTAGTAAATGAATTCAGTAAAGTTGAAGGATACAAAATTAATATACCAAAATCACTTGTGTTTCTAAACACTAGTACCAAACTATAGTACAGAAATTAAGAAACCGATACCATTTATAACCACATCAAAATAAATTGAATAAATAGGAACAAATAACTAAGGAGATGAAAGGTCTGTACACTGAAAACTATAAGACATTGATGAAAGAAATTGAGAAAGACAAAAATAAATGGAAGGATATTTTGTGTTCATGTACTGGAAGAATGAATATTGTTAAAATGTCCGTACTACCCAAAGCAATCCACAGGTTCAGTGTAATCACTTTCAAAATTCCAATAGCATTTTTCACAGAACTAGAACAAACAATCCTAAAATTTGTACAGAACAACAAAAGACCCTGAATAGCCAAAGAAATCTTCAGAAAAAACAATAAAGTAGAAGCATTATGCTTCCTCATTTCAAATTATATTATAAAGCTATAGTATTCAAAACTGGCCCCAAAACAGACACATAGATAAAGGGAACAGAATAAAGTGGCCAGAAATAAACCTAAGCATATATAGTCAATTTATGACAAAATAGCCAAGACTATACAATGGGGAAGAGATAGTGTCCTCAATAAAGGATGTTGGGAAAACTGGGTAACCACATGCAATAGAATGAACCTGGACCCCTATCTTACATCACACAAAAATTAGCTCCAAATGGATTAAAGACTTGTATATAAGACTTGAAACCATAAAACTCCTAGAAGAAAACATAAGCTCCTTGACATCAGTCTTATTGGTGATCCTTTGGATATGATACCAAAACCAAAAGCAACAACAGCAAAAATTGACAAGTGGGGCTACATCAAACTAAAAAACTTGTGCATGGCAAGGGAATCCATCAACAAAATGAAAAGGCAACTTACTGAATGGGAGAAATATTTTCAAATCATACATCTAATAAGGGGTTAATATCCAAAATGTATAAATAACTCATATAAGTCAATAGCAAAAAAAAAAAAAAAAAGAAAAGAAAAGAAAGAAAAAAAACCCAAACCACACAAAAACCACAAAAAAACCCCAACAAAAATACAAGCAATCTGATTGAAACATGGGCAGAGGATCTGAATAGACATTTTCCAAGGAAGTTATACTGATGGCCAATAGGTACATGAAAAGGTATTTAACATCACTGATCATCAGGGATATTGAAATCAAAACCACAATGAGATATCGCCTCACACCTGTCAGAATGACTATCATCAAAAAGACAAGAGATAATACGTGTTGGTGAATATGTAGAGAAAAGGGAGTCCTTGTGCACTGTTGGTGGGAATGTAAATTGGTGCATCCATTATGGGAAACATTATGCCTCAGAAAATTAAAAATAGAACTACCATATGACCTAGCAGTCCTACTTCTGGGTATATGTCTAAAGGAAATGAAAACAGGATATCAAAGAAATTCTGTACATGTTCATTGCAGCATTATTCACAATAGCTAAAATATGGAAATAACTTAAGTGTCTATCAGTGGATGGATGAATAAAGAAGATGTGGTATACATATATGATGGAATATTATTAAACCACAAGAAAGAAGGAATTCCTGCCATTAGTGACAAATAGATGGACCTTGAGGTCATGATGCTAAGTGAAATAAGTCAGAAAGAGAAAGACAAATACTACATGGTGTTACTTATGTGTGGACTCTTAAAAAAAATTCAAACTTGTAGAAACAGTAGAAAAGTGGTTTCCAGGGGCTGGTGGGTGGGGGAAATATGGACAGGTTGGTAAAAGGATAAAAATTTTCAGCTGTAAGATGAATAAGGTCTGAGGATTTAATGTAAAATATGGTGACTGTAGTTGATAGCACTGTATTGTATGATTGAAATTTGCTAGGAGAGAACGTAAATGCTTTCACCAAAAAACCCAAAAGATAAATATGTGACATCATGGACATGGTAACTTACTAGATGTGGGAATTCTTTCATAATGTATGTGTGTATCAGATCACCACAATGTACACTTTAAATACTTTACAACTTTATTCATTAAAAAAAAAAGAATTGTGTTTGCTAGAAAGAGAAAAAAAAAACAAAACCTAAGGGTGGCTTGAATATTTTTTTTAAAAAGGTCAGTCTGCAACAGTAAGAAACAAAACAGAAGTGATATTTTATTTAACACTTACTTTTTACATAGGAGGAAAAAACATGACAGTGATTTATCCTGGCTTAACTTCTGTCCTTTGAGTTACAGGATTTTCCATTTTTTCCCACTTTCTTTTCTGTTCTAGTTTTCTTGCATTTATTTAACAATTTCTAGGCCAGCCTTCCCTGCATCATTTTCTCATTTGTTTTCATATAAAAGTAGACTCATGAAATGCACTCTTCCTGCCGACAGGTGAGGACCCAGCTGTCTGATCATCACACTTTAGTGCTGCCCAAATGTATTGATTGGAATGAGAGGTTCATCACGATTTTCAAACCCCTAGTAAAGTTTGATTCAATAATAGACAGTTGACCCATATTTATTTATATTTAGGCTACAGTATTTCATTACCATTTTTTTCTTGACACCAGAAAAAAAAATAAAATAAAAGGATGAAACAGGTCTGTTGGTAGAAACTTACTCTACAGGGAAACCTTGTTGTAAGGTAAAAATCACTCCATCCTCAGACTCCAGAAAATTAGACTGATTCTGGTTTAAATTACAGAGTACAGATTTGGCCCAGAAAGTGTCCATGTTTGGAAGAGAGTTGTTTGTCTGAAAGCCTGTGGACTAACTTGGGCTGTCAGGTCTCTTCTGGACACACAGGCACTCCACTGTACTGGCCGCAAATTAGCTCCAGTTCTGGGATAGTGACACCGACTCAAGAGAGAGTGAGGTTTGAACTGGTCTCAGGACCTGCACTTTTGGAGGTAATTTCTTTATTTTGTTAGGCCTTAACTCTCAGAAAGACACAACACCATGCACTGACATTCTGTCCTTTTCTTTTTTTGCAGTCTTATCCATGCATAACTCTCAACTGTCCTGTTTTCCTTCATACTCTCTTTCCCGGAGGGAATTCAACAGCACTGTAGTGTGACTTGAAAATGTTCCCCAATAGTAAAATAAACAAAACTATTATAAAAAAAATCTCTCTTGCATAAATCAAACTGACTTTTTAAAGTGTATGCCTTTGGCACTATCATTTTAGATCATAAACTCTTTGCAAGCAAGGGTGATGCAAGATTTGATTAATTTTGTCCAATGCCATGTGATTAAATCTTAATATATATTGACTATTTTTGCCCATTAACATAATATGTTTATTTCAATGCATTATTTTCCTACTTATTTCCTTAATGTACTTATTATATACAATAGGCAGCAGGAGGAGTAGGCGTAGGAGTCAACAGAAAAACATTTTTTCTTGTACTTATTTTTTGGAGAATTATGATTAGTATCATTATTTGCCATCTCCTTTTTCATTCTAAGAGACAAATATTTTCTCCATTAACAAAGATATTACTCCGTTATTTCCAGCAGGATTCTGTTTCAGGTTGCCTTTTTGTTATTAACTACTCCATTTATAATCATCTCAAGAAACATCATTCCTCTCCTGTTCAGAAATGCAGCCCTTACTTTACATCTCAGTACCTGAGGGAGTTGAAGAGTGTGAATGCCATTGCTCTGAAGATTCTCGAGGTGATAAATTTATCAGTGAGCACGTCCTCTGTTTGTGGGGCTGGGCCACACTTTGATGGACTTGGACAGATTTTCTTCAGTGACACCCAACCTGCAGAGAAATATTTTAGTCTTGTTCCCTTAGAACAGCCACGTAATGAAAGAATTGATCACCGTCCAAATCAAATGCAAAACTTTCAATTAACAAGACTAAAGAAAAGGGAATTATAGGTGCTCTATCCTGAGTAAGAAAGTGATTGAGGCATGGAACTAGTCAAACCCATTGCATGGGAATTTGTAATAACAATCTATTTCAAAGAGAAGAATCCAGCTGGCATTCAGAGTAAAGCCTGGACTGGAATCCTCAGGATGGGATGAAGAAGAGAGTGAGAAATTCTTCATGTACAGCCTTCCCAGGATGGGATGTAAAATGGGATGAGAAACTCATTGTATATAACATTCTTTCTTTCTTTATTTTAAGAGAGCCTGTATCTCAAGTTGCTTATGGTCTAAAGCACTGAGTTTTATCATAATTCCTGAACTTTCTGAGTCTCATAAGTACTTTTTTCTCATCCATAGTAGTTGGACATCTGTTGTCATTTCAGCCCCCTCATGACAGGGCAGCACTCTCTGCAGAAGGTTCAGGACAGCCCATTGTGTCTGGAGAGCTCTCTCAGAATGAGGGAGGGGTACTGAAGGCTCAGAGGCAGAAACAGAATAGAGGGAGAATGAAGCCTGGTGAGGAAGGTGTGTGGAGAAGGTAGTGGATAGGAGGTGGAGGTGGGTCTCTGGTACAAGGTCAGTTTCAGACAGAAGAGTAGAACTAAGGATCACAGACCATGGACTTGGACTAGGGTGGCCAGTGGAGGATTGCAGAGAGCAGGACTGGGGCTGAAGGACTGAGTTCTGGGCTTGGTCCTGTTACTAGTGTGTGTGTCATTTGTGTGACTTTAGGCATATTCTTTTTTTAAAAAAATAATTAATTATTTATTTATTTTTGGCTGCATAGGGTCTTTGTTGCTGCGCATGGGCTTTCTCTAGTTGCGTCGAGTGGGGGCTACTCTTTGTTGTGGTGCACGGGCTTCTCACTGTGGTGGCTTCTCTTGTTGCGGAGCACGGGCTCTAGGTGCGCGGGCTTCAGTAGTTGTGGCTTGCAGCCTCTAGAGTGCAGGCTCAGTAGTTGTGGCGCACGGGCTTAGCTGCTCCGCGTCATGTGGGATCTTCCCGGAGCAGGGCTCGAACTTGTGTCTCCTGCATTGGGAGGTGGATTCTTAACCACTGCACCACTAGGGAAGTCCTAGGCATATTTTTTAAACTTTACTGATTCTTAGTTTTGCCATCTATAAAATGAATGAAAGCACTAAGTTCCATTACAGTTTTAAGATCTGTGGTTCTATGGTATGTCTTATTTGGAGCCATCATACTGTCAAAAGGAATGAGGCTGCTTAGAGAACATTAGAATTAAGTTGAAAATGAACACACTAGATCACTCTTTTTGACACTGATTGTTAGTTAGCAATTTAACAACCATACTTAGCAAATGAATTCATGAGAAAGATAAGGAGAACATTCACTAAATACACTCTATTAAGAAACATTTTCTGTTTTATGTGCTGACAGTAAGAGTAGATTAGAAAAGTTAGTTAAACAAGTAACTTATGTATTTAAAAAATATTTAACAGAGGAATGTACTCTTTTTAGATTGTTTTGCTTACTATTTTAAAAAAGCTGTTACTTACACATAAACAACAACGCTTATAACAAAAGCAATAAAAACTTTTCATTTTAGTTTTATTTGCAAAGGAAATTATATTCAAATCATACTAAAATTCTATTAAAAGTGGATATGGTGCATGTTCTCCCCTCTCCCCTGCCCCAGAAAGCATGTGTCAGAATGCAGATTTTACCTAGACACAGATCTCCTAGGTACTTTAACAAAATAGGAATAGAGAGAAAAATAAGAATTAGAGAAAAAAATTGAAACCAACTTGTACTATACAGCACTGAGGTGGCAGAAACATCTGTACTACAGCTTAATCCTCGTGACAAGCCCAAAACTCTACAATAGCGGCTGGCACTGTCTGATGAAATTGCCAAGGAGCCAGATGCCACAGCTGGAAACATTATCCTTGTGTTTCAGATGAAATTGATACAGCAAATGGCACTCCATCATTAACTCCTTGGTATTCGTATTGGGCTTTCTACAAAAAATTGAAATCTCTTATCAAGGGTAAGTTTCAAAGGGTAACAGGGAGGGATGGATGACAAGGATAACCATTTTATTAGAAAAAGAAAGTGAAGAGACTGTAAATATTGCTCAAACAAGGAAAAATAGCAAATAAGAAGTGATTTTTAAATGACAAACTATAGAGGGATAGAAGAGTTGTAATAACGTCAGGTTGATGAAGGCTCTAAAATGGCAGGACTATTTATATTTTCTCTAAAGTAGGTAGCAGTATTTTCGCCAGAGACAATGAGGAAAACAATAGGGAGAATACTTAAAATAAAAAAGATGTGAAGAATAACCATGATAACATTCTAAATAATCCATAAATGTTAACTGAACATATACAATGTGTGTGATCCTGTGTTAACAACTGCATGAATCTCAAAGAGTCTATAATATGGGATAGTATTGTCTATATACAATGTATAAGTATATTGTATAGTTTATGTACAACATGTAAGACCCTGTGTGAAGAACTGCATGGTTTGAGTCTATAGGTCTATAATACAGTCATGTCTATAAATATATTACAGTCCATGTGGTAGACAGAATTGTACCCTTCATGCCCCATGATATCCAACTCAAATTCTCGGAACTTGTGAGTATAAGCAAGTCCCTTACATTGCAAAATGGACTTTGCAGATGTGGTTAAGGGTATGGAATTTGAGATGGGGAGTTATCCTGAATTATTTGGGTATACCCAGTCTAATTACATCAGTACTTAAAAGCAGACAGCTTCTCTGGCTGGGTGAGAAGGATGAGATAGAAGTAGAGTCTGAAGCATGAGAGTGATTCAGCTCATGAAAGCTGGGTTTGAAGTTGGAGGAAGGAGGCCATGAGTCTAGGAATGTGGGGGCCTCTGGGAGCTGGGATCTCAGTCCTATACTTTTACTTTGTCAGTGAGCTATCTTCTCTCTTTTAGAAATAGAAAAAATATAATCGAGTGAAATAATTCAGTTGAAGGGCTGGAAAATCAAGTTGGAAGAATTATCTCCAAAAGTAAAGCAAAAAAAAAAAAAAAAAAAGACAAAAACAGTAAAAGCGAAATAAAACAGATCACAGAGAAAATACCCGGGTGATCTTTTCTCTAACCAATAGGGATTCAGAAAGAGGTAATGGAGAAAATAAGTCCACTAGATTTTATTCATACATCTATTCCTGAAAGCTGATAACCAGTAAACAGTGACTACATTATTTAGACTGTAAATATTGTTCATTGGAGAACCATTTCTTTCCAAAAATGACTCATGTCCTAACTCTTTAAGAATAATATTGCTAGTAGGGAGGTGAAATGAGCCTTTGTCACATCCTCAAGGTCTTTTATTTTATTTATTTTTATTTTATTAACTTTACTGAGGAATAATTGACATATAATTGTATAAATGTAAAGGATACAGTGTAATGATTTGTTACACATATCCATTGTAGAATAAGTACCAAGATCAAGATAATATCCATCACCTTACATAGCTAACATAGTCAACACTTTCTTTTTTGTGGTGAGAATGCTCAAGATCTACTCTTGACAACTTTCCAGTATACAATACTGTATTATTAACCACAGTTCTGTTATTTTTAACCACTTCAGTCATACCAGCACTTTGTTTCCTGCAGGCACTGCAGAGCCCTTTAATTCCTTGGCCCTCTCTATGTGGCTGCCAGGCATCTAGAACTCCCCTCCCTGCTCCCAGGGTGGAGTCCACTCTTCCCTGAATTTCACTTCTGACTGCTCCTGATCTACTCCTTCCTTTTGTTTCTAAATGACTTCAAGTAACTTCCTAAGAGAGGATGGGGGTGAGAGATGGGTGTGGAAAGTCAACACTCTTGAATACTTGAAATGTTTTTCTTTTTCACTTAATTTTATGGATAAACCAGCATTTTGGATTTTAGGCCCCAATTTATCTCTCAAAACTTGAAAACTATTGCTCTGCTGTTTTCTGGAATCCAGCTTATTGATGGGACATACTATGTTAAAATGATACCTATTTCTTTGTAGTAGCTTTTCTTTTCCTGCTTAAAAACATTTAGGACTTTATCTTTGAGGCTTTACAATGTTATGTGGACATTTCTAGATGTAGGCCTTTAGTCATTCATTGCTCTGGAGAGTTTTCAGTCTAAAGACCTGTATTCAGGGCTTCCCTGGTGGCGCAGTGGTTAAGAGTCCACCTGCCAATGCAGGAGACACAGGTTTGAGCCCTGGCCCAGGAAGATCCCACATGCCAAGGAGCAACTAAGCCTGTGCGCCACAACTACTGAGCCTGTGCTCTAGAGCCTGCGAGCCACAACTACTGAGCCCGTGTGCCACAACTACTGAGCCCCCATGCTGCAACTACTGAAGCCCATGCGCCTAGAGCCTGTGCTCCACAACAAGAGAAGCCACCACAGTGAGAAGCACGAGCACCACAATGAAGATTAGCCCCTGCTCGCTACAACTGGAGAAAGCTCGCGCACAGCAACGAAGACCCAATGCAGCCAAAAACAAATAAATTTATTAAAAAAAAAAAAAGACCTGTATGCAACATGTTGTTAACTCTTTTATTATCTTTTCCTTTAGTCTTTCCCCCCTTTTTTCACTTCTTTTTGTTCTCTCCATTTCCTATTTCTGGATACCTATTGGTTAAAAGTTAAATCGTGCCTAAAGAAAAACTCAAAATAAAATAGTAAAAAAATTTTTAAGATTAAAAATAAAATAGACAAATGTTTATTAGGAAAACAAACATAAAGCAAATGTGATATTATTAATTTCAAACAAAATAGAACTAAAATATAAATATTTATGAAGAGTATGATGTGCAATAAAGTTATGGCTCATGTACTTAATGCACAGAAAAAGATATATAATCTAAAAATCCAAATTATTAGATAAAAAAGGAGAAATAATAAACACAGTTATTGTGGAAGACAGCATGTAGTTTATTGAACATGAAACTACAGTCCAGGCTAAGAGTTTTATATGCATTAATATTTAATCCTCCAACAATGCTGAGGCAGATATTATTTTCTCACTTTATAGGGAAGAAAATTTAGCAATGGGAATTTTAAGTAATGTGCCAAGGTTTAAATAACTAGGAAGAGCTAGAATTGGATTTCAAACCCAAGTTTATCTGACTCTAGAGTCAGGGGTTTTGCAATTCTGCCTTTCCTCTCTCCCTTCCACAGATGAAATAAACAAAACTCAAAGCATAGAGATCATGAATGATGATTGTTTGATTTAAATGATTTATACGTTAAACTTTCAACTCAATCAAGTGCTCATACAGCTAGATGTTTTCATCACAGTTATTCTTTGTAAAGTTCTAGAAGTTTTGACAAATACACAATGTCATGTGTCCACCATACAATACCAGACAGAAAAGTTTCATAGCCCTAAAATTTCTCTGTGCTTCACCTGGTTAACCCTCCCGCCTCCTCAAACCCCTGACAACCACGCATAAGTTTTCTATCTCTGTACTTTAGTCTTTGTCAGAATTTCATATATATAGTATTATACAGTATATGTCCTTCTGAAACTTCTTTCTTCACTTAAGCATACGCATTTAAGCAATCTCATATAACATTTATCCACATTGTTGCATAGACTATCAGCTTATTCTTTTTGTTCATCAAATAATATTCCATAGTATGGATGTACCATAGTTTGTTTATTAATTTGTCCATTGAAGGCCATCTTGGTTGCTTCCAGTTTCAGGGTGTATCCTGATTTTTAAAGATTAACAGTGAATATTCACATTCATAGGTGCTAGCGGAAGGTATGACAGGATTTGTAATATACCATCTATTACTGGTGTATGTAATTTTCCAAATTACAAATGAAAAATGACTCAGGTTATTCAATATGCATTTTAAAGATGCAATAAATTATGCTTTGTTACTAAGCAAGGAAGAATGTAAATAAATGAACTGAGCATTCAGGTAAAGAAATTAGAAACAGAGAAACAAACCAATGGAAATGAAAGGGGATGAGAAAAACAAAACACAGACATTAATAAATTGGAAGATACAAAATAGTAGAAATGATAAATAATTTCAAGAGGTTTTTACTTGCAATAAATCCTGTAACATATGCACAATTTTAGCATGTTTGATCAAGAAAAAAGGACAAAATCCTTCAAGTACATATCATTAGAACAAAAAAGAAGATATATTATATGCCAGGTAAATGGTTTTGGAGTATAGAAAGAGCTATAAACTTCCCAGGTAAATTTTATAAAGTCAAAAGAATACTAATCTCAATATCTGACATAGACACTTCCCCAACTATAGAATAATCTTATTTATTTTTGGAAAAAAATTTTTTTAAAAGTTTGGTAGCAAATTGACTTCAACTGGTTATTAAGAGAAATTGATAAAACAACAAGGTCCTACTATATAACACCAGGAACTATATTCAATATCCTGTGATAAACCATAATGGAAAAGAATATGAAAAAGAATATATATATGTATAACTGAGTCACTTTGCTGTTCAGCAGAAATTAACAGAACACTGTAAATCAACTATACATTAATAAAATTTTTAAAAATTAAAAAAAGAGAAATTGATACAACTTAGTATGTTTTATCCCAAGAATGCAAGAACAGCACTAAAATAACACTTCAATATACTAAAGGAAAAAAATATAATTTAAAAAGTTTCTCTGAGGGTATTAATTAATAATAATTACTAACTTTCCTTGAATGCTTAGACTGTGCCAGGCACTGTTCCAAGTACTCTATAAACTTAGCTCACTGAATTCTCACAAAGCCATCAAAAAATAAGTACTATTTTTATTATTTTACCAATTTTACAGAAAAGAAAACCAAGGCACAGATAGCTTAAATACAACTAGGAAATAGCAAAGTCATGTTCAGGACATGAACCCAGGAAATGTGACTGCAGCGCTGTGCTCTTATTCACTGGCACACAATCCACAGAACCTATTTCTGGTTAAAAACAGCTATGAAAACCACAAAACCACCATCACCACCACCAGTGAATCTGCCACCACTCACTATTGCTACCACCACAGCATCAAATTATGAGTGGTGATATAACATAATAAGGAGGGCCTATTTCAACCTAAAAGTGAACATAATAGTACACAATGAAACACTAAAACCCTCTACTCATATTATTTTATACATTTCCAGAAATTCTTGACTACTGAATAAAAAATGAAATAATTACAAAGTATATCTTTTGGAAAAGAAAATATTTAATTACCATAATTTGCATATGATATGGCTTATCTTGGAAACCTAAGACAATTACTGGAAAACCTATTAGAAGTAATAAGAGAGATCAATAAATTAACCAGATGGAAAAAAATGCAAAAAAAGTCAACTATTTTTTTGTTATTTGGGAATTTCAATGGAAGGAAAAGCGTGCATTCACAATAGCTAATAAATTATAAACTGCCTTGAAATGATGTATAGGATCAAAATAAATCCAGCTAAAAAACTTTGTTGAAATATCTAAAAGAAACATAAATACATAATATCATAAATTATTCCAGTGGTGTACTGGTAAACCAGGGAGCCATGATTTGTTGCATTTGCTGATTTCCATAGTGTAAACATTTCCACCATGGCTGATTTCAAGATACCAGGAATTTAAAACCACCTGGTAAAATTCCTGAATTATTTAACAGTTGGCTTTTCTGAGTTGCTAAGAGCTGGCTCCAGAACAACTGAATTATTCCCAATGTAATTTGTATGTTTAATGTAATTACATTCTAAGCCTCATTACTATGTTTTTTGAAGCTAGACAGAGTAATTTTAAAATTCATCTCATGTTCATTTTGGAAAGTAAAATCGACAATAGTCAGCACAATTTCACAAAAATAGTGAGCAGGGCATGTACTACTATATACGAAATTATGTTATAAAACTACAGTAAAAAGCAATTTGCTTTGCTAGTTCTACTAAGATCTGTTAACAGCCCAGCACTCACCGGAAGAACAATTTTTATAATTTTCAATTATGATGAGCAATATGTAGTTTGAACATACCATTTTACCTTATGAAACCTCAGCTTGGAATCTAAGTTTTTGATTTAAAATTCACACATACTTAAGTATATTTTTTTAGAAATAGAAGCAAATTTTTGTTTAGTATTTCACCTTTAGAAAAATGTATAAACATAGCAATCTTCCTTTAAAAAAATAACATTGCAAGGCTTATAACAAATTTTGCACAACGGCTTCAGGTTTTCTTTTAATTTGATATTATTCCTGGGACGCAAATTATCTAGTTTCTCATCTGTCACCTAAAAGTAGAGCTTTCTCAGAACCACACACAAACCCAACTGCAACAAAATCCACACGGCCCAGAAAGTTCAGGCCAACTCAACCCTAGATATCTAACTTTCCTGGTAGTATTCTGTTCTCCAATCCAAGTTACCTTCTCCCTTGTCTCATACTCTTATTATCAACTGCTTCTAGTCTTCTGACCCACTCTCACACTACTCTACCCTCTAAAAAAACTTTCATTGTGCCCTTTATTTCATAGTAAATCTATTCTACCTGTTAGAATGTTTGACTGAACAGTCCCTTAATCTTTTTGCCTCAATGAACAAGGAATCCGGTTTTGAAGGAATTGTTACATTTTCCCCCCACTCTACTTTTCAGCTGATACTCGTTGTCCTGCTTACATCTAAATACTTCTTTCCCCTTCTCTGAAACATCATTTTGCTTTGAGACCAACTACATCCTCTTTCTAACACTTTTTGTAACCACATAGGATAAATATCCCAATCTAGCCTCGCATTTGCTGAAGATTTTGAAATTGGCTCACGTGCTTCCAAACCAGGTCTTCCATTTTCTATATTCCTTTGTGAAGGTATTTGTAATGTATATTCCACTTAGTGCCTCAAATTCTCTCTCCCTCTCCCTCCTTCCCTCTTTTTGGTAGTCCTGAATTTTAACTACCTTTACCTGAATTTCATCTTATCCACTCATTACAACAGCCGTATCCAGGATGTGTCATCACTGATAGTTGTTCCAAATCTGTGGTCTAAAATGTAAACATCTCTTTCTTTTTTCTACAATTTATCATCATTCTAGTTCAGTAATTCCATCTGCTTTTTCCCCCTTATTAACCTATTCAGAGTTACAACTCAGTGTTGTAGAGGTAGCAGTTCTCTTCTATATCGATTTTTAGATGCAATGAAATCCAAATCAAAATTCCATCAGTTTTTTTTTGTTATAATTGACAGTATTGAATTACTTATATAATTCATATGGAACTGCAAAGATAAATATAACATAAGCACAATATTTAAAATAGTGCAGTATTGGCACAAAATACCAGGCAGTCAACCAATGGAACCAAACTGAAAATCTGAAAATTTTCATGAATGTATAAGCATAATATTTATGGTAAAATGGCACAACGGAACAGTTGGCAAAATATGCATATTTCAATAAATGTAGTTGAGACAAATAGACCTCCAGATATAAAAATATAGACTCCATTTTCACAACATGCCTGAAAATTAATAAAGCATTGAGAGATATTATATAAAAATGTTTTTATAACTTAGATGTGAGAAAAATTTCATAAACAACACACAAATGCAATGACTTAAAGGTAAATGTTGGTAAATATGACTATATTAACATTAAGAATTTCTGATTATTATAAGGTTGATTTTTAAAATTTATTTTATTGATTTATTGATGGTATTTCTATCCAGTTTATAGTTGCTATGTGTCAGAGAGTCAGTATAAAAGGAACTTCTTCAACTATTGAGAAAACATCATCTCTTTAAATATTTATGCGGCACCATTCTTTCTCCCTTATATTTTCTCTTTTTGTCCTCTCTTCTCCAATTACATATATGTTTGACCATTTTACCTTGATTTACAGATGGCGTGTACCGTTTTCTTTCTTCTTTAAAAAATATTTTTTCCTTCATGCATCAGTGTTGATAAATTCCATTGACATGTCTTCAAACTAATTATTTTCTCTGCTTATTTCAGTCTTCTGATAAGCCCACCATGATACCTTTATTTCTGTTACCACTTCTCCACTTTTATTGAGCTTCTTTTAATAGTTTCTATCTTTCTTCTGAAATTTCCCACTTGTTCACAGATTTTGCATGCTTTTTCAACTATGTCAGTTAACAAAATCTTGACACTAAAAAATCCTTGTCTGATCATTCTAACATATGCAAGATCTCTGAGTCTGGTTCTTTTGAATATTTTAGTCTCTTGACAATGTGTCAAATCGTCTTGTCTCTTCCATGTCTTGCAAGTTTTTCAAAACTAAATATCAGCAACTGTATGTAAAGAAACTATGGTGTATAAAGACTATAGCAACAGAAGTAACTACTACTCCAGTAAAAGGCATGCTGCTTCTTGTGTCAAGCTAGTCCGTATTTTAAACTGGGACTAGGTTTTTTGTTGCTCTAATACATCCACTAAACCACAGGCCACAGACTTAATTATTTGAGGGCAGGAGTAAAAAACAACGTTCTTTTGGCGGGGCTCAGACTGTGTGTCTGGAGGTTTTTATTTTGTTTATATTTGTTAAATAAATTAATGAATGAACACATTGCTATGTCATGAGGAGGTACAAATATCTCTGTAAACAGGATCTCTGTGTCACAGTTAAAATTCTGATACTTACAGATTACCTAGCATACATCATCTTTAAATGCAAAGGCTACAAGACTCAGAGAGGTATAGAAAACCAGGGAACTATAATTCATAAAACACCTAAGGAAACTTCACGGGCCTCTGGGTCTCAATATTCATGTTTTAAAGTTCATTTTTGAATAAAATTGCAAGCTCAGTATCCATCACAGTGCTTGAATGTAGAGGATGTATTAATTTTACCACGAATGTATGCATTATATATCAAAATAAATAGGGATGTCTATATCTATATGTATGTTTATATAATGTAAAAGTAACAGTGAAACTAATTGTTATAGATGTTATTGTTATTGTGTTTATTAAATGATCAGAATCTTTTAACAAGTTTTTAAGTTTTATGATCACTAATATTTTCTGAGTAGAATATAAAATCATTTATTTAAAAAAATAAAATGCCAGTCTTTTAATCCTTTTATAATATATTTTGGTATTGGCAACATTAATGGCAGATAGGCTTTTAGATGGAAAAGAAGAGCGTTATTTTGCTATTTTATATAAAATTTTTATTATCTATCTTAATTAAACCTTCCCTGTGATTTAAACGTAAATATATTTATACTGACTTACTTTTATAAAGTTTGACCCACACTTTTATTTTGTATAAAGGTATTCTTAGATAAGGTCAAGGGAAAAAAAAATCTTAAAAATACATACAAGCTATTCATTTTACTACATGGCTAAAAATAAATGCAACAACTTAGCACCTGGGTTGTACAGCTGTTCCCATGTAGATGTATCAGAAGTAGCATTTCATTCTGAATTCGTACAATTGCTTGGGGGTAAAATAGCAAAATAAGTAATGCTCAGATATAGTTTAGAGAACTTGCTGTGTCATAAGGTAATAGAAATGAAAGACATCTGGTTTTCTATATGTTGTTTGATAAGACATAGCATAGGTTAAAGGAGTAGAGATAATTTAATACAGCTTCTCGTTTTAGATGTTATTTTAGGAGTTTCAGGATTTTTGAGTACAAATATTCTAGTCACACATTGCATTGTAGATAATTGATTCCTGTGCATAAATATACTTTCCCCTGAAATTTCATAAAATATTTATGGAAATTAAAAATAATTGTTTATCATGATACATTTATACTTGCTTCTTTCTTCTTCCTATTTTTGTATGAAGAGAGACTATCTTTTAACATTCAAGAAATAAACCACGTAATTCCTTTTTGCACCATGAAAAAAAAAAAAGCAATTTGCTATCGGTACAAAAACAACAGATCCATAACTCACAATAGATTCTAGTATATGTAGAAAACCATTGTGTGATAATATCCAGCTTTAATTTTAGTTGTAGCAATGCAGATTCACACAGTGAGGTACCACTTTCATATGCCCTAACAAATGAGCCAAGTTTTAAGTGTTGATACTCAGTGTAAGAGATGATGTGGTAAAGTGAGCACTTGTATGTTCTGTAGGATTGTAACTTTTTTTGCAAACTTCCTGGAAATCATTTTATTAATAAATATTAATTTTAAAGATATTAAATAGATATTAACTTTAAAGAGTCTATGCCATTTAATACACAGTCTATCCTCTTTTAAAATATATATTTAAATATATTTTTGCTTTAGTGAAAAATTGTGAACAACTTTAATATCTCTCCTCATCTGGAGTTATTTTGCTTCATGCATCTGAAACCCATGGTAGTTAGCTGAAGGAATGGGGCAAAGTGATTTGTACAGGCATTCCCAAATAGTTCATGGAATTCAAGAGCAGGAAGTACAACTAGTTTGGTTTTCTGTTAACCCAGACAGAAAACTAAGAAAAAGTCATCTGTATCCAGGACAGCTGTGCTCTTCACATCAGTCTCTAGTGCTCCATGACCTTTGTCTTTCCTGGGTTTGAGGGGTGGTAAAGAAAATATTTTTGTGTTTCTGCAGTTAGGGATTTTCCTGAGCAAATTTTACTGAAACCTGGGACCTGGCTAAAAGAGTAAGCTGTGGGAGGTGAGTTAAAACAGTGATAACTCCAGAGAAATTTACATAACTCCAGAGGTATGTATTTCTTTTTTTTTAATTGAAGTATAGGTGATTTACAATGTTGTGTTAATTTCTGCTGTACAACAAAGTGACTCAGTTGTACATATATATACATTTTTTTTAAAATTTATTTATTATTTATTTATTATTTATTTTTGGCTGTGTTGGGTCTTCGTTTCTGTGCGAGGGCTTTCTCTAGTTGCGGCAAGCGGGGGCCACTCTTCATCGCGGTGTGCGGCCTCTCACTATCGTGGCCTCTCTTGTTGTGGAGCACAGGCTCCAGACGCGCAGGCTCAGTAGTTGTGGCTCACGGGCCCAGTTGCTCTGCTGCTCTGCGGCATGTGGGATCTTCCCAGAGCAGGGCTTGAACCCGTGTCCCCTGCATTGGCAGGCAGATTCTCAACCACTGCGCCATCAGGGAAGCCCTATACATTTTTAAATATTCTTCTCCATTATGGTTTAGCACAGGATAGTGAATATAGTTCTCTATGCTTTACAGTAGGACCTTGTTGTTTATCCATTCTATATGCTATAGTTTGCATCTGCTAACCCCAAACCCCCTGTCCAACCCTCCTCCGCCCTCCCTCCCTCTTGGCAACCACAAGTCTGTTTCCTGTGTCTGTGAGTCTGTTTCTACTTCGTAGATAGGTTCATTTGTGTCATATTTTAGATTCCATATATAAGTGATATGGATGCAGCTAGAGATTATCATACTAAGAGAAGTCAGAAGAGAAACACAAATACCCTATGATATCACTTATTTGTGGAGGTATGTATTTTGATTTCAAGGAGACAGGTGAGATCGGGGATGTGGAGACATCCCGGATTGTAAAGTTGGAAATTGGTTTTATCTTTCCTGGGTAAATTTATTTGCCTTTCAAAAGGTTGGTGTGGGAACCTAGCATCATTCCCAGGGAACAAAGGCTTTTTTCTCTTTATCTGGAAGGGAGAGGACACTTAGATTCATTAGGTTTTGGCTTTCTTTCCTATACTACAGACCCTACGTTTGTGTAGGATAACATCTAGCTTTCACGGCCTTCCCCTACGTGAGTGAGACACAGGGTACTCATAAGATTATCTGTTGTAAAGTAAATCATAATTAAACTGTTCCACTCCAGAACTCTGTGTGCATTCAGGATAATATTAATAAATAAGGAAACAAAAAACTTAACAGCTTTTTTGATCCATTCTCCAGCTTCTTCTGCAACTTTGCTCAGCAGCACATAAAGCTCAACCATGGCTGCTCCCCAGACCCCCAAAAGGCCTAGAACCTATGCTAAGTGTTCAGTTTTCTTGGTCTCTCAATTGCAAATTCCTCAGAGACAGATTCCAATGAGAATCTGCCTTACTGCACAAGGAATAAGGGCACAGAGTTTTGAGTGGAAAAGAAGGGAAATGACTGGCTCTTTTAGGACACCCTCCAACAGTAGGAAAAGTGATTAAGGTATACCTAATACTGTGTATTATTATGAAGCCACTAAAACTATTTCGAAGAATGTTTAATGAATCTGGAATATGTTCATGATGTGTGTTTATAATTTCGAGGAATATGCTCTTGAGTCTATATTTTTCTTTTCTTGTAATGTGTCTGCTTTTGGTATTAAGGTAATACTGGCCTCAGAAAATGAGTAGGGAAGTGTTCCCTCCACTTCTATTTTTCTGGAAAAGAATGTGCAGAAGTGAAACCATTACTTCCTTAAATATTTGGTGGAATTCACCAGTGAAACCATCTGGGCCTGGAGTTTTACTTGATAAAAGATTTTTAATGACATATTTAGTTTTTTAAATAGAATAAGACTATTCAGATAAACAACAAGGTTTTGATGTATAATACAGGGAGCTATATTCAATGTCTTGTGATAAATCATAATGGAAAAGAATATAAAAAATTGTCTATATGTGTATAACTGAGTCTCTTTGCTGTACAGCAGAGGTTGGCACAGCATTGTAAATCAACTATACTTCAATTAAAAAAAAAGAATAGGATTATTTATGTTATCTATTTCTTCTTGAGTGAGTTTTGGTATAGTTTTGTCTTTCAAGAAATTGGTACTTAATGAAAGTTTTTAATAGAAAGCAACTTTAGGTATCATTCTTACAAACTTTTAACTTTTACTTTAAAGGTTTATTTTAATCCTAAATTTAATAAAACATGTTAGTAAAATTTTCTTCTGTAAACTCTTTGTGCCTAGACTTCCACGATTCAGTACCAGCTGGTATTATCTCTCAACTGTGACAGTGGGATTTTTAAGCTGAGAAATCATTCTTGCAGTCCCCTCTTCCTTAGTTTATAAAGGTATTGTCTATTATTTCAGTTCCATTCAACCAGGTGGGCCTCCAACTTTCTTCCCATGGGAAGGAAAGAAAAGTAAATGAGACTCCATGTTGCTTCTATGAGAGTGAAAAACCAACAACAAACTACCATGCCTAAAATTTCTCCTAATTGTGACACAATTTTTTCACTTTACTTTTGGATCACAAATCTTTCTTAGTGTTGCCTTTCAGTCTAGAAGCTTGTTTAAATTAATTGTATGCAATGCTTACTTGATTAGTTAACTAACAGGCTCTAGGGACCGAGTTTGCCTTAGAAACATTTAGCAAATGACATTTATAACCTAGTTAAGCTTTAGTTTGGTAAGAACAATACCCCACCATCCAAACCAGAACACTTTGGTTAGAAAATTTGTACTTCAAAATCAAGGTTTAAAATTATCTCTTCACAGTTACTAAGAATTTAACTTTAATCTAAGTCAACTGAATAACTGCAATTTTAAGGAAACTGATGGATTCCCAACCAAATTTCTCCCAGATAATTGACTTCTTTTATTCTATAAGCCAAGTTGATCGAAGTATAATTTACATACTGTAAAATTTACCCTTTTAAGTATATAATTCTATGAGTTCTGACAAACATAATTGGCTTCTCGAATTGCCCTATTCCTGCCCTTTCATCCTCCTGTTGCCCCTCCTATTACCCTTCCCTAACCCACCCAACTCTAGAGAATATTTGAAATAAACCGATAGATGCTCTTACAAGTTTAATAATATTACAGTTAATATGAAAAAAAAAGTGTTTTCTCGTAGATAAATACAGATGCCAACTGCTTCCTTAAACTTGATTATTAGTTCTGAATATGTGTGAAAGAGTCTTTTCTTTTGGATTTGCTGGAAACTACAGAATTTCTTATTAATGTTTACACGGTAATCCCTGGTCCTGTTGTATTCTATGTGATTTAGTGACCTGTGAGCTGCCTCAGATGCATGCAGTCTTTATAAACTGTGAATCCTACAGTTCATCTGTCAGTGGGGAATGGGGAGAAGAATTTTTTTTCTATTTTCTAATGATAGTGATAGTTTCCTCTTTTTTTCTATGACCTTTTCCTTTTCTTTACAAAGACTTTTAGAATTTCTCCCTGATAATTCTCTGAGGGTCTCTCTCGAATAGTTCTCTAAACTACTCTGTCCCTCAGTAAATTTCTGTTTTATAGTCAAGGTACATATATGACCCCAAAGTGAGGAGAATATCAAAATAAAAAACTATATACCGACATTTGCATTTAAAGGGGGAATTATAAATGTGCCATATCGTGAATACATTGTGCATGCATTGTTCCTCCTATTAAGCTTATCTTAAGCTAAACTTATGGAATTGCTGGATCAAAGGTACTAAAGTTTTTAATACATAATCTCATAATTGTTCTCCTGAAAGATTTCGCTGTTAAATTCACATCAGTATACGAGAAAAATATTTCTCAACTTTCTTGCATTTCTTTGCTTTATGTTTGAAACTTCTATGCTTAATACAGCACTGATTTGCAGTAGCTACAGGATAAATACTTGCTAAACCGAGTTGAGCTAAAAGTGTCTTTGCCAAGGATATGTAATTTAAGGTAGAGATGCTTCTATTACTAAATTAAAAGAATAAACAACTTCAAAATAAAATGGATATTATTTTCCAACTGGTTACTATGCTACTCTATACTATAATGAAAAATTTCTTAAGATGAAAATTTAGAATCCCATATTGTGCTGACATAGAGAATATAATTTTGAATAACATGATATCTATAAAATATTAAAGTGATGTTTCTCATTTAAGAATAAGAGTCTGGCATCGTTTTATGAAAATAATTGCTCAGACTCTGCCAGTCCACTTTTCTATTTATTATCACAGGTGTCACTTCTCAGTAATTTCTCTTACATTTACTTTGGGGTATTTCTCTAACAATTGATACTATTATATCATTCAATGTATTCCTATTTCTCATAAACACACAGTCAACAAAAAAGCTGTACCCTAACAAAAAAAGAAGATACCTAACAAAAATCTTAAGGGGACTAGTTGAGCATCCTGAGAATTAGAAGATTTTATGAGCAGTAAGTAACTAAGGACAAATATATTTGGTTGCATTTGGCAAGTTACTCATCTTGGGTCTGGGCAGCAGGAAGTATCCTCTTCAGCCTGCTTAACCTTACCTGCTAGTTATACCAACTCAATGGCTCAGCCCTTATTTATAATGAGATTTCTGTTAAGAAAGACTCGGAAGAAAATCTAAATCCTTAGAGATAGCTAAATTATTTCTGATAAAATGAGACAGTTTTGTCCAATGAGGAAAATCATTATAGATTTTAAAATTCAACTACAATTTTGACTTTAGTTGCATAATTGCCTGAAGTATGTAAAATGAAAAGTTGATTCAAATATCCTGAAAATTGGGACCCCAAGTGCTTTTGTTTAAATTACTGAGTTTAGTGACAGTTTACTGGATACTTGCTTCAGGGCTTAAGTTGTATATGTATAGAGTATTATAAAGTATAATGGCTTTATCTAAAAAATGGTTTAATATGGAAAGAATTGAAAAGGGGCTCTTGGTTAAAAGTTCAGTGTTCCAAACAAAGTGTGTGTGAAGTAACTAAGGTGAAACAGATTTTAAGCTTTTAAAGTCTGTTTGCTTTTGTAGCTTTAGCCAAAAAGAAGAATAAAGACTTGAGGTAAAAAGCAATAAGACCCCATTTTTATGCTCAAATAATCTTAGGTATGGTTCTCTGTTCCACTTGATAACAGAAATCATCTTTGCTTTTGCTATGCCAGACACCTAACAGGAATTTCCCTTTGGAGTCCCTTAATCTCACTTTTGTGCATTTTTTTTTCTGTACATTACTTGTTTGGAACAGTTATCTTTCTTTTTTGTAACCAGGTAACTTCCCTTAGGTGATTTTATAAGCATAGCTATTCTGTGAGTCTATTGCAGTGACAACCCATCAGAAAAAGGAGCAATGTTAAGACAACAGTGAATGGTAAAAAAAAAAAAAAAAAAAAAAAAATCAAGAAACCAGAACCCCTGAGACATACCCTCCTTATCTGAACTATAACTATTAAATTCATTTTACATTTTATTCAGATTCAACCTCCCAGGGCAGAAAGAGTCACACTTGAAGAATGCTTTTCAAAATAAATTAGAAATATGCAAAAAATTGGCTTCTGTGTTTGTTGCTATTCTTAACAATATAAAACATTTTATAAATCATTTCAGTTTTGTTACTAAGAAACATTGGCTCTACATAGAAAATTTGTGTTTTCATTATTTATATTAACTTAAAAATATAAATTATACAAACACATAAATGGGAAATAAAATAGCATGAAAGGGCTGGTTATGAAAACCAGCAGTTCCCAAGTGTATCCATTTCCACCCATTCCCACCCAGGCCTGATCCCAGGGGCAAAGCCTCTCAGTGGTTTCCTCTGTTGCAGTTGACTTTTTTTTTTTTCTTTTTTTTTGAAAGTTCATAATAATGCAGTTGACAAGAAAATTAGTTATTTCTGAGATATACATTTTAAAGTAATAACTAGGATTATTACTTATAACATTATACCAGAACATATAAGATTTTTAGAAATTTCATGCAATGTCTGAAACATTTATATTAACATATTTCCATACAAATACAAATATAAGATTTTTAGAAATTTCATGTAATGACTGAAACATTTATATTAACATATTTCCATACATATTTCCATACAAATACAAATATAAGATTTTTAGAAATTTCATGTAATGTCTGAAACATTTATATTAACATATTTCCATACAAATAACCCAATGAAAGTTTAGTATTAGTTGTTTTGCTTGTTTTTTTTTATACTGCAGGTTCTTATTAGGCATCAATTTTATACACATCAGTGTATACATGTCAATCCCAATCACCCAATTCAGCACACCACCATCCCCACCTCACCGCAGTTTTCCCCCCTTGGTGTCCATATGTCCATTCTCTACATCTGTGTCTCAACTTCTGCCCTGCAAACTGGCTCATCTGTACCATTTTTCTAGGTTCCACGTACATGCATTAATATACGATATTTGTTTTTCTCTTTCTGACTTACTTCACTCTGTATGACAGTCTCTAGATCCATCCACGTCTCAACAAATGACTCAATTTCGTTCCTTTTTATGGCTGAGTAATATTCCATTGTATATATGTACCACAACTTCTTTATCCATTCGGCTGTGGATGGGCATTTAGGTTGCTTCCATGACCTGGCTATTGTAAATAGTGCTGCAATGAACATTCGGGTGCATGTGTCTTTTTGAATTACGGTTTTCTCTGGGTATATGCCCAGTAGTGGGATTGCTGGGTCATATGGTAATTCTATTTTTAGTTTTTTAAGGAACGTCCATATTGTTCTCCATAGTGGCTGTATCAATTTACATTCCCACCAACAGTGCAAGAGGGTTCCCTTTTCTCCACACCCTCTCCAGCATTTGTTGTTTGTAGATTTTCTGATGATGCCCATTCTAACAGGAGTGAGGTGATACCTCATTGTAGTTTTGATTTGCATTTCTCTAATAATTAGTGATGTTGAGCATCTTTTCATGTGCTTCGTGGCCGTCTGTATGTCTTCTTTGGAGAAATGTCTATTTAGGTCTTCTGCCCATTTTTGGATTGGGGTGTTTGTTTCTTTGATATTGAGCTGAATGAGCTGTTTATATATTTTGGAGATTAATCCTTTGTCTGTTGACACATTTGCAAATATTTTCTCCCATTCTGAGGGTTGTCTTTTCGTCTTGTTTATGGTTTCCTTTGCTGTGCAAAAGCTTTGAAGTTTCATTAGGTCCCACTTGTTTATTTTTGTTTTTATTTCCATTACTCTAGGAGGTGGATCAAAAAAGATCTTGCTGTGATTTATGTCAAAGAGTGTTCTTCCTATGTTTTCCTCTAAGAGTTTTATAGTGTCCAGTCTTATATTTAGGTCTCTAATCCATTTTGAGTTTATTTTTGTGTATGGTGTTAGGGAGTATTCTAATTTCATTCTTTTACATGTAGCTGTCCAGTTTTCCCAGCACCACTTATTGAAGAGACTGTCTTTTCTCCATTGTATATCTTTGCCTCCTTTGTCATAGATTAGTTGACCATAGGTGCGTGGGTTTATCTCTGGGCTTTCTATCTTGTTCCATTGATCTATGTTTCTGTTTTTGTGCCAGTACCATATTGTCTTGATTACTGTAGCTTTGTAGTATAGTCTGAAGTCAGGGAGTCTGATTCCTCCAGCTCCATTTTTTTGCCTCAAGACTGCTTTGGCTATTCGGGGTCTTTTGTGTCTCCATACAAATTTTAAGATGATTTGTTCTAGCTCCGTAAAAAATGCCATTGGTAATTTGATAGGGATTGCATTGAATCTGTAGATTGCTTTGGGTAGTATACTCATTTTCACAATGTTGATTCTTCCAATCCAAGAACATGGTATATCTCTCCATCTGTTGGTATCATCTTTAATTTCTTTCATCAGTGTCTTATAGTTTTCTGCATACAGGTCTTTTGTCTCCCTAGGTAGGTTTATTCCTAGGTATTTTATTCTTTTTGTTGTAATGGTAAATGGGAGTGTTTCCATAATTTCTCTTTCAGATTTTTCATCATTAGTGTATAGGAATGCAAGAGATTTCTGTGCATTAATTTTGTATCCTGCAACTTTACCATATTCATTAATTAGCTCTAGCAGTTTTCTGGTGGCAGTTTTAGGATTCTCTATGTATAGTATCATGTCATCCGCAAACAGTGACAGTTTTACTTCTTCTTTTCCAATTTGTATTCCTTTTATTTCTTTTTCTTCTCTGATTGCCATGGCTAGGACTTCCAGAACTATGTTGAATAATAGTGGTGAGAGTGGACATCCTTGTCTCGTTCCTCATCTTAGAGGAAATGCTTTCAGTTTTTCACCATTGAGAATGATGTTTGCTGTGGGTTTGTCATATATGGCCTTTATTATGTTGAGGTAGGTTCCCTCTATGCCCACTTTCTGGAGAGTTTTTATCAGAAATGGGTGTTGAATTTTGTCAAAAGCTTTTTCTGCATCTATTGAGATGATCATATGGTTTTTATTCTTCAATTTGTTAATATGGTGTCTCACATTGATTGATTTGCGTATATTGAAGAATCCTTGCATCCCTGGGATAAATCCCACTTGATCGTGGTGTATGATCCTTTTAATGTGTTGTTGGATTCTGTTTGCTAGTATTTTGTTGAGGATTTTTGCATCTATATTCATCAGTGATATTGGTCTGTAATTTTCTTTTTTTGTAGTGTCTTTGTCTGGTTTTGGTATCAGGGTGATAGTGGCCTCATAGAATGAGTTTGGGAGTGTTCCTTCCTCTGCAATTTTTTTGGAAGAGTTTGAGAAGGATGGGTGTTAGCTCTTCTCTAAATGTTTGATAGAATTCACCTGTGAAGCCATCTGGTCCTGGACTTTTGTTTGTTGGAAGATTTTTAATCACAGTTTCAATTTCATTACTTGTGATTGGTCTGTTCATATTTTCTGTTTCTTCCTGGTTCAGTCTTGGAAGGTTATACCTTTCTAAGAATTTGTCCATTTCTTCCAGGTTGTCCGTTTTATTGGCATAAAGTTGCTTGTAGTAGTCTCTTAGGATGCTTTGTATTTCTGCGGTGTCTGTTGTAACTTCTCCTTTTTCATTTCTGATTTTATTGATTTGAGTCCTCTCCCTCTTTTTCTTGATGAGTCTGGCTAATGGCTTATCAATTTTGTTTATCTTCTCAAAGAACCAACTTTTAGTTTTATTGATCTTTGCTATTGTTTTCTTTGTTTCTATTTCATTTATTTCTGCTCTCATCCTTATGATTTCTTTCCTTCTGCTAACTTTGGGTTTTGTTTGTTCTTCTTTCTCTAGTTCCTTTAGGTGTCGGGTTAGATCATTTAGTTGAGATTTTTCTTGTTTCTTTAGGTAGGCTTGTATAGCTATAAACTTCCCTCTTAGAACCGCTTTTGCTGCATCCCATAGGTTTTGGGTCGTCGTGTTTTCATTGTCATTTGTCTCTAGGTATTTTTTTATTTCCTCTTTGATTTCTTCAGTGATCTCTTGGTTATTTAGTAACGTATTGTTTAGCCTCCATGTGTTTGTCTTTTTTACGTTTTTTTCCCTGTAATTCATTTCTAATCTCATAGCGTTGTGGTCAGAAAAGATGCTTGATATGATTTCAATTTTCTTAAATTTACTGAGGCTTGATTTGTGACCCAAGATGTGATCTATCCTGGAGAATGTTCCATGCGCACTTGAGAAGAACGTGTAATCTGCTGTTTTTGGATGGAATGTCCTATATATATCAATTAAATCTGTCTGGTCTATTGTGTCATTTAAAGCTTCTGTTTCCTTATTTATTTTCATTTTGGATGATCTGTCCATTGGTGTAAGTGAAGTGTTAAAGTCCCCCACTATTATTGTGTTACTGTCGATTTCCTCTTTTATAGCTGTTAGCAGTTGCCTTATGTATTGAGGTGCTCCTATGTTGGGTGCATATATATTTATAATTGTTATATCTTCTTCTTGGATTGATCCCTGGATCATTATGTAGTGTCCTTCCTTGTCTCTTGTAACATTCTTTATTTTAAAGTCTATTTTATCTGATATGAGTATAGCTACTCCAGCTTTCTTTTGATTTCCATTTGCATGGAATATCTTTTTCCATCCCCTCACTTTCAGTCTGTATGTGTCCCTAGGTCTAAAGTGGGTCTCTTGTAGACAGCATATATATGGGTCTTGTTTTTGTATCCATTCAGCCAGTCTGTGTCTTTTGGTTGGAGCATTTAATCCATTCACGTTTAAGGTAATCATCGATATTTATGTTCCTATGACCATTTTCTTAATTGTTTTGGGTTTGTTTTTGTAGGTCCTTTTCTTTTCTTGTGTTTCCCACTTAGAGAAGTTCCTTTAGCATTTGTTGTAGAGCTGGTTTGGTGGTGCTGAATTCTCTTACCTTTTGCTTGTCTGTAAAGCTTTTGATTTCTCCATCAAATCTAAATGAGATCCTTGCCAGGTAGAGTAATCTTGGTTGTAGGTTCTTCCCTTTCATCACTTTAAGTATATCATGCCACTCCCTTCTGGCTTGCAGAGTTTCTGCTGAGAAATCAGCTGTTAACCTTATGGGAGTTCCCTTGTATGTTATTTGTCGTTTTTCCCTTGCTGCTTTCAATAATTTTTCTTTGTCTTTAATTTTTGCCACTTTGATTACTATGTGTCTCGGCGTGTTTCTCCTTGGGTTTATTCTGTATGGGACTCTCTGCGCTTCCTGGATTTGGGTGGGTATTTCCTTTCCCATGTTAGGGAAGTTTTCAACTATAATCTCTTCAAATATTTTCTCTGGTCCTTTCTCTCTCTCTTCTCCTTCTGGGACCCCTATAATGCGAATGTTGTTGCGTTTAATGTTGTCCCAGAGGTCTCTTAGGCTATCTTCATTTCTTTTCATTCTTTTTTCTTTAGTCTGTTCCGCAGCAGTGAATTCCACCATTCTGTCTTCCAGGTCACTTATCCGTTCTTCTGCCTCAGTTATTCTGCTATTGATTCCTTCTAGTGTAGTTTTCATTTCAGTTATTGTATTGGTCATCTCTCTTTGTTTGTTCTTTAATTCTTCTAGGTCTTTGTTAATCATTTCTTGCATCTTCTCAATCTTTGCCTCCATTCTTATTCCGAGGTCCTGGATCATCTTCACTATCATTATTCTGAATTCTTTTTCTGGAAGGTTGCCTATCTCCACTTCATTTAGTTGTTTTTCTGGGGTTTTTTCTTGTTCCTTCATCTGGTACATAGCCCTCTGCCTTTTCATTTTCTCTATCTTTCTGTAACTGTGGTTTTTGGTCCACAGGCTGCAGGATTGTAGTTTTTCTTGCTTCTGTTGTCTGCCCTCTGGTGGTTGAGGCTATCTAAGAGGCTTGATGGGAGGCTCTGGTGGTGGGTAGAGCTGACTGTTGCGTCTCACTGTGGCTTCTCCTCTGTCCTTGGACGTGGGGTATCCTCCTTGGTGAAGTCCAGGGTCTTCCTGTCAATGATTGTCCAGCAGCCAGTTGTGATTCTGGTGCTCTCGCAAGAGGGAGTGAGAGCACGTCCTTCTACTCCGCCATCTTGGTTAATCTACCTATGACCATTTTCTTAATTGTTCTGGGTTTGTTTTTGTAGGTCCTTTTCTTCTCTTGTGTTTCCCACTTAGAGAATTTCCTTTAGCATTTGCTGTAGAGCTGGTTTGGTGGTGCTGAATTCTCTTAGCTTTTGCTTATCTGTAAAGCTTTTGATTTCTCCATCGAATCTGCTGCAGTTGACTTCTGCCACTCTTTCTTTTCTTATCAACTGTGGACTTTATTGCCAACTTCCACTTTCCAACCCCCCAAATTTTTACCTACTTTGCCTAATATTGCTGTTTTATTTCCTCAGTTGTTTACCTATGCAATCAGTAATATATGTAATATATATACCATACTTAACCTTGATCTCTTTCCATTAACTAGAGTCAGTATGTCTTGACTCCTCAGTTTGTCAGAGAAGAAAATTAGTGCCCCTGCCAGTTCTTTTCCCTCCTTTTCCTCCTTCTGTAACCAAGCAGGACCCTATGGGGCCTTCCTGGGAAAGACTGCCCCCCTCATGCCCTCTGCCTACCTCTTGTTTGTAGAAAAGCTGTAGTCTCTCAGGCCTCCCCTGACTCACAAAAGGCTGGCTCAAGAATTAATGATTGAAAGAAGGTGAACATGTAGTAATAAGAAATAGCAGTTGGGCCAGGAGAACTGGTGACAATTTAAAAAGTAGATCACCATATAGCAGAGTCACAGAATCCTTAGTTCCTCTCTGAAGGATATGTGCACATTCTTGAGTTGTTTTATAGACACTAAAACCCTCACCAGATAGAAGAAGTTAACTGCATAATGACCATGAGCACGTAGCCCCCAGACTAGCTGGAGCCTAATGATGTTAACCTCAGTGACACGGCCCTGTTACCTCACCATCAACCAATCAGAGAATTGTGCATGAGCTGATCACAGACCCTCTCCCTCACCTGGCTTTTAAAAATGCTTCCCTGAAACCCATTGGGGAGTTTGGGTCTTTTGAGCATTAGCGGCCTGTACTCCTTGCTTGGTGCCTGCGGTAAATGCTGCACTTTCCCTCACCACGACCCAGTGTCAGTAGACTGGCTTTACTGCATGTAGGTGAGTAGACCCAAGTTTTGTTCTGTAACACTAACACTTCCCATTTCTGGCAGTCTAGTTTTACTTTTAAATTGGCAAGTTTGAAAACATTTGCTGTTTTGTAACCATAATTAATATATCCATATTTTTTAATTGGCTGATCTTCAAAGTTGAAAGCTGGTAATTGACATTTATATTATTATGACTATGATATTATTATGACTGTGGGAATATTCCTCATTGCAAAGCCAAGTTGTCTGCTAGTATTTTTTTTTCTTTCTCTATATTTCCAATATCACCACTTCTGTTTTACTCAAGGATGATTGTTCATATGGGCTCTTTCCCATTCTCCTTCAGTCATTCCACATTAGACATTCCTCCACATATGGACTGTGGTTCCCACCTCAGAACCCCATACTGGTTTATCCTGCTGTTTTCTTCTTGGGAAGAGAATCATAAGTTCTTTTCACCAAAACCTAATGCCTTCAGCTTCTTGTTCATTTTGACTCTTGCTTAAAATCCCCTTGCATTTTTCTTCTTAAACCCATTGGTCTCCTCTTTGAATTTGGATTAACTGTTGTTTCATATTTCAAATATAATTGTATTTTAGTGTTTGGTTTTCTCATAACTGAGATTTTGCCTAGCACTTCTGTGTCCAGGTCATCATTCATAAAATACAACCTGTGTTGTCCCCTTCTGTACATCTTACTCCAGCATCAGTAGTTTTCATGCTCTTGTCTTGTCTTATTTCTGTCACCTGTCCTCTTCATTTTTTTCCTTCACTGCTCTTCTAGCTTGCCTCCTGTTTTCTGAATCCCGTATTTTCCTCTCATATTTCACTTCTTTGTTTTGCTGGAGGGCATTCAAAAGGATCTTCCTAAAAAGGAATTCTGGAGTCATATGTGTCTGAGAATATCTTTAGTCTAAGCTTGCACTGAATTGATGATTCTGTAGCTAAAGGGATTTGAGGGTCAGCAGCATCCTCCTTCAGAGCACAGGTGGCATTTCCCCATTGCACACCCCCACCCACTTGCTGTGTATCATTTCTTTCCTCTGAATCTAGATCTTCTCCAAGGATCTGTAGGTTTAGCTGAATCCCACCTTGACCTTATCTTCTTCTGTGCAAATTTTGATTATTATATCCCATGGTTTCCTCTCTTCAGCTTCTGTCAATCCTCTTCCTTTACTTTCTTTATTTTGAAATCTCAAGTCTGCTGGTGGCTCCACTCATTCTATTTGCTCTTGGATGTTTCAGCCTTAAAAATGATTTACTATCATTTTTGGGAGGAAGAGAAGAAACAAACATATATACTCAGTCATCCATCTTGAACCAGAAATCTGTATCAAGATTTTCAAATATTTAAATTTTAATATTTTAATATTAACAGTAATGACTGACATACTGGTTTATTTTTTTGCCTTTAACCCTCATAACAACTCTCTGAGGTATCTTCCTTAGATGTCATATGTGGAAACTGGAGAACTATAGGTTATGTAATTTGTCAAACTTTTCTCTTTGGTATTGGTGGGTGATGTTTACAAATCTAGATGTATCTGATTCTAAATACCATGCTCATTCACTCTGCCCTGCCGGTTCTTATGCTATTCTTTTATGGTTAGCTAAATTTATCTCTGGGAATGCTTGGGAAATATATGTTGTATAAGCACAGATTTCTCAAAGGGGAAAAGAGAAAGAAAAGCAAAAATTCTTAATCACCTTCACCCAAATCTCCATTCCTCATGTAGATTAAAGAATGGTTAGAACCTCGTTGGATACATTGTTGCATCAGGATCGTTTAGGATTATTTGAGGTTTGGAGATGATTACCCAGGTCCCCACAAAAATGTGAATATTCGTGGAATCCCAATTAATCAATATGTATCAAGTCCTTAATATGGGTGGAACATTATACCAGCTGCTGCACTAAATGCAAAGATGAGCAAGATATAACTTTTGTTATTTTTTTAAAGAAAGATAAACACAAAAATAGTTACAATGGAAAGCAAGATATAAGCACCATAAGAGAAGTATAATATGCTATGGAAATTAAGGAAGAGAGACGTAGGCAAGGGTCAGAAAGGGATAAGAGAGAGAATAGAAGAATTAAAGGTTTCATGGGAAAGATGCTAATTGAAATTAGTTTTGTTAGATGGATAGAATTTTAATAAAAGAGAGTGCATTCCAATCTGAGGGAAGAATACAAGCAGTGTTAAACCATGAACATATTCAGGAAAGAGGAATATGCAGGTTTCTAGATCATTTGGGAAATGCACAACATCAACATCAGAGCCTTGCACAGAATAAGCAATCATTCGATAGAAAATTATTGAATACTTACTAGGTACAAGAAATAGGGATGCAGCAATGAGCAGAGGTGACATGCTCTTCTTGAACTTACCATCACATGAAGGAGACCTAATAAAAGAGTAAACTCACAAAATGAGTACGCATTTGACCAGGTGCTGTGAAGGAACAATGTTGATCTCAGAGGGTTGTTGTATGGATTACATACAGTATGACCCATACCATTATTATTTTCATGATCATCTTTTAATATTATTAGGAAGTAAGTAAACAAACAGTGTATTACAACACACTTTATGGACAAGGTTTAAGAAAAGTCTGTTAAGTTGGTATTTATGAGCTTGAAATAAGAGAAGAAGCCAAGCCGTGCAAATAAGGTGGGAAAGAGTGATTGAGCAGACAGAACAGAGGAGCAAATGTCACAGGCAGAACATTTTAAGGGAGATTATGGGAAGTGAATATTGGCCTGTTTGGTTGGAGCACTTGTGGGAGAAACTTAGGAGCTACAGATGGAGAGGCAGGCAGACGTATACTGTGCATTCCTATGTAGCCAGGATCATATTTTATAAGATTTGCTGAATGGATGAAGAAATGGAAGAATAAAGCCCTGTTGAACTGTGTATAGTTGGCAAGTCTGGAGGAGCACGTGGGACCATGTTGTGAAAGACCCTGAATGCATGTCATTGGTTTAATGGACAAGGAAAATGTGCTGTTCATTTTCCAAACAAGGGAATGTATGTCCAGGACTGTCTACATAATTTTTGGAGCTCAGTGGGAAAAAAATGTGGGACTCCTTGTAAATAAATTAAGAATTTCGAGAGGTGACAGCAGAACATTACACAAAACATGGTCCTTAGCACAGGGTCCTGTGTGATTGTGTACGTCACACACCCATCAGGTCTGCTCTGCATGTGGCTCATCATCTTTAAGAAGATTTGCCTTTCAGGACATGGTGTGGATACAGAGAGACTGTCTAATGAACAATTAAAATACTCTTTGTACAAAGTAATGGGGAGAAGCTGAGTGGTGGCAGGGAAAATTCCAGGAAAGGGACCAATGGGAAAACTTCAGAAATAGACTGTGTCAATGGCAGTATTGGTTCGATAGAGGGAATAGAGTTAGAAAAGGAAATTATAAGGCAATTTAGGTACTGAGCCAGAGTGACCATGGGGAATGAGAACTAGTACTCGTTAAGTTGTTCTCTGTACGTCAGACTCTCTCAGATACTTTACCAAAAGTTAATGCTCAAAACAACACATTGGTGTCAATTGTAATTATTGTGATTTTTAAGATAAAGCAACGGTGGTTTAAAGAGTCCAAGTGAGTTACCTAAGGTCATAGATCTAACGAATGGTATTTGTATCTGATTTCAAATTTAAGTCTGATTCTACAACCTGTACTCTCTCTACTGGCCTTTCCCCTTGGTCTCCTTCCACCGAGAAGATAAACTAGTGATGTTCCTGGTTTGAAATATAGCCATTTAAGTGGCTGTTCTCTGGATCTGATTTCTTATCATTTATTCATTTAATGTGTACTCACTGAGTGCCAACTATGTGCCCAGGCTCTGTGCTCAATGCTGATGATAAAAAGATGAAAGAGATTATTTTAGCAATTACTATGTAATGAAGAACTCAATAGCGGTAACCCTCAAAAATATAATTCTTTCTAAAACTTCCTCTCTTTGGGACAATTTCACGTATGGACCATAAGTCCATAAGTGAAACTATGGAAAACTATGTGGCAGGTATGCGTCACTGATCATAGTTCCTAATCTTGACATATTTTGTTACTTTATGCATGTACATATATATATGGGGGCAGCACAGGACAGGGGTTACCATCATATAGCCAAACTCTTTACCCCTTATTAGCTACATGACTGTGGGCAAATTGACTAACCTTCCCACACCTCAGTTTCTCAAGAATTGGGGACAGTAAAGGTGCCTGCCTTGAAGGGCCATTAAGAGGACTAGTGAATTAAGGTTAGGGTTAGAGTTGAACAGTGCCTAGTTCAATACTCAATAAATATGAGGTCTTACCATTATTTCTGTTCCACACCTTATTTTAGATAAGCCTTAGATTTCAAGTTGGTAAATTTTATGGACAATATAAAGAAAAGAGTAGATGGAAAGGCACAAGGATAAAACAATTTTGTTACTTCTATGCATTATCAGAACTAATATATAATACAAGAAATTTTTAATGGAGCAGTGGTAAGAAAAAATAAATTGCTATTTTTAGACAAGTAAATCCTAAACAACCAGTGTCTAGTTTGTTAGTAATTATTCCACTAGGCATTATCATGCTTTACCAGTTAGTCAAATAATATTATACATGTATATTTTATGTGCTCACACACACATATGTATAAGTGCAGGCAGAGATTGGATGGTAAGTCAGCAGTGTAGTAAGTGGTGATAATGTGACCATCCACAGTATTCTCAAGAATTTTTCACATAAAATAAAATTTGAGTAGCTTCATCCACCAGAGGGCAGACAGCAGAATCAAGAAGAACTATAATCCTGCAGCCTGGGGAACAAAAACCACATTCACTGAAAGATAGATAAGATCAAAAGGCAGAGGGCTCTGTACCAGATGAAAGAACAAGATAAAACCCCAGAAAAACAACTAAATGAAATGGAGATAGGCAATCTTCCAGAAAAAGAAATCAGAATAATGATAGTGAAGATGAACCAGAACCTTGGAAAAAGAATGGAGGCAAACATCGAGAAGGTGCAAGAAATGTTTAACAAAGATCTAGAAGAATTAAAGAACAAACAAACAGAGATGAACAATAAAATAACTGAAATGAAAAATACACTAGAAGGAATCAATAGCAGAATAACTGAGGCAGAAGAATGGATAAGTGACCAGGAAGATAAAATAGTCGAAATAACTACTGCAGAGCAGAATAAAGAAAAAAGAATGAAAAGAATTGAGGACAGTCTCAGAGACCCCTGGGGCAACGTTAAACTCACCAACATTCGAATTATAGGGGTCCCAGAAGAAGAAGAGAAAAACAAAGGGACTGAGACAATATTTGAAGAGATTATAGTTGAAAACTTCTCTAATATGGGAAAAGACATAGTCAATCAAGTCCAGGAAGCTCAGAGAGTCCGATACAGGATAAAGCCAAGGACAAACATGCCAAGACACATATTAATCAAACTATCAAAAATTAAATACAAAGAAAAAATATAAAAAGCAGCAGGTGAAAAACAACAAATAACACACAAGGGAATCTCCATAAGGTTAACAGCTGATCATTCAGCAGAAACTCTGCAGGCCAAAAAGGAGTGGCAAGACATATTTAAAGTGATGAAAGAGAAAAACCTATAATGAAGGCTACTCTACCCAGCAAGGATCTCATTCATATTTGACAGAGATATTAAAACCTTTACAGACAAGCAAAACCTAAGAGAATTCAGCACCAACAAACCAGCTTTACAACAAATGCTACAGGAACTTCTCTAGGCAGAAAACACAAGAGAAGGAAAAGACCTATAAAAACAACCCAAAACAGTTAAGAAAGTAATAATAGGAACATACATATAGATAATTATCTTAAATGTAAATGGAATAAATGCTCCTGCCAAAAGACATAGACTGGCTAAATGGATACAAAAACCAAACCCGTATACATGCTGTCTACAAGAGACCCACTTCAGACTTAGGGACACATACACCCTGAAAGTGAGGGGATGGAGAAAGATATTCCATGCAAATGGAAATCAAAAGAAAGTTGGAGTAGCAATTTTCATATCAGACAAAACAGATTTTAAAATAAAGACTATTCCAAGAGACAAACAAGGACACTACATAGTGATCAAGGGATCAATCCAGGAAGATATAACAAATGTAAATATTTATGCACCCAACATAGGAGCACCTCAATACATAAGGCAAATACTAACAGCCATAAAAGGGGAAATTGACAGTAACACAATCATAGTAGGGGACTTTAACACCCCACTTTCACCAATGGACAGATCATCCAAACTGAAAACAAATAAGGAAACACAAGCTTTAAATGATACATTAAACAAGATGGACTGAATTGATATTTATAGGACATTCCATCCAAAAACAACAGAACACACATTCTTCTCAAGTGCTCATGGAACATTCTCCAGGATAGATCATATCTTGGGCCACAAATCAAGCCTTGGTAAAATTAAGAAAATTGAAATCGTATCAAGTATCTTTTCTGACCACAACGCAATGAGACTACATATCAATTACAGGAAAAAAATCTGTAAAAAATACAAACACATGAAGGCCAAACAATACACTACTTAATAACCAAGAGGTCACTGAAGAAATTGAAGAGGAAATCAAAAAATACCTAGAAACAAATGACAAAGAAAACACGATGACCTAAAACCTATGGGATGCGGCAAAAGCAGTTCTAAGAGGGAAGTTCATAGCAATACAATCCTACCTTAAGAAACAAGAAACATCTCAAATAAACAACCTAACCTTACACCTAAAGCAATTAGAGAAAGAAGAAAAAAAAAAAAACCCAATGTTAGCAGAAGGAAAGAAATCATAAAGATCAAATCAGAAATAAATGAAAAAGAAATGAAGGAAATGATAGCAAAGATCAAAAAAACTAAAAGCTGGTTCTTTGAGAAGATAAACAAAATTGATAAACCATTACCAGACTCATCAAAAAAAAAAGGGGAGAAGACTCAAATCCATAGAATTACAAATGAAAAAGAAGAAGTAACAATTGACACTGCAGAAATACAAAGGATCATGAGAGATTACTACAAGCAACTCTATGCCAATAAAATAGACAACCTGGAAGAAATGGACACATTCTTAGAAATGCACAACCTTCCAAGACTGAACCAGGAAGAAATAGAAACTATGAACAGACCAATCACAAGCACTGAAATTGAAACAGTGATTAAAAATCTTCCAACAAACAAAAGCCCAGGACCAGATGGCTTCACAGGAAAATTCTATCAAACATTTAGAAAAGAGCTAACACCTATCCTTCTCAAACTCTTCCAAAATATAGCAGAGGGAGGAACACTCCCAAACACATTCTACGAGGCCAGCATCACCCTGATACCAAAACCAGGTAAAGATGTCACAAAGAAAGAAAACTACAGGCAAATATCACTGATGAACATACATGCAAATATACTCAACAAAATACTAGCAAACAGAATCCAGCAGCACATTAAAAGGATCATACACCATGATCAAGTGAGATTTATCCCAGGAATGCAAGGATTCTTCAATATACGCAAATCAGTCAACGTGTTACACCATATTAACATATTGAAGGAGAAAAACCATATGATCATCTCAATAGATGCAGAGAAAGCTTTTGACAAAATTCAACACCTATTTATGATAAAAAGCCTCCAGAAAGTAGGCATAGAGGGAACTTTCCTCAACATAATAAAGGCCATATATGACAAACCCACAGCCAACATCATCCTCAATGGTGAAAAACTGAAACCATTTCCACTAAGATCAGGAACAAGACAAGGTTGCCCACTCTCACCACTATTATTCAACATAGTCTTAGAAGTTTTAGCCACAGCAATCAGAGAAGAAAAAGAAATAAAAGGAATACAAATAGGAAAAGAAGAAGTAAAGGTGTCACTGTTTGCAGATGACATGATACTATACATAGAGAATCCTAAGGATGTAACCAGAAAACTACTAGGGCTAATCAATGAATTTGGTAAAGTAGCAGGATACAAAATTAATGCATAGAAATCTCTTGCATTCCTGTACACTAACGATGAAAAATCTGAAATTTAAATTAGGTAAACACCCCCATTTACGATTGCAACAAAAAGAATCAAATATCTAGGATTAAACCTACCTAAGGAGACAAAAGACCTGTATGCAGAACATTATAAGACACTGATGAAGGAAACTAAAGATGATACCAACAGATGGAGAGATATACCATGTTCTTGGATTGAAAAAATCAATATTGTGAAAATGACTCTACTACCCAAAGCAATCTACAGATTCAATGCAATCCTTATCAAACTACCAGTGGCATTTTTCACAGACCTAGAACCAAAAATGTCACAATTTGTATGGAAACACAAATGACCCTGAATGGCCAAAGCAATCTTGAGAAAGAAAAATGGAGCAGGAGGAATCAGGCTCCCTGACATCAGACTATACTACAAAGCTACAATAATCAAGACAGTGTGGTACTGGCACAAAAACAGAAATATGTATCAATGGAACAGGGTAGAAAGCCCAGAGATAAACCCATGCACATATGGTCACCTTATCTTTGATAAAGTAGGCAAGAATATACAGTGGAGAAAAGACAGCCTCTTCAATAAGTGGTCCTCGGAAAATTGGACAGGTACATGTAAAAGTATGAAATTAGAACACTCCCTAACACCATACACAAAAATAAACTCAAAATGGATTAAAGACCTGAATGTAAGGCCAGACACTATCAAACTCTTAGAGGAAAACATAGGCAGAACACTGTATGACATAAATCACAGCTAGATCCTTTTTGACGCAGTTCCTAGAGAAATGGAAATAAAAACAAAAATAAACAAATGGGACCTAATGAAACTTAAAAGCTTTTGCACAGCAAAGGAAACCATAAACAAGACCAAAAGACAACCCTCAGAATGGGAGAAAATATTTGCAAATGAAGCAATTGACAAAGGATTAAGCTCCAAAATTTACAAGCAGCTCATGCAGCTCAATATCAAAAAAACAAACAACCCAATCCAAAAATGAGCAGAAGACCTAAATAGACATTTCTCCAAAGAAGATATACAGATTGCCAACCAACACATGAAAGAATGCTCAACATCATTAATCATTAAAGAAATGCAAATCAAAACTACAATGAGATATCATCTCCCACTGGTCAGAATGGCTATCCTCAAAAAATCTACAAACAATAACTGCTGCAGAGGGTGTGGAGAAAAGGGAACCCTATTGCACTGTTGGTGGGAATGTAAATTGATACAGCCACTATGGAGAACAGTATGGACGTTCCTTAAAAAACTAAAAGTAGAACTACCATACGACCCAGCAATCCCACTACTGGGCATATACCCTGAGAAAACCATAATTCAAAAAGATTCATTTACAAAAATGTTCATTGAAGCTATATTTACAATAGCCAGGACATGGAAGCAACCTAAGTGTCCATCAACAGATGAATGGATAAAGAAGATGTGGTACACATATGCAATGGAATATTACTCAGCCATAAAAAGAAACGAAATTGAGCTATTTGTAGTGAGGTGGATGGACCTAGAGTCTGTCATACAGAGTGAAGTAAATCAGAAAGAGAAAAACAAATACCATATGCTAACACATATATATGGAATCTGAGAAAAAAAATGGTCATGAAGAACCTAGGGGCAAGACGGGAATAAAGACACAGACCTACTAGAGAATGGACTGGAGGATATGGGGAGGGGGAAGGGTAAGCTGTGATAAAGTGAGGGAGTGGCATGGACATATATGCACTTCCAAACGTAAAATAGATAGCTAGTGGGAAGCAGCCACATAGCACAGGGAGATCAGCTCGGTGCTTTGTGACCACCTAGAGCGGTGGGATAGGGAGGGTGGGAGGGAGGGAGACACAAGAGGGAAGTGATATAGGAACATATGTATATGTATAACTGATTCCCTTTGTTATAAAGCAGAAACAAACACACCATTGTAAAGCAATTATACGCCAGTAAAGATGTTGAAAATAAATAAATAAATGGCAGGTTAATAATATTTGGGGAAAAAAATGATGACGAGAATAAATAAATAAATAAATAAATAAATAAATAAAATGAAATTTGAGAAATATTAGTAATTAAACCTCAAGCTTGTGCTTGTAAATTTTACAGGAGTCATATAATATGTACTTGGTGTTTTAAATTTCTTCTGCATTGTACTTTATCATATATGTCTAGTCAGAATCAGACTACTTCAGTTAAGAGCAAATTACTGGTAGCAGTATATGGCTCCTAAAATTAGTGCAGTAGTGTTTTACTTTTTAGGCCCCTCTAGTTGGAAAAGAATAGTTCATTTGCATTATGAATTTGTTTAATTGATTTTATCAGAAAGAATAGAAATAACTGATTACATCTTTTAATACCATTAGCAGTAAATCACTTTAGAAAAGAATATGCAGGATTCATGAGCTATTTTATCTCTGCTGTAATACTTTATTTTCTGGTCTCCGGTGTTAGGTTATGGATGAAGCCACCACCCCGCGCTCCTTCCCCCAGTTTCCTCCCACAGGAGCCCCCTCTCCTGGAGCCTCTGGCCCTTCTTTCTCTGAAAACTCAAACTTTATTTACTTTATCCTGAAACAATATCTTCTTTTTCATATTCTCAAAATACTTTATCTGTACCTCTCTTGCAGGACCTACCACTTTATATCATGTAAATATTCTTGGTGGTAAAGGTCACACTCTACACTTAGGTCCAGATGCCCTGGACTTGGCCAGTCTGAGGGCCTCCTCTGAGGCTCAGGGAAGTTCTTACCAGCCCGTGAAGCAAATCTAAGGCTTGAATTGTTAATACAAGTAAATCAGGGGCTTCTTTATCATTCTTGTGCCTTGGGGGATGAATAAAGGACAAGAAAATGTCAAATTTTTTTTCACATGACAAGTACTAATATTAAAAAAAAAACCTAAAACAAAAATAACATCCTGGTTCCAGACAGCAAAGATGGATCCCTAAAATGCTCTCTTTCTAGCATTAAAAAATGATTCACCAGGAAAGTTACATGTTGATCTAGTAAAAATTAGTGACTCACTTCAAATGAGAAATTAAACAAGCCAGGCGTCCACTCTGGCGTCACCATCTTGGTAGCAAGGGCACCAATACTGCAGGAGGAACGGCTGGCCCTAGGACAGGATGACCGATCTGTCAACACCCTTTGTTCCTGCCTTTTAAACAAGCACCTGGAAACGGGGATCCAAGAGGAGACATTCTCTGGGTCCAGGGAGTCACAAAGCACATATACCATCACCTCAAATGAGAGACACCTGGGGTTCTGCAGGTTCAGGGAAGAAAAACTAGCATGGCCACTTTCCTGATGTTTATTGCTCTCAGTTAAAAGGAGCTTTCTTTATTCTTTGCTGAGAGTATGATGCAGCAAGAGGACTTGTTAAGAGTAGCTTTAATCCTCGTGAATTAGTTTTGGAAAACCAGAATAACATATTTACCCCGTTCCTTAAATCCTCTAAATCAAGAGAGATATCGAACAAGTAGGAGAAGAAAGGGCAGGGTGTGATCAGATGGGGGAAAATCTCTAGAAACTGAGGCAGGAAAGAAAGAACTGAAGAAACTGGTTGTTTAATCTGGAAAAGAGAGAATTGAGAAGGTGTCCTCCTGATAAATTTTCAAATAGGACAGCTATATTTTTTGTGTGTCAACAGAGCAAGCAGGCCTAAGACTGATGAAAATCCTATACTGGGAGGTAGATTTTAGCCTAAAGGAAGGGAAAAATAAATCTGTCACCAACAAACCAACAAACAAACACAAACTTTGACCATAAGAGAAAATAATTGCTTTCTCATGAAGTAATGAGTTCTGGGTCATTGGATATGTTCAAGCAGAGATTGAATGACCACTTTTTGGGAATAGTGCAGAAAAGAGTCCAACATCTGATAATGGTTGGGTTAAATGGCCTGTAAGATTCCTCTGAAATCTAACAGTTTATGTTCCAAGAATGTACCCAATTTTATGCCTTGGATGTAAGGTTCAGGAAGCCATATTATTTCTAAGCAATTTTCTGTGTCCCATTTAATAAAAAATAAAGAAATAAACTAGTTTCTAAATGAGAAGGAAATAGAACTGGGGCTTTATATTTTTCTGGTCAAAAGAGGCCTTCCATATCTTTTCTCCTACGCTTTCTAAGAAAATAATACTCTAAAATCTAACACTTTCTCTGTTTAATATTTCCTTTTGTGAAAGCTAGTTTCATTTCTCACCTTGTAAGGAAAGATTCAGCTCTGAGTTTCATAATTTTATGATTCCCTTTACCTCAGAGAGCAAGGCACAGTTTAATTCAGACTGACCTGGGGTACTTATTTAAAAGTTCGATTCCTGGTCCCACTCTAGCAAATGAACCAGAATCTTTGGGACGGTGCCTTTGAATCCTAATGTTTAACGCATACCTTCCGATGACTCCTATGCATATTAAAGTTCAAGAATGTGTGCAATGGATCTTCACAACTGGGGTTTCAGTATGTCAGCATGGTTTATTCTCATGTTATCAAATCTCCAAAAACCCACTCTTTCTTGTGGAAGGAAGAAATAGTTAACTTTAAAAATATTTTTATTGATGTAGTTTTTTCATTTCCTTGCTTTCGTTTATCAACTTGACAATAAGAAAAATCACAATATATTTGTTTTTGCATATGAGCATATACTTTCAATCTCATAGCAGAACTGTGTCAGGGGATTTTGAGAGAGGAAGGAAACATTTTTTATCTTTTATTTATTCCTGTAAAAATAGTTGGTGATGGGTTAGCTTATTGTTTACAGCAGTATGCCACTGCATCCAAAGGTATAAGTCAGGTACCTATGCGGCCAATAATAGTGTGTTTCACTCCATGGTTTAAACATTCACAACCTTGTTTGAGAGAGTAACTGTGTTTATCCAGGACTTTTTTTTATTGCCAGTGACAGAAATGACACGTAAACTAGCTTAAGAAAACAAAAAACTTATGTAATGGGAGAAGGTAAGAATGGATTTTAGGCATGTCTGGAGTTGAGAATCAAATGATGTCAGCAGAAGTCTGTCCTGAGCCATTCCTTAGCTCTGATTTTTTTCTGGATTAACTTCATTCTGGTAAAGTGTTCCCATGTGGTGGCAAAGACAGCCATCATCAACTCTAGTCTTACATTGATCACTCTTGTGGTCGTCCCAAAGAATAGAAAGTGCATCTTTCCAAATTCTCCTTGCAATGACCTTCCTTGGCCCACAAAAGTCACATGCCCATTCTTGACTTAGTCCTAGTGGTCAGTGGGATGAAGTGCTTGAGTTCTCTGATTGTCCATTCCTAGGCCACACATCCATCTTTGGAACCAAAGTCTGTATCACCTCATGGGTCTCTGAGGATATGTGAGTCTGGGCATTGTTCTCCTAAAGGAGGAGATTTGAGCAAAAGAAAGTAGCTGATGTCCTCCAAGGACATCATAAGTCCAAGGATTTATTAAGTCCTTATTAAGGACTTAATAAGTCCTTCCTTCTTTCAACAGACATTTATTGATCATAAAATATTGGAAAGTTAGAGAAGAACCCACACTGACTTCCACTCCTTAGATTCAGTCCAGTGGGTGGGACTGGTCTTTAGCAATTGCTATGTATAGTGGTAAGGGCTATAGTGGAGGTAGGGATGAAATTCTGAGGGAACGAAGAGGAGCATGTAACTAAGTAGGACTCAGTAATTTAAGAAGAAAACATCAGAGGTGACAGTGAGCTGGATCTGGAGAATGGGTGGGGGCTGTAAAGTGGACACAATGGGAAGGGGAGCCCAGGAAAAGGGACCGGCAGGTATAAAGACACATGCTGTAAAAAAGAAAATAAGTAAGAATATCATCTCCTTAGATGACACCTAGTTAATCAAAATAGGCTTTACAAGCAAGCAGGTTGAAAAAAATCATGACTTGGTAAAATTTGAGTTTCTTGTCCATTTTGGCTGAAAGCCAGTGCAACTTACTCTAGATAACTCAATCTCTATTAAATGGAACTGCATTTCCACCTGTAAGAAAACTCTATAGTGGAAATAATGATTATTTCTTAGATCAGGTTGTTAAGATAAAATGTTAGAAAACTCTTAAAGGCAATTGCAATGAAGCTTAACAATTTTCCTTCTTACTGAAGGAAAAAAATAATATGGCAGCAATTCAGGAAAGGCACACTTAAAATTCAGTGAAGTGTAGAAGCAATAGAAGTTAAAAGTGAAGCAGTTTTCTGTAGATGTCAGTTATTTTTAAAGATGATAAAGACAGCTATTTATTCCATAGGCCATTGGTGATGATTCAAATGTGGAATATTATAAATATGATATCAGTTCAACATGTAAAGATAAAAGTGACTTTAAATATTTTGAGGTGGGGTGGAGGGCAGAGGAGCAAAGGAAAAGACTGAGTGGGGAGGTGGCATGATCACAAAATAATGTTTGGATTCAGCTTTTCACCATGACTCTGTAGGCGTTAGGTTCAATAATATGGTCTGCTTTAGAGAGACCAAATAATCATGTAGTGATGGTGTAGATGAGGATAATAAGAGCATTGTTTTAAATCCTGTATCTCTATTATCTTTCAGCCTCAAAATGACCCTTTATTGTAGGCTCAGTGTCATCCCCACTACAGCAATGAGGTTGAGTAGCACAGCCAATGTTAGACCCAGGGCCCTGACTCACAGGGGGTGATAGTGGAGTCCAACTTTGGATAATAATGGCTAGTAGCCATTTAGCATCTACTCTGAGCCCAGACTTACACGTGCTTTATCTATTTTTCACAGATGTCCTGTGAATAGGTGTTATTTTAAACCTATTTCACAGATGAAGAATGACTTGAGATGTTGAGAAAATTGTCCAAGGAAAGTTAATAAATGCCCATACCTGGACTTAAAAGTCAGCTTCTATGTTGATCTCTTTCCTGTATGGTCATAATGAACAAGGGGAATCCAGTTCCTCATTATCTTTCATGAATACACAGCAAATGCCTATTTAATGACAAGATGCTACTCTGCTGAGACCTTAATAGTAAAGAATTACTAAAGAACTTAAATATGGTAGTCACAAAAGTAGTTGATTTTAAACCTATATCTGAGCTATGTATAGGAGTCTAGGATTTAAATTTATTTATGAAAAAGTGCATGTCTCATATACTGATTCTTAATAACTCTTTGAATTTTTCTTATTTGAAAAATACCTCTTTGAATTTTGTTACTGATCTTAGATATAAAACTATTAGATGTCTGTTTAAGTAGACTTGGTAATATTTAAGAGGTTAAAATTTTTAGCACAGGCTTATGTTTTAACATGGCAGGTTGAACATATAATGATATCTACTACTGAGTTCAAAAACTCATCATACTAGGAATAAAAATGTAGAAATAGGATGTGAAGGCAGGGTCAATGGTGTGTGAAAGATTTTATGAAAATACAGGATGTAGAGAGTGAGTGAAGGAATAGGGCCTGGTTCAGAAAGGGAGAGGAAACCACAACTTAGAAAACATCCAAAGAGGGGCACAAATCAGAAAAGCCTCACCTTACAAACCCTGTGGGTGGGGGAGGGGTCCAAGTGAGTGTAGTTTTGAAAACAAGGGTGTGGAGGTAAATGCAAAGGTTGTAGCTGGATAATGTTCATTTCCCACACATCTTTTCCTCCAGCACAGAACTCAAAGCAAAAATGCATGAAATAGAACATAATAAATAAACACCCTCTGTGAGAGCACCAGAATCACAACTAACTGCTGAAGGAAGGAAGACAGGAGGACACTGGATCTCACCATAAAAGATACCCCACATCCAAAGACAAAGGAGAAGCCACAATGAGATGGTAGGAGGGGCTCAATCACAATAAAATCAAATCCCATAACATCTGGGTGGGCGACTCACAAACTGAAGAACAATTATACCACAGAAGTCCACCCACTGGAGTGAAGGTTCTGAGCCCCATGTCAGGCTTCCCAACCTGGGGGTCCGGCAACGGGAGGAGGAATTCCTAGGGAATCAAACGTTGAAGGCTAGTGGGATTTGACTGCAGGACTTTGACAGGACTGAGGGAAACAGAGACTCCATTCTTAGAGAGCACACACAAATTAGTGTGTGCATCAGGACCCAGGGGAAGAAGCAGTGACCCCATAGGAGACTGACCCAGACCTACCTGCTAGGGTTGGAGGGCCTCCTGCAGAGGCTGGGGGTGGCTGTGGCTCACCACAGAGACAAGGACACTGGCAGCAGAAATTCTGGGAAGTATTCCTTGGAGTGAGCCCTCCCAGAGTCCACCATTAGCCCCACCAAAGAGCCTGTAGGCTCCAGTGCTGGGTCACCTCAGGCAAAACAACCAACAGGGAGGGAACTCAGCCCCACCATCAGCAGACAAGTGGATTGAAGGTTTACTGAGCATGGTTTACTGAGCACTGCCCACCAGAGCAACACTCAGCTCTACCCACTACCAGTCCCTCTCATCAGGAAGCTTGCACAAGCCTCTTAGATAGCTTCATTCACCAGAGGGCAGACAGCAGAAGCAAGAAGAACTACAATTCTGCAGACTGTGGAAAACCACATTCACAGAAAGATAGTCAAAATGAAAAGGCAGAGGACTACATACCAGATGAAGGAACAAGATAAAACCCCAGAAAAACAACTAAATGAAGTGGACATAGGCAACCTTCCAGAAAAAGAATTCAGAATAATGATAGTGAAGATGATCCAGGACCTTGGAAAAAGAATGGAGGCAAAGATCAAAGAGATGAAAGAAATGTTTAACAAAGACCTAGAAGAAATGAAGACAGCCTAAGAGACCTCTGGAACAACACTAAATGCACCAACATTTGCATTATAGGGGTCACAGAAGGAGAAGAGAGAGAAAAAAGACTGAGACTATATTTGAAGAGATTATAGTCTAAAACTTCCCAAACATGGGAAAGGAAATAGCCAACCAGGTCCAGGAAGTGCAGAGAATCCCAGGCAGGTTAAACCTAAGGAGAAACACGCCAAGACACATAGTAATAAAATTGACAAAAGTTAAAGACAAAGAAAAATTATTAAAAGCAACAAGGGAAAAATGACAAATAACATACAGGGCAACTCCCATAAGGTTAACAGCTGATTTCTCAGCAGAAACTCTACACACCAGAAAGGAGTGGCATGATATATTTAAAGTGATGAAAGGGAAGAACTTACAACCAAGATTACTCTACTTGGCAAGGATCTCTTTCAGATTCGACAGAGAAATCAAAAGCTTTACAGACAAGTGAAAGCTAAGAGAATTCAGCACCACAAAACCAGCTCTACAACAAATGCTAAAGGAACTTCTCTAAGTGGAAAACACAAGAGAAGAAAAGGACCTACAAAAACAAACCCAGACGAATTAAGAAAATTGTAATAGGAGCATACATATCGATAATTACCTTAAATATGAATGGATTAAATGCTCCAACCAAAAGACACAGGCTTGTTGAATGGATACAAAAAAAAAAAAGACCCATATATATGCTGTCTACAAGAGACCCACTTCAGACCTAGGGACACATACAGACTGAAAGTGAGGGGATGGAAAAAGATATTCCATGCAAATGGAAATCAAAAGAAAGCTGGAGTAGCAATACTCATATCAGATAGAATAGACTTTAAAATAAAGAACGTTAGAAGAGACAAGGAAGGACACTACATAATAATCAAGGGATCAATCCAAGAAGAAGATATAACAATTATAAATATACATGCACCCAACATAGGAGCACCTCAATACATAAGGCAAATGCGAACAACTATAAAAGAGGAAATCAACAGTAACACAATAATAGTGGGGGACTTTAACATCTTACTTACACCAATGGACAGATTCTCCAGACAGAAAATTAATAAGGAAACACAAGCTTTAAATGACACAATAGACCAGATAGATTTAACTGATATTTATAGGACATTCCATCTGAAAACAGCAGATTATACTTTCTTCTCAAGTGCACATGAAACATTCTCCAGGATAGATCATATCTTGGGCCACAAATCAAGCCTCTGCAAAATTAATAAAATTGAAATCATATCAAGCATCTTTTCTGACGACAACGCTATGAGATTAGAAATTAATTACAGGGAAAAAAACCCTGTAAAAAACACAAACACAGGGAGGCTAAACAATACGTTACTAAATAACCAAGAGATCACTGAAGAAATCAAAGAGATAATAAAAAATTAACTAGAGACAAATGACAACGAAAACACATTGATCCAAAACTTATGGAATGCAGCAAAAGCAGTTCTAAAAAGGAAGATTATAGCAATACAATCTTACCTCAAGAAACAAGAAAAATCTCAAATAAACAATCTAACCTTACACCTAAAGGAAAGAAAAACAGACAAAAACCAAAGTTAGTAAAAGGAAAGAAATCATAAAGATCAGAGCAGAAATAAATGAAATAGAAACAAAGAAAACAATAGAAAAGATAAATAAAACTAAAAGCTGGTTCTTTGAGAAGATAAACAAAATTGATAAACCTTTAGCCAGACTCATAAAGAAAAAAGGGAGAGGACTCAAATCAATAAAATTAGCAATGAAAAATAAGAAGTTACAACAGACACTGCAGAAATACAAAGCATCATAAGGGACAACTACAAGCAACTCTATGCCAATAAAATGGACAACCTGGAAGAAATGGACAAATTCTTAGAGAGGTATAACCTTCTAACACTGAACCATGAAGAAATAGAAACTATGAACAGACCAATCACAAGCACTGAAATTGAAACTGTGATTAAAAATCTTCCAACAAACAAAAGCCCAGGACCAGATGGCTTCACAGGCGAATTCTATGAAACATGTAGAGAAGAACTAACACCCACCCTTCTCAAAGTCTTCCAAGAAATTGCAGAGGAAGGAATACTCCCAATCTCATTCTACAAGGCCACCATCACCCTGATACCAAAACCAGACAAAGATACTATAAAGAAAGAAAATTACAGACCAATATCACTGATGAATATAGATGCAAAAATCCTCAACAAAATACTAGCAAACAGAGTCCAACAACACATTAAAAGGGCCATACACCATGATCAAGTGGAATTTATCCCAGAGATGTAAGGATTCTTCAATATACGTAAATCAACCAATGTGATACACCATATTAACAAATTGAAGAATAAAAACAATATGATCATCTCAATAGATACAGAAAGAGCTTTTAACAAAATTCAACACCGATTTATGATAAAAACTCCCCAGAAAGTGGGCAAAGAGGGAACCTACCTCAACATAATAAAAAACATATATGACAAGCCCACAGCAAACATCATTCTCAATGGTGAAAAACTGAAAGCATTTCCTCTAAGATCAGGAACAAGACAAAGATGTCCACTCTTGCCACTATTATTCAACATAGATTTGGAAGTCCCAGCCATGACAATCAGAGAAGAAAAAGAAATACAAGGAATCCAAATTGGAAAGGAAGTAAAACTGTCACTGTTTGCAGATGACATGATACTATACATTGAGAATCCTAAAGATGCCACCAGAAAACTACTAGAGCAAATCAATGAATCTGGTAAAGTAGCAAGATACAAAATTAAAGCACAGAAATCTCTTGCATTCCTATACACTAACAATGAAAGATCAGAAAGAGAAATTAAGGAAACAATCTCATTCACCATTGCAACAAAAAGAATAAAGTACCTCAGAATAAACCTACCTAAGGAGGTGAAAGACCTGTACTCAGAAAACTATAAGACACTGATGAAAGTAATCAAAGATGATACAAACAGATGGAGAGATATACTATGTTCTTGGATTGGAAGAATCAGTATTGTGAAAATGACTATACTACCCAAAGCAATCCACAGTTTCAATGGAATCCCTATCAGATTACCAATGGCATTTTTTACAGAACTAGAACAAAAAATCTTAAAATGTGTATGGAGACACAAAAGACCCCAAATAGCCAAAGCAATTTTGAGGGAGGAAAACACAGCTGGAGGAATCAGGCTTCCTGAATTCAAACTATACTACAAAGCTACAGTCATCAAGACAACATGATACAGGCACAAAAACAGAAATATAGATCAATGGAACAGAATAGAAAGTCCAGAGGTAAACCCACACACCTATGGTCAACTAATCTATGACAAAGGAGCCAAGGATATACAATGGAGAAAAGACAGTCTGTTCAATAAGTGGTGCTGGAAAAACTGGATAGCTACATGTAAAAGAATGAAATTAGAACACTCCCTAACACCATACATAAAAATAAACTCAAAAAGGATTAAAGACCTAAATGTAACACCAGACACTATAAAACTCTTAGAGGAAATATAGGAAGAACACTCTCTGACATAAATCACAACAAGATCTTTTTAGACCTACCTCCTAGAGTAATGGAAGTAAAAACAAAAATAAACAAATGGAACCTAATGAAACTTCAAAGCTTTTGCACAACAAAGGAAACTGTAAACAAGATGAAAAATTAACCCTCAGAATGGGAGATAATATTTGCAAACGAATCAACAGACAAAGGATTAATCTCCAAAATATATAAACAGCTCATGCAGCTCAATATTAAAAAAAAAACAAACAACCCAATCCAAAAATGGGCAGAAGACCTAAATAGACATCTCTCCAAAGAAAACATACAGATTGCCAAAAGGCACATGAAAAGATGCACAACATCACTAATTATTAGAGAAATGCAAATCAAAACTACAATGAGGTATCACCTCACACATGTTAGACTGGGCATCATCAGAAAATCGACAAACAACAAATGTTGGAGAGGGTGTGGAGAAAAGGGAACCCTCTTGCACTGTTGACGGGAATGTAAATTGACACAGCCACTATGGAGAACAGTATGGAGGTTCCTTAAAAAGCTAAAAATAGAATTACCATATGACCCAGCAATTCTACTCCTGGGCATATACCCAGAGAAAACCATAATTCAAAAAGACACATGCACCCCAATGTTCATTGCAGCACTATTTACAATAGCCAGGTCATGGAAGCAACCTAAATGCCCATCGACAGATGAATGGATAAAGAAGTTGTGGTACATATATACAATGGAATATTACTCAGCCATAAAAAGGAACGAAATTGGGTCATTTGTAGAGACGTGGGTGGACCTAGAGACTGTCATACAGAGTTAAGTATCGCATATTAATGCATATATGTGAAATCTAGAAAAATGGTAGAGATGAACCAGTTTGCCAGGCAGAAATAGAGACATAGATATAGAGAACAAATGTATGGACACCAAGGGTGGAAAGTGGTGGTGGGGTGGTGGTTGTGGGATGAATTGGGAGATTGGGATTGACATATATACAGTAATATGTATAAAATAGATAACTAATAAGAACCTGCTGTATAAAAAATAAAATAAAATTCAAAAAAGAAAAAAAAGAACATAAGTAAATAACACTGCACACAGAAAGTAGAACAGTGTCTAGGGAGATGTGGGAATGGGAAGTTAGTGTTTAATGGGCACAGAGTTTCAATTTGGGAAGATGAAATTGTTCTGGAGATGGTTGGTGGTGATAGTTGCACAACAATATAAATGTACTTAATGCCACTGAACTGTACACTTAAAAATGGGTAAAGTGGTAAATTTTATGTTATGTTTACTTACCACAATAAAAACAAGAATGGAGACTTCATATCTACAGGAATGTAAAGGACTGTCTGGTAAAACCAGGTGTTTTATGTGGGAACTGGCCTTCTAGAGTGAAGCCTTCAACATCTCGGCCTTTCACAACAGCTGACTTGTCACTGATTCAATAGAAGATGAAACCTGCAAGTTGGTAAACTTTTGTCCATCAGTACAAAGGCCTCTGCTAGATTTTCTACTGTCTTAACCTTAAAGTCAAACAGGCATTAAAGGATGACCAAACAAATGAGGAATGTCAAAAAGAAAGAGCAATGTTAATAATTAGCAACAATGGCCAAAGAGGGAATGATTAATCCAGAAAACAGAGGAGAACTTTAAAATTCTCTCTATACCTGGTATCTTTAGAGATCTTTTAGAGAGATATTACATTTATTAAATAAGAGCAATATGCTGTAAAAAAGGAACACATAAAAATGTAACCAATGGAAAAACTCAGTCAAAGAGTACAGAAAGAAATTAAACAAATCTAGAAAAAGAATAAAAAGGACCAAAAACAAGAAAGGAAAATATGAGAATAAAGATTAAAGACATATGGATAAATTCAAGATTTGCTACTTAAAAATGAGAGTTCCTGAAAGAGAAAGAAGAGAGTAATAAACCATCAGAGAATTGATAAAGGAGGCAACGCTGAACCAAAGCATGAGTCTCTAGGTTGGAAGGGCCTACCAGGTGCCCAGCAAAGGGAAGAAAAGGTGTTTGCCTAGACATGTTATTGTGAAAATTCAGAATGCTGAAGTTTTCAGAAAGAAAAGAACAAAGTTAAAAAACAGGTCACCTTACAACTCAACAATAAAAAGACAAATAACTCAATTTACAAAATGGACAAAGGATTTTAATGAACAAGAAAGTAAACAAATGACCAATAAGCACATGAAAAGATGCTCAATAATCATTAGCCATCAGGGAAATCCAAACCAAAACAGCAATGGGATACCACCTAACAGCCACTAGGATGGCTATGATCAAAGAGACAGATGATAAAAAAATGTTGGTGAGAATGTGGATGGATTGAAACCCTCATACATTACCGTTGGGATGGAGAGTGGTGTACTGCCTTGGAAAACAGTCTGATAGCTTCTCTGAAGATTAAACGTTGTTACCATACATATGACCCAACAATTCCACTCCTAGGTATCTAGCCAAGAGAAATGAAAACAAATATTCACACAAAAAGCTGTAAATAAAGTTCATAGTGGTATTATTAATAGCCCCAAAGTGGAAACACCCCAACTCATGAAGGGATAAATAAAATGTAGTGCATCCATACAATGAAATATTATCTGGTCATAGAAAGGAATGAAGTACTGACATGTGTTTCAACAGGGATGAGCCTTGGAGATATTTTCCTAAATGAAAGAAGTCAGTCACAAAAAACCACATATTTAAGATTCCCTTTATATGAAATGATGAGATTAGGCAAATCTATAGAGACAGAGAGGAGATTAGTGGTTGCCTAGGGAAGTGGAGGTTGGGGGAAAAGGGGGAGTGACTTTAATGGGTACAGATTTCTTTTGGGGGGAAGAAAATATTCTAAAATTTTTGTGGGGATGGTTGCACAGCTCTGTGATTATACTAAAAGCCATTGAATTGTACATTATAAATGGGTGACTTGTATGATATGTGTGAATTATACCCCAACAAATCTATTTTTTTAAAAAAAGTCACACTGTTATCAGGCTTCTGAGTAGCCCTGGATTCTAGAAGTCTATATATAATGTGGAAATAAACAAAGACCACACAGATGAGAATAAGAAAATGCTATTTATTCACATGTTTCTATAGCAAGGGAGTCAGCCACCATCACTTGGTTTTGCCAGAAACTCAAAGGCAGGCAGAGGAGTGGGAAAGCTTTTTACTGAAAAAAAGGGAAGGTTTCAGGTGTGCTCTAATTGGAGACTGGGGTGTTGGAAATCTGTAGGCGGGCTTGCTAGAGGCAGGGCATCCCATGTGATTGGTTAGGTGTGTATTTGGCTTTCTCTGGTTGGCACTAAATTGAAAGTGGGAACAAGACTTAGAGAAGCTGTCAGTTGTCAATCAAATTCTGGCCATTTTGGGTCAATTTTTTTTAAGGGTTTATTGTCTGATCTTCCTGGAGTTTTTGTTAGAGACAGTGATCTGACCTACAAGTCTGACTTGTAGATAGTAGGCTGGTTTCCTGGCTCTGTAGATAATGGCTTCATTTCCTAGGCTGGTTGCCGCAGATTTTGGGTCAGAGTTTTGTTTTATTTATTTATTTATTTATTTATTTTATTGAAGTGTAGTTGATTTACAATGTTGTGTTAATTTCTGCTGTAAAGCAAAGTGACTAATTTATACACATATATGCATTCTTTTCTTATATTCTTTTCTGTTATGGTTTATCACAAGATATTCAGTATAGTTTCCTGTGCTATATGGTAGGACCTTATTGTTTATTCATTCTATATATAATAGTTTGCATCTGCTAATCCCAAACTCTGAATCACCCTCCCCCCCATCCCCCCATTGGCAACCACAAGTCTGTTCTCTATGTCAGAGTTTTATTTTTATATATGGTCTGGGCATTGTCCACTTGTATATTCAGTCTCTCAATAAAAATGCTTTCAAAATTATGAAGGAATGAAAAAAATATATTAAAAATATACCTAAGGGGAGTCATCTGCACCTCGTCTCTCCCTGTTCCAGCCCACTCTGCTGCCACCGCAATGGCCCAAGCTGATATTGCCTTGATTGGACTGGCTGTCATGGGCCAGAACTTAATTTTGAATATGAATGACCATGGCCCTGTGGTCTGTGCTTTTAATAGGATAGTCTCCAAAGTTGATGACTTCTTGGCCAATGAGGTGAAGGGCACCAAGGTGGTTGGTACTCACTCCTTGGAGGAGATGGTCTCCAAGCTGAAGAAGCCTTGGCAAATCATCCTGCTTGTGAAGACTCTCCTGGCTGTCGATTTTATTGAAAAACGGGTACCCTTGTTGGACACTGGTGACATCATCATCAATGGAGGAAATTCTAAATACAGGGATACCACAAGACAGTGTTGAGACCCCAAGGCCAAGAGAATCTTGTTTGTGGGGAGTGGAGTTAGTGGTGGAGAGGAAGGGGCGTGGTATGGCCCATCATTTATGCAGGGAGGGAATAAGGAGGCTTGGCCCCACATCAAGGCAATCTTCCAAGGCATCACTGTGAAAGTGGGGACTGGAGGACCCTGCTGTGACTGGGTGGGAGATGAGTGGGCAGGACACATTGTGAAGATGGTGCACAACAAGATAGAGTATGGAGACATGTAGTTGATCTGCGAGGCCTACCACCTGATGAAAAACATCCTGGGCGTGGAGCACGAGGAGATGGCAAAGGCTTTTGAGGAATGGAATAAGATAGGGCTAGAGTCATTCCTGATTGAAATCACAGCCAATATTTTAAAGTTCCAAGATACTGATGGCAAATACCTGCTGCCGAAGATCAGGGACAGTGTGGGGGCAGAAGGGCACCGGGAAGTGGACTGCCATCTTGGCCCTGGAGTACGGTGTCCCTGTCACCCTCATCAGAGAAGTGGTCTTTGCTCGATGCTTATCATCTCTGAAGGACGAGAGGATCCAAGCCAGCAGAAAGCTGAAGGGACCTCAAAAGATCCAGTTTGAAGGAGATAAGGAATCACTCCTGGAGGGCATTCGAAAGGCCCTCTATGCTTCCAAGATCATCACTTATGCTCAGGGCTTTATGTTGCTAAGACAGGCAGCCACTGAATTTGGCTGGACACTCAACTATGGTGGCATTGCCCTGATGTGGAGGGGGTGCTGCATCAGCAGGAGTGTATTTCTAGGAAAGATAAAAGACGCATTTGATCGAAACCCAGGACTTCCGAATCTACTAGATGACTTCTTTAAGTCGGCTGTGGAAACTGCCTGGATTCCCGACAGCGGGCAATCAGTACTGGTGTCCAGACAGGCATTCCCATGCTCCACTTCACCACTGCTCTTTCCTTCTGTGATGGATACAGACACAAGATGCTGCCAGCCAACCTAATCCAGGCTCAGCGAGATTACTTTCGGGTCCACACCTATGACCTCTTGGCCACGCCAGGACTGTTTCTCCACACTAACTGGACAGGCCACAGTGCCAGTGTGTCCTTGTCTTCATACAATGCCTGATCAGATTCTGTTAGGCGCCACGACTCCGCAAACAGGTACATTCCATTTGCCACACAGCAGTGCTTGCATGGCCCTTTGACCTACTTTCTGCTCAGATCTCTCTCTCTCATTTTTTAATTTACTAGTAGTTTTATTTATTTATTTATTTATAACATCTTTATTGGAGTATAATTGCTTTACAATGTTGTGTTAGTTTCTGCTGTATAACAAAGTGAATCGGCTATTGCATACATATATCACCATATCCCCTCCCTCTTGTGTCTCCCTCCCACCCTTCCTATCTCACCCCTCTAGGTGGTCACAAAGCACTGAGCTGATCTCCCTGTGCTATGCAGCTGCTTCCCACTAGTTATCTATTTTACATTTGGTAGTGTATGTATGTCCATGCCACTCTCTCACTTCATCCCACCTTACACTTCCCTCTCCCCGTGTCCTCAAGTCCATTCTCTATGTCTGCATCCTTATTCCTGTCTTGTCCCTAGGTTCATCAGAATGTTTTTCTTTTTTAGATTCCATATATATGTGTTAGTATACGGTATTTATGTTTCTCTTTCTGTATGACAGACTCTAGGTCCATCCACCTCAGTACAAATAACTCAATTTCATTTCTTTTTATGGCTGAGTAATATTCCATGGTATATATGTGCCACATCTTCTTTATCCATTCATCTGTCGATGGACACTTAGGTTGCTTCTATGTCCTGGCTATTGTAAATAGAGCTGCAATGAACATTGTGGTACATGACTCTTTCTGAATTATGGTTTTCTCAGGGTATATGCCCAGTAGTGGGATTGCTGGGTCATACGGTAGTTCTATTTTTAGTGTTTTAAGGAACCTCCATACTGTTCTCCATAGTAGCTGCATCAATTTACATTCCCACCAGATCTCTTAAAAAAGTGTTGTAAGAGACTCCTCTGAAGAGTCAACCCAAGTTTATTTGTAAAGTAGTTCTGTGAGAACCATCACGCCCTCTGCCCTCACCTTTTGGGACGGAGCAGGAATTGAGCGTGTGCGCCACAGTGCAAGCCAGCTCTGTGAGGCGGTGTTTCACACATGTCCCCTGTGGCTTCGGGAAGCAGAGTATGTTTGCTCTGATAGAGGCAGCAGCACTTATCACATAGGAGGGAAAGATTTTTGTGGAATTTGATCAAACTGGAACCTTTGTATTATGCACGTGAATTTCCTTTTCCCTTTACTTAATAAAAGTAAAAAGAAAAAAAAATCCCCTAGGAATAAATAAAATCTGAGAGCTGAATACAAAATACATATTCAAGGATTCATAAACTTTACTTCCTAAGCGCCTTTCCTTAGAAAGTTAATTGAAGACATTTTCCAAAAACTTAGCATAAAAAGGGAAAGACATGACATTCAGAAAGAGATGATACAATCCAGAAGAGCAGAGACCTGAAGTTCCAGGAAGAGCACTGTTTGATACTTCTAGAGAGCAGCCCTCCCGGATGGAGGCAAGAACCCAAGATGCCTGCAGGGAGTTCTACGAGGGGAGGGAAGGGAGGGAGTTTAGAAGAGAGTTGTAGTAAAGTACAAAGGTACTGAGGATATGAAAAGGGTGTAAGGGGAAAAAGAGGCATTTTACAAAGCATTAGACATGCCAGGAAAAACAATAATATAGTGTTTGCAGTTTTTATGATTTTAAATTATTGTTCAAGCAGAGCCTGTAATTACAAAGGCATAATAGTACAAGCACTATTGTTTTTCAGTGAAGACAAATGCAAAACAATTAGATGTACTTATAAAACAGAACATAAATATTGTCATCCTTGATAAAGTAGAAATACAGATGACAATGGGGAGGTGAAAAGTGGGCAAAAGGCCAGGGAATGGCAGCTCATGTCATCAGAGTAAGATAGGAAGCTGGGTGATGTGTTTATAGTTGATAGAACAGGAAGTAAATGTGTCAGTTTATTACTGAGAGAAATAATGGTGTTCACATGCATTCACACACCAGCATACAAACTTGAACCTGAATTCTTCCTTAACAATACTTTGTAGACATCTCTCAGTGTAATACATTATCATTTGTAACTGAACCATACCTTTATTGCTAGATTTTTGGGTCTTTCTAATTATTCACTATTGTCAAAAGTGCTACAATATGTCTTAATTTGTTTGTAGTTTTGCAATTTACCTATTATTTACCTTATAACAATTTCCTTAAAAATGCAATTCTACATCTAAAGTTATCTATATGTGAAAATTTGAATCTATGTACAGATTGGTTTCCAGAAATGTTTATCAACTCATATTCTCAATTTAATGTATATTTCTTGCCTACCATAGTCACCATTTTAACCCATATCAATCTCCTATTGGTGAGGGAGATTAGCGTTGCTTTCCTGGAAAGAAGAGTGCACCACAATAATCTTCTCAGATTTAGTCTGCATTTTCAAATTCCACCGTCTCAGTGGGAGCTGGCCTTAATCCATATAGTAACCCGAATGATAGCTAAAAAGCATTTCAATGCACTTGCCAACTGGAAGCTATCACAACGCTTCAAGAATAGCTTTTAAATAGTTTCAAAATGCTTTATTGCTAAATATAAAAAAGAACTATGACTTTTCATAATAGAATTATACTAGATAGACTCACCCAAAATGGTAGACAGTAAATTCATTTAAATAGTTCAGATATCTGTGTTAGAAGAAAAAGTGGTAGATGGTGGAAGTGAAATTGTACTTTACGCTTACCAGGTGACATTTTAAGTAATATTTTCCACAGGAAACTCAGTGATGAGTGTGTGTGTGTGTGAGTGCACGTTTATTAACAAGCATCACATCTGTCTTACTATTTGGCTTTCTTCTGATGCCCCATCCATTTTTCTTACTCTTCATTTCAGTTCTAACACATTTATAACATCTTCATTCACAAGATTACTCACTTTCCTGGCTCAGATTTCATGGTATTTAACAACTATAATTATACTTTTCAAGTGCTGTACCAATCTTCAGTATTACATTCCCTGTAATATTCCCTGGTAGGGATATTAGCTTTCAAAAATGCCAAAAAGCTCTTAGAGGTTTCATTTGTAAAGATGGGCTGTACTTAATTTTGATGACAGTTATTTTGTTTATAACCATACTAAAAAGATCATCTCATTAAAATTGTGTTACAATTGGCAAATCTAAATATGATGGACTAAATTCTATCATCAAATTTGTAGAAGTGATCTTAGATATGAGCTCCTTGGAGTTTTTAGAGGAGAGGCGATAAAAGTAAAATTTTCTTACTTTCTGAGTAAATATTGTTCAAGCTTCAAAGATAGGGTGATATATGTCCTATTTCACAAAGCACAGTCCCAGTTTATTCCTGTTGTTTTAGCTTAATTAATCATCCCCCTTCACTCTCAAAAGTGTCTTGGAGTGGGTGATAATTATATGATCACCCTGTTTACAGAATTTCTACTAAATCTGGGACTACTTGATCAAAGTCATTCAATTCTTTCTTCCACCTTCCTCTAGTACCTCCTATGTTACAAAGCTTGGATGAGTTTTTAAAAATAGTTTAAAATTATGTATATGAATATATATGTATATATATATAATAAGATATAAAATGTCAATTTCAGACTATACACAAGTGTGTATGCCCTTAAAATAAGAAAAAGTGTACAGAGCCACAAGGCAGATGACTGCATGCTATTTTTATAGATTGTCTCACTTCACACATCCTAGTATGTATATATTTTGTATCTTGCCTACTCTATTACCATGGATCTTAGAGCAACTGTAAAGACAAATAAAATTTCTTGCTCCCTAAACCAAGAAAAACCTGCATAATATAAAACCTGCAATAACATTTGAGAAAGGATTGTTCACTAAGGACAATTGAAATTTAAATTATGCAACTATTCTGTTTATTATTATTGCAAATTTGACCTAATAATAATATCTCATCACTGAGAGAACAGTGTGATAAAGACCAGTAAGTAGTTTATAATTTTTTTGACTTGTAAAATAACTTCCTTGATTTTGGTGATAGAATTCTTAGGACTATGTGTCAAGGTTTATTTTTCCATTTTACTTATTATGTATTTTTCACACATAGAAATGTAAAATGTAATATTTAAATGGTTCATGTTCCCACCAACCAGGTAACTTAATACTATTAATATTTAAATACATCCAGCCCCCCTGCCACACACACATGAAATTTCATTTTTATACATGTATTTGTTATCTATTATTTTATAACGAATTACTCTTTGACAGGTTAGCAGATTAAAGCACAGACATTTATCATTTCTCAGTTTCTGTGGGTCAGGAACTCAAGAGTGGCTTAGCTGGATGGCTCTGGATCAGGGTCCTCCCCTCCCAAGGCTGCAGTCAGTCTGTCAGCCAGACAGACATCATCTGGGCTTGACTGGAGCTGCAGGATCCATTTCCAGGATGGCTCACTCGCAGGGCTGTTGGCAGGCCTCTGTTTTTTTCCATGAGACCTCTTTGTAGGTCTGCTTGGGTGTCTTCAGGACTTGTAAATAGGCCTTCCCCAGAGCAAGTGATCTAAGAGATCCAAGAAGAAAGCTGCAAAGTCCTTTTGTTACATACCATCACTTCTGTAATATTCTGTTCATTAGCAGCAACTCACTAAACCCAGGCTTCACTCCAGGGAGGGGAATTAATCTCAACTCTTGAAGTGAGGAGTAGCGAAGAATTTGTGGACATGTTTTAAAACCACCGCACATGGTAAAAATGCAGGAAGCTAGTGTAAGGTGAGGACACTTGAAATGAAAACACTGCTGAGAGAAATTAAAGAAGACCTGAACAAACAGAAGGATATACAATATTCAGAGATTGGAGACTTAGTACTGTTATGATCTTAATTCACTCCAAGTTGATTTGCATATTCAATATCACAATAAAAACCCAGCAGTTTTTCTGGTAGAAATTGACAAGATAACTTCTAAATAAATATGAAAATGTGAAGGACCCAGAACAGCAAGGTGATCATGAAGAAAACTGAAAAACACACACTAACACATTTCAAGATTTACTATGAACTTAGAGTAATTAAGACAAGAGTGTTTTTGGCATAGGATAGATAAGTAATTCAATGAAATAGAACAGAAAGCCTGGAAAGAGACAGATAATGTCACTTGATTTTTAGCAGAAGTGCCAAGCAATTTAAAGGGCAAATTCCTAAACTGGAAACAATCAATGTTAATCAGTATGAAAATGAATTAATAAACTGTGGTATATTCATACTCTGGGCTATTATTACACAGCAATAAAGAGAACAAAAATACTGATATATGCAAAAAAATGAATACATTTTTAATATGTTTTGCTGAGTGAAAGAAACCAGGTGCAAATGAATACATAATATGCTTTCATTTATATGAAGTTAAGAACAGGTGCAACTCATCTATGGGAATAGAAATCAGAATAATAATTACGACTGGGGGATAGTGTAGACAGGGAAAGGGCAGGCTATAAATGCTTATTAATTGCAGGATTTTTTGTTTTGTTAATTTTTTCAGATTTCTCACATAGATGATCATGCCATCTGTAAACAGTCAGTTTATTTCTTACTTCCCAATCTATATACTTTTTATTTCCTTTTCTTGTCTTATTTCATTAAGTAGTACTTCCAGTAGTACAATGTTGATAAGGAGTGGGGAGAAGAGACAGCCTTGCATTCTTCCTTATCTTAGTGGGAAAGCTTCGAGTTGCTAAGTATAATGTTAGCTGTTGTTTTTTTGCAGGTATTTTTTTATCAAGGTGAGGAAGTTCCCTTTTATAATTTTTATCTTGAATGGGTATTGGATTTTGTTAAATGCTTTTTTATGTATTATTGATATGATCCTGTATTTCTCTTTTTTAGCTATTTAGTAATAGATTCCATTAATTGATTTTCAAATGTTGAACCAGCCTTGCATACCTGGGATAAATCCTTCTTGGCTGTAGTGTGTAATTTTTTTTATAGATTGTTGGATATGATTTGCTAATATTTTGTTGAAGTTTTTTGCATCTGTGTTCATGAGAAACATTGGTCTGTAACTTCTGGTTATTACAGAGTACTCTGGTACATTTCAAACTAGTTCCCTTTTCCCTGCCCCTGCTGGAAGTGCAAGTGGATTTTTCTCAGATATTTACTGTGGGAAACAGGTTATGCTCCTGTATGTAATACAATACTGTGGGGACCGCCTCATGACTGGATTTCCCCTGCAGTTTTTAACTCTCAGACTTATCTACACTGAACCTCCAGCAATCTGTCAATTACAGTCATGTTTTCCTCTCCTGGCCCTGGTTCCCATGGTTTCTGCTCTTAAGCCTCTGCTCCAGTATCCACCTGACTTCCTGTACTCACCTGTCTTTCTCTCCAATCTTGGGCAGCAGTTTGCCCCATGTCCTCCCCTCTATTATGGAGCCAAGAAGAGTTGTTGATTTTTCAGTCTGTTCAGCTTTTTACTTGTTAGGGCAGAGTGACAACTTTCAAGTTTCCTACTTGTGGAACTGGAAACCAGAAATCAATATATATACATTTTTACAGTGAAGTTCTGTTTTGTAATATGAAAAAGTTGTTTTTAAATTTAGTATAAAGTAAGAACACTCTCCACTCATGACACATTGAACTGACATATCATTTAAACTGAGCAAATGATGATCTTTGAAAAGACACTTTTAATTACACCACAAGTTCTTCAAAGCACCTTGTATATTCCCAAAATATAATATACAAAATAAAAATTTGTCTTGGTTTTAGAGGTTTCAGAAGAATTATTCTTTTTGATAGTTCATAATATTAACTGATGCCAAAGAAATATAAAATAATTTTAAATGGTTAGGCTGGCTTAGAGGTAAAAGATAACTTGAGCCATATGTTTTCATCAAAAGAAAAGATTAATAGAAATATTGAAAATTATAATTTTAAATTTAAAAAGACCTTAAAGAATAGACTACTAAATTTGTTGAGAGACAATTGACTCAACATTTTTATTGAAGTCAGTGTTAGTGACATATAGTTTTCTGCAACATCGTGTATCATTCACTGTCGTCATCTCAAAAATGATACAAATATGCTGTCATTTTAGAGCAGTCAAGTTAATCCTAGATTGACACGTGTAACTCAGACTGGGTAGTCATGTTATGGTTTTATTTAACACAATTCCTCTAATGAACTTGCCTATCCAAAGATAACTCTTCTAATGTCCTACCCTAGGATTCTGAATATTAAAGTTACTGCTTTGATCTAAGCCAAAAAATCAAATGAACAACTGTAAATGAGCATTATCTATGATCATTACAGTAAAAGCTACCATTTTTTTGTGTGCCTCTTATGTGTGAGGTACTTTACAGACATTATCTCACTTAATTGTCTTTATCATCACCCTGCCAGGTAAGTATGGGGGTCCCTATATTATAGGTAAGGGAATAGACTCAGATTGCTTAAGTAACTTGTGTGAAATCAAACAGTTAAGAGGCAGACAAGTTAGGAGTCAAAGTAATGTCCTTCTAGTACAGTGAACACTGTGAATAGATTCTGCAAGCAAAAAATAAGAGTTTTTGTATTCAATAAACTATATCTAGAGAAAGAGGAAAAAAGTGAATTGTTATGTAACAAGGTTAGAAATAACTTAAAGACTAAATACATATTTGAAAAATTCAGATAATACTTCAAAGAGTAAATTTTCCTTTTGAGGAAAATGGTGAGAGAAAAATTCATGATAGCAGGTTTGGAAATGTGTATCGAAGGATGGAGAGGACTTGGGTACTCAGAGATGAAAGAATATGTGGCAGCAAGAGGGTGAAGACCCAGGGATAAAAGGAGGTGAGAGGGAGATATTTGAGTAGTGAAGGGGACATTTTTTCTAAGGATGCACTTTGAATACATGCTTATACAAGTGTTACATGTGTTAACATTATCACCTTTTAATATTTCATGATGAAGTTGTTTGGGAATGACACATTGGGAAGATACTGACAAAAATAGAAAGAACATTTTTCTGTGCTTAGAAAAGGAGGTAAATTTGGGTGGAGGATATAATATTGGGCATAGATAATTAGAAAGCATCAGAGAGAGCAGATATTTTGTGGGGAAAATACAAATAAAGGGAAATGACAAAAAACACAATGGGTTGCTAAAAACAAATTTTAAGTTATTGACATTTTTTTCTGCTTTGACTATTTGTGGAGTGACTCAAAAATACTTAATATGCCATGAAAAACTAGAGAAAATAAAAGAATCAAGGGAAAATGTTAAGCTAACTTTTATTGAGCATTTCGTATGTGCCAGGCTTTCTGGCAAATATTTTATTTTATTTGTTGCTCAACATGTCTGTGCATTAGAGCTCTTATTATTCCCATTTTACAAATAAAGAATTTGAGGTTAAAAGAGAGTAAGTCACTTTCTCAAGATCTCAGAGCTGGTTAGGGGCAGATCTTGGGCTTTAACTCCAAAGTTTGGGCTCTTCGCCACCTCATGATACTACTGCAGATGAATGATATTCTCATGGAAACTGAGACAATAGACAAGTTTAGGCTTTGTGAGTGAGAGCACACTAAGGTAATATAATTCATCTGATTTTATCGCATACTTTACTACTAGGTTCTAGTTTCACTCTAAGTTAATTTCTAAAACTTTATCATAGCTTATTTCATGACTGGATGCTCCAATATCTTCTCTATAAGGCTAATACCACCACTTGTCTAAAGTAAGTTTGTATTTCATGCTAAAGTCCTTCTGATTTAAATTTATTATTGCTATCAATATCCTTGGTGGCTGGAATTAGTTTGGCCTCACCAAGAAATAAACAAACAACAAACACTTCCCTCCAAAACAAAACCTATCCACTAAAGGAATAGATGATAAAACAGCTTTTTCTATATCTTGAAAACTGTCAATAAACCTGTACCTATGAGCTTCTTAATAAATATTGTAAAATATCTTCTGAAATTTTCTATTTAGAAAATATCTGGAAACCAAAGCTCTAATTATCATCAGTCACTGTAATGTTTAAACTCAATAGTTTTTACTTTGAGGAAAAAAATTGCAGTTTGGCAATAGGCATGCATGAAACCATGTCATAAGCCCCCAGGCTTTATTCTCTGAAACTTTTACTAAAAATTCTAATTGCTTAGAATTTTGTTTTAACTTTACCTTAGGAAAAAAAAAAACAAGACAAAATAACAATATGAGAATATGAAAACTCTGGGTTATCATAAATGCATAGATTTCATTTCTTTTTGAGGATTAAAATCTTTATTTGAACGTAAAAATGACAGTGTGTTTTGCAGATAGCTGTCTAAAACAAAGTTAACAAATTTGAGCTTTTATTTAACTCTATATTATACTGTTAAGCATATCAGATTATAAGATGTTTGTGTTGTGAAAATACATTTTTAAAGCCTGGGATTTTTCTTCACCAAATGATAAGCAAATATCTTATGTAGTCAAACTATTTCTTTGCACACAACACGATCTGAAGTCTGAAATTTCAATGAATATAAGAATAGGTCAGGGAGTTAATTAATTAAAAATAAAAATTCCCTGTTCTATCCCCAGTGTTCTAATTCATTACCTTTGGAATGGGACTCAGAAACTATATGTTTACTAAATATTTCAATATGTCGAATGCAGTAACTCTGGAGATCATACTTGGCGATATACTGATAACATTTTTTGCCAAAATTTTTAGACTTTTACTAATGGGGGAAAGACCAACCAGGAAATTTGTTATTTAAATTTAAAAATTTGTGTTTAGTATTGCAACCTGCTTTGCTTTCGAAATCCCAGCCCTGATTTCTGACCCTGATAATCATGAAATGTAGCTTGAAAACAACTAGAAACCTGATTAAAACATAAAATATCAGTTTGAACACCTTGGATTACTACCCAGGTAATAAGGACAGGAGGAATTCAGATCTTAAAAGAAGAACAATAAGATGAGACATATTTGGCATTGCTTTGCTCTCTCAGTTCTGACTGAGAGGCTGAGCATCTGAGCAGAAGTTTCAGCAATTCTATAGATCACGATGGGAGTGTGGGCACTGGAGTTCCAGGTCCTAGAAGGAGGGAGGGTTTTTGTGACTCTGGTACATGCATCTATGTATCTATATATTTCTCCCCACCCTCTCTTGATTAATGATATCACTTCTGGAGCCAGAACAAACTGGATTTAAGTCATGAGTGTTTTGGGGTCAGTTACCTAATATTCTTTATCAGAACCATTTTTTCATTTGTTCATTCACTTGATAAATATATAATGTGTGTCAACTATATCCCAAGACTTTGGTGCCTATTCTATTTTATTTTTGAGATTTTTTTTCATGCTAAGTCTTTGATTTTTTTTCTTTTTCTGTTTCTTCTTCTTTTTTTTTTGGCCACATCATGCAGCATGCGGGATCTTAGATCCCCAACTAGGGATTGAACCCCTGTCCCCTGCAGTGGAAACACAGAGTCCTAACCACTGGACCACCAGGGAAGTCCCTGATGTCTAGTTTAAAGGATAATACCTACTTCATTAGGTCATTGTGAGGATTATAATTTGGTGATTTTCAGCATCTATCACAATGACTGGTGTATAATAGTGCTCAATAAATATATGCTGAAGAAAGGAACTGATTAAAGCAGAAGTATCAGACTTCTAGTGGGAATCTCTTTTTGCTTCATATGTTTTCACTTACCTTCTAAAGAAATCTAAATGTCATATGTTACTATTGTCTAATTTAATTGTCACAGTACTATTATAAAAATTTTGTTATAATTAATAATTTTATTTCACACATGTAAACAAAAAGTAACTCAAAGGGGGATGACAGGTTCATGATATTTGCTCTAAATCTTATTCAAACTTAAATATTGAATTAGTTTTAGGTGTACAGTCTAACGATCTGGTATATGTATGCACTGAAAAATCATTACCACCATAAGTTTAATTAACATCTATCAACCACACAGAGTTACAAAGTTTTTTTTTCTTGTGATGAGAACTTTTAAGATTTACTCTCTTACCAACTTTCAAACATACAGCATAGTTTTTTTCACTATAGTCACCATTACACCCCCAGGACTTAGTTATCTTATAGCTGGACATTTGTACCTTTTGACCACCTTCACCCATTTTGCCCACCTCCTAACCACTGCCTCTGGCCACCACCAATCTGTTCTCTGTATCTATGAGTTTTTGTTGTTGTTTTTTAGATTCCACATACACATCAGATCATACAGCATATGTCTTTCTCTGTTTGACTTTTTTCACTAAGCATAATACCCTCAAGGTCCATCCATGTTGTTGCAGATGACAGAATTTCCTTCTTTGTAAGGCTGAATAATATTCCAATCTATGTATATACCATATTTTCTTTATTCATTCATCCATCAATGGACACTTAGGTTGTTTCCCTATCTTAACTATTGTAAATTATGCTGCAATGAACATGGGAGTGCAGATGCCTTTTCAAGGTAGTGATTTCCTTTTTTTTGAATAAATACTCAGGGTGGAATTGTTGCATCATAGACTAGATTCTCAACATTGTTCTTATGAAAGTTTTTCTAACCTCTGTAAAATTCTTCCAAATTCAGGATAAAATTCATCTTAAACCAAGGTTAGGCTCTCCAGCCTTTAGAGCCAATGGTGTTCAGCTTGCTATCCACCAATGATATGTCTGATTATTTGACTATTGGATTCCGTGTAACATTAGCTCTTTTCAGATACAAAACAAAATACTAATGTTTGTTAGGTATGTGTGAATATTTCGCATAAGATTTACAATAGATTATAAATATGCATTCTAAGAATGAATAAAATTGTCATCTGAAAACATTTTATAAGAAAACCATATGAATTTTAAAGTATCCTTTCTATGATAAAGCTGATCCTATAGGTATAAGGTAAAGGTAAAAATAAATTAAGAATGAGAGGACAAGCATCAAGACTGGTTTTTTTTTTTTTTTAATTTCTTCTATTCATCTTAGAAATCTTCCTTAATTAAGATCTTTTGCCAACACCCTCCAGTAACAGAACATTGTGTCTGCACTTCTATACATCTTTAACTCACAATTGAGAATCACCTTCATTTACTTGGCAGGAGTAGTTTTTCCTCTTTACCTTGCAACATAGCTTTTAATAATAAAGCTGCTTATTTTTGGTATACCTTATCTTTTGACTTAGGTTGTATTAGTATCATTTCAGTCTACTTGCACAAAATTTTAGTTACTTTGCATTTTGTCATTCTTATAGTTATTCATTTATTTATTCTTTCAATATTTATTGTGTAGAAACTATTGATATCAAAGTTGCCAAGTCTGTAATATTTGCTGCCAAGAATCTCGGTCTGTTGGGGGTGGGGGTACTGGTGGAGATGGATGCTAGGATTGACATACGAAGAGAAAGTGCTGAATCTTTACAAATTAGCTTAAGTCATAAGTGACTTCTCTGTATCTACAGATTTGTTTTAAAATCAATGGAAGGAATTTAAAGACTGTTGATATAAAGTTTACAAATGCAACTTACTGGAAGTTTCCTATACTGGTCTACATTTGAAAACCCATTAAAGGAAAGCAAAACCAAACAACTTGTCTGGATGTTTGGTGCTATTCTTGACTTAAATAACTAGTAAACCCTCTCTTCCATATCCTTTCATATGGCCTAGGATCCAGCACCTGCCAGATGCTTGTGAAGGTATCTGGAAATTGAGATGCTTAATAAACCTATTCACTATTCAGTAGCTTTTTTTTTTGCCTGGATTTGTGCAATCATCTTTGGCTTCTTCTAGCACAATTCTAGTTTCCAATAATTATTTTTCTAAATAAATGTGGGACACTCACAAAAAATGATAGGAAATGTAATTATTTGAGATATAATTTCAATTAAGAAATTGATAAGTTCTACCCACTAACTTAGAGAATTCCTATTTTTTTAAAACAAAATTTCAAAACACATTGTTATATTACTGTCGTCTTTAATTGCTGGAAATCACATGAGGCAGGCTGCCTCCATTATGTGTTTAGACTAAGTGCCCCCTAAACTACAAGGAATGGCCTACAGAGCAGCCCACCTTCATTGAAGTCTTGGCTTCTCAGAGCTGGAAACATAGCCTGGAATTCAGGGTAGGGTGGAATTCAGCCTCTGAGAACTTAACACGCAGTCCTAAAATGCCTTTGGTAAAGCCATGTATCTTATACTTTAGGTCTTTAAACAGTTTTAGTGTCTCTAATTTAATTATTGTGTAATAGTTATTCTTTTGAGTACCTACCATGCTGGTTACTGTATTGGGTGCTTTACATATTTTTACATAAAAGCCTCAAAAATCCCTGCAGTTTTTTCCCATTTAGAATGTAGGAAAACTGAGGCTTAGATTAAATAGCTGCTCAAGGTCAATCCATTTCTTAGCAAGCTGGCGTCAGACCAGAGCCTGTCTTTGCTCTTGGTCTTCTGTCACTGAGAGCACTTTGTCTGGTTTCCCAGCAGGTCAAAAGCAGAGACGAGGATTGGATGGTTGTCTGATGCTAACACAGGAGGGAAGAGGGTAGATGGGGGTCTGGAAGGTTGAGAAGTGCTGTATCCAATCTCTCTGAGACTCAGGCTCTCCCATGGAGGCCCTGTGAGGTCGCAGCAGGAAGCAGGAACCATTTCTTAGACCCAAATGGGATCTGTTTGTGACTCAGGGGCAATGCCCCAGAGACAGCAGGCTTGTATCACCAGCTCCCTCCTGCTGTGGGGGAATTATTTGTGACAAGTGTCACAGCTCAAGGCAGTAAATATCAAATCTATGTATGTCCAAGCCCTCTTTAAAGGGAGAATTTTCTCATTGACCACTTAGCTGCAGTGAACTGCTTTAATTATAGTGTACCTTAAAAGTGTGCAAACTTAGCAGTAGGTATATATTCCTCGTGTTTATAGTTCTTACACACCTATAAAACAAAAATAGTTATAGGTAGTATACAAACAATATAATAAAATATATAAAACCATTTCAAACTAACAATTTTAATATTAAAAATGTCTTCTTGAAGTGCAACAGACATACCTACAATAAAGAACATGAATCAAGTGTAAAGAATATGAATTGTATATATATTATTTAATATTTATATTTACCTGAGTAATGACCTCATGGGTCCAGATGAAATATTTACAGCAACCCACAGGACTCACTCATGGCCTTTTGCAGTCAATGCTGTCCGCCAGCCACCCCCCTTGCCACAGATAGAAGCACGGTTTTGAGGCTAGTTTTGCTTCTTCCTGAAATTCATAAAAATGGAATCATACAGTATGCCCTCTTTCATGTCTGACTTCTTTCCCTTCTATATCGTCTTTGACATTCTCCAAAAACAGGGCTACCTTTAATATAATAAAAAATGCTTCTTGCTAAGATACAAAGATGCTACTGCAGAGATGAGTCCAAGATGATGACCAAGGCCAGCGCTGTGGGGCGTTTGGAACTCCCAGACTAGCATGCGTCCTGCGATTGGGCAACCCTTCCACCATTTTTGCCTAGGATTTTTTTTTATTATTATTATAACCATCACAAAAGTACAAAATTTAAAAATTTAACAGATCATTTGTAGAACTCTGAAACCTGTGGACCCAAAGTTGGTATATCCTGATTCAGAAGGGGTAATTATCTGATAACTAACCATAGAAACTTTGACAGATATTTGAGTAACAGCCGGTCCAGATGGGCTTTCATTGGGAAGCTCTTTCAGAGGAGGAGAAACAAAAAGTTTCTTTTCCCAATTTGCAACTAGTCTGGGGGCTGGTGCTGATTCTAGGAGACATTTGTTTTTAGCTAATGGGTTGTTTTCTTTTCAGCTTACCTGGACAAAATTTGAGCTTATCACATTAATGCCAACAATATTTGCAGGTTTTTCAGAAATTACATCTGTGTTCAGCACTATATTTGAGAGAAAGTTACAGTAGGGACCCTGCAAATAACTAGAACAATGTCCATAATGTCAGGATAATGTTCTTCTTTTGTAACAGGGTGAATTGATAAAAAAGATTGACACTAGCCCATCTCTGCTCTCAGGAGGGCTCTTAGGAAGGCTATGGAATGAAATTGGGGACAATAAAAGGACCCTGTCATGTCATTTGTAAAATTCTTTATAGCAGCCCTTGAAATTAAATGCATTCTTTATAACTATGCTTATATTGTAGTTTTATTCAAGTACTTATTTGAGATCTCTGGGGAAAAGTGTTCTTACAGGCATAGAAAAAGTTGTAAAAGTGAGGTGAAAGTAGAAAAAAATAAATGCTAGTGCTTAAACAGGATTCCCCAGGTTTAGAAGGCTCCAATGGAGACCATATAAACAAATAATTAATAATTTGTCAGATAATAACTGTTTCTTTTATTTATATGTGGAGTCAAAATGTCTTTTCATCTCAGAAACAAAACAAACATGGAAATGTTCAAAATCAGACTATTGAAGGAAACCACCTGAATGTAAAATAGGTTTCAGTGCTTTTCCATGCTGATCATAACCCTTTCACCACTTACTGGAAAATTATTACATAGCATAAATCATAACAAACACGTTGGGTAATTTCTATTACTCTAATCCCAAATGTCCATGTAATGGAATAAAAGCTCTAAATTTTTCTCTAGACTTCACTTAGCTCTGTTAGGTAAACACCTCTGGCTTCTCAGGGAGATTCTTCCCATAGCTTTCATTATTGATTGGTTTCCTAAGCTTTGGGTAAGTCCTACACTGAACATAATCAACCTACCAACCAACCCACCACACAAACCAACCAACCAACATGTACACACAATTTGGTTCTAAACTCTTTTGCCATGAAGAGCAGAAAATATGTTCTTTTAGATGTCTGAAGGAGGTATAGATTTGTCATCTTTTAAAACTGTTTTCTTTGATTAAGAAAGAATACAAAAGAAAGAATAATTATAAAAAATTAGTTTTCAATGAAGGAATGACTATTAGCTTAAAATGGTAATTACCGGAAGGGATCACGCTTTTTGGTACTGATCATGCAGCCATAAGGAATCATGCCATCTCTAGTTTAGGGTTGTACTTTGCAATAGTCATTAATGCTAATCACAGATATTTGTGATTCTCCTTCTTGAGGTCTGTAGAATGGAAATTTCCTGCTCTTCGAAGTTAATTGTGGCCAGGTGACTTGCCTTGCCAGTGAAATGTAAGAAGTGATCCAGGTCGTTTCTGGAAAGAAGGGTTCAGAGCTGAAGTGTGACTTGCCTCAGCCTTTCTCTATAATATGGTGACTCCAGACAATAGCTGCTGTGTTAGCTTGGTTCCCAGAATGAGGACACCCAGGGCAGAGCTGTAGCCAGACCAGGAGGGACCAGGAGCATCCATGATAAATACGCCTTGTTGTTTAAAGGTACTGAGATTAGGGTGTTTGTATTACTGAGTCTTCACTAATGGTGTCCCATGTCATCCACTCTCTACGGCAAGAGTCAGCAGAGACATATAATGGCTCACACCCATCTACATGCTCAGAGTCTAAAAGGGAATACATGTAGGGAAAAGGCAGGAGAGATAGGGAAAGAGAGAGGTTAGTTATGGGAGGGAAGAAACATTTAGAGAAGGGAAGAGGAAGACCAGAACATATTTTGATTATTTATCATTCAAATAATTGTTATCTGGGGTGTTCATTTTTCTCACTTAAATAGTATATTATGAAGAAAAGAACTTGGGAAGGAAAGCATAAAAGCTTATTTTAAGTAAATTCCCATATAACTTCATTTCAGTACACATGTAGGATGATTGGAGAGTAAAAGAGCCTATAAAATTCATGTTCCAGCATGAAAAGACTGATTGTGGTCTTAATGTCTCTGTGGAACATTCAAAGATCACTGATGGTGATTGTTAGCAAATGTAGTTGATGTACATGAAGGTGAAGATACCACTTCTGCTTGCCTGATGACAACAATTACAACATATGTTGAAAAGTGGGAAGTTCAGATCCTCAAACATTTTTTTCTGAACATCATCAATCAGCTGCATGGACTCATTATTTATTTTGCTTTAAGACACCACTAAGAAGAAAGAAAATTCCAATTCTAAATAAGTCAATTTGTTTGCTACTAAAATTACCCATTCAATACCAACAGAAGAGATTGTATACATTAACGATGCTGTGAACAAATAAAAAGAATCAAAACAAAAAGACAGGTGCACTCAGACTCTTCCATTAGATTCTGAAGCTAATTCAAGAATCACTCAGTGTTTGCCACATGCTTTGTTCATGAACCATGATGTATTGTCCCCATCACTCAACAAAGGAAAACAACAAAAACGACAATAAGAAAACAACAACAGTTAACTTTCAGAATGCTTACTAATTATTAGGACTTAGAAAAAGTGCTTTAATTTGAAAAGTTATTTAATCCTCTCCATCACACTGTTAGGTAGGTACTACTAATCCTGTTATACAGAGGAAGACAATGGGCCAGAGAGAGGGTAAGTGACTTGCCTGTAGTCTCACGGTTAATGGGTGGTTAAATCAAGAATCAAACCCAGATTAACGGGGTTATAGGGTCTGAAGGCTTCTACTCTGCTTTCTTGGAAAGAGGGCAGCAAATTGGCGGAATCTAAGCATAAAGTCAGAATCTGATTTCCAGTAATGGAGATTGGCTCTTATTTTGTATTTAAAATTTTGAAATACTATTACAATGACAAAAATCTATTTTTAAAAGGAAACCATATTTTCTCTTACTCTCTATGGTTAAACTATGTTTACTTTTTCATTGTTATTCCAGATTTTTTTCAAATGCATACAGAATTTTTATATAGTTGTAGGTTTATAGAATATATAATTTTATATTCTATTTATTTTATTTTTCCATTAAATAATTCTATATACCAATGCAGTTTTTAATAATTTTACATTTTAATGGATATCTAATATGCCACAGAGTTGATGTACTGGAATTTATTAAATTATTTCCTGCTACTGGCCATTTAAGTTGTTCTTGATTATTTCATTTTATAAATAATGCTGTAATGGATTTTCATGAACTATTTCCTTAGGGAAGTATATTATCATGGATCTACTTATAATTCATGAATTTTATTGCCAAATTATGTTCTAGTTTATTCTGTCATCAGCATATAAGTGTAATACTGTTACCATAATTTTAATAGCATTTGGAATTATTATTTTAGTTTTGGTTAGTTTAGAAGGTATGAAATGTTATATGTTATTTAATTGGTTTCTTTGATGTAGTGGGGTCATAAATTGATACCCTATCCTCTGATATGCTAAAAAATATGTGGAATTTTCATTTCCTATTGTAATTGATGTTTTTTATGTGCCAGTTTGTACAGTGTTGTTTCTGTTTAAATAACTAGTCTATTCAAAAGTAAATTCTTTATTGGAAGTGACTGAGCTCATTAAAACTGCTCAGTCTCTCTAGGGAACTGCTTCCTGTTCTACAGTTGCACCCACCTCCCCACTTTGCATGCTGGAGATCTAAGGGGCTATTTTGTCCCAGGTGTGGAAGGGCAGGGGGGCCTTGCATCCTTGCTTGTCCTCTAGACACTCATAGAAGCTCAGTGATTTCTGTGGTCCGGTGCTGATTTGGTTCTGCCCTTTGTATCAGTGAACACTGAGGTGTGAGTGATGCCACTGATGCCTTCCGGCTTTTGGGATGATTTCTGGCGCCCCTCCAGGAGCTCGTGCCTTGAACAGCAAACCCCATGCACAGCAGCCCCTCTGTCCTGACGTGAGGCTCTGCTTCTCCTGCAACACCCCCTCCCCCTCTCCCCTCACCTCTCGCTTGTGCATGGGGCAGCTCGTGGGTCCCCTGCACACACAGCACAGAAACCAGAGGGCTGCCACTTCCGTTGCCTCATTCACCTGGACACCCCAGCGCGGCACTGCACCCCCCTCCCACGTTGACATTAATCCTGTGAAAGGATTCTCTCCTAGAGGATGTAAGCTGCCTGCACACGACAGGGGGAGAATGTCAGCAGTACCTATTGGGTTGGCCAAAAAGTGACTTCAGTTTTTAAGTAAAAATAAAAGGCACATTTTTTATTTTCACCATTTTATTGAACAACATATTCACCATTTTGTTCCACTATGTTTTGCCGTTTTTCAGGCAACTTCATAATTCCCTTCATAATTCCATCTTCCCAAAACTTCTTATCTGTTTTGAGCAAAGAACTGGTCCAGGTGCCTTTTACAGTCTTCCAGGGAATTGAAATTTTTTCCATTAAGAGAATTTTGTAAAGACCTAAATAAATGGAAATCCGAAGGTGCAATGTCTGGTGAATATGGCGGATGAATCAGAACTTCCCAGCCAAGCTGTAACAGTTTTTGCCTGATCATTAAATAAACATGCTATCTTGTGTTATCCTGATAGAAGATTATGTGTTTTCTGTTGACTAATTCTGGATGCTTTTCGCTGAGTGCTGCTTTCAGTTGGTCTAATTGGGATTGGAATTAATCCTTTGGTTTTCTGGAAAGAGCTCACAATAGAGGACTCCCTTCCAATCCCACCATATACACAACATCTCCTTTGGATGAAGACCAGCCTTTGGTGTGGTTGGTGCTGGTTCATTTTGCTTGCCCCATGATCTCTTCCATTCCACATTATTGTACAGTATCCACTTTTCATTGCCAGTCACAATTTCTTTTAAAAACAGAACATTTTCATTACATTTCGGTAGAGAATCGCAAGTGGAAATACGGTCAAGAAGGTTTCTTTCGCTTAACTTATGTGGAACCCAAACATCAAAGTGATTAACATAACCAAGCTGGTACAAATTATTTTCAATGCTTGATTTGGATATTTTGCGTATGTCGGCTATCTCCTGTGTGGTATAACCTTGAGTATTCTCAATTAATGTCTCAATCTGATCACTATCAACTTCAACTGGTCTACCCCACCATGGAGCACCATCCAGGGAGAAATCTCCAGCACGAAACTTCACAAACCACTTTTGACACGTTTGACCAGTCGCAGCACCTTCTCTATACACTGCATAAATCTTTTTTTGCATTTCAGTTGTGGTTTTTATTTATTTATTTATTTATTTATTTATTTATGGCTGTGTTGGGTCTTTGTTTCTGTGCAAGGGCTTTCTCTAGTTGTGGCAAGCGGGGGCCACTCTTCATCGTGGTGTGCGGGCCTCTCACTATCGTGGCCTCTCTTGTTGTGGAGCGCAGCCTCCAGACGCACAGGCTCAGTAGTTGTGGCTCACGGGCCTAGTTGCTCCGTGGCATGTGGGATCTTCCCAAACCAGGGCTCGAACCCATATCCCCTGCATTGGCAGGCAGATTCTCAACCACTGCGCCACCAGGGAAGCCCTTCAGTTGCGTTTTTACCTTTCTTGAAATAATAAAGCATAATATCCTGAAAATGTTACTTTTTTTCTTCCATCTTCAATATCAAAATGGCTATGCATTTACCAATTTTAATGTTTTTTTTAAATGCATACTGATATGACAGCTGTCACAGTACAATCTAACAAAATTGTTTTGAATGAAGTTAAAGACAACTAAGTGCTACTAGAGCCACCTTACGGAAAAAAACCAAACAAGCTTTTTGCCCAACCCAATACAATCTTCCCAGTGATCCTGGTATCCCTAAACATGGTTTAATATATTTTACTGGACATTCCCCTCTGGAGCTCCACTAGGAAACAGTGAAACAAAGATGTGTACTGTATTCACTCCCCCTTATTCCTGTCTTTCTTTTTTCTGAAATCTGCTGAGCAGGAAGGGACAGATTTTACTTTTCACTTCCTATATTATGTTATATCCCATTTTTCTAAAGTGTTATCTATCTTCCCTCCTTCTATGAGACTCAGTGGCCATGGGGCAGGGGAAGGAAGTTAGTAGCTTACTAAACAAGAAACAAACATTTAGAGTCATTTTTAAACTTGTAATTTGAAGTGTAATATACAAACAGTAATATGCACACATCTTAAACTCTATGACTTTTCACACAGTGAAAATACCTGTAACCATCATCTGGGTCAAGAGGTAGAATATGAACAGCAGCCAGACACTTCCCTCCTGTTCTCTCCCAAACATCACTCATCGTCCCTCTGCGCTAGTGACCAGGTGTGGTTTTCTTTTCTTTTTTCTTTCTTCCTTTATTTTTTGTTGTTGTTTGTTTTTCCCTGCCTGAAGTACGAAAAGTTTCTTGAAATTTTGTCTTGATGTCTTTCACCAGTTTTGAAAAATTCTTGGCTAATACCCTTTATTGCTTCTTCCTCATCATTTCTACTTCTTGGACTCCAAAAACTTTCTGAATTTTTTATCTATCTTTTACATATTTTCTATCTTAAAGCTATACTAATCCTAGTTTCTGCCATGTCTAACTTGCTTTAAAATCTATCTGTTGAATTATTTTCAGCAATACTATTTTTAACTTCTATCATTTTTACTTGATTTTCTATGTAGATTACAATTATGTGGTACAATTCTTCATTTTTCACCTATGTTCAAATATATTAATCATAGTTATTTAAATTCCATGTCTAATAACTCCAAGATTTCAGTCCTCTTTGGGTCTGTCACTATTTTTTTTTTTTTTTTTTTTTTTGCTTTTGTTTCAAGTTGTTTGTTTCTGTACCTTAGCATGTCTGGTAATTTTTGATTCAATTCTAGATATTAGGCGTGTTAAATCATAGAAGCATTGATTAATGTTTTCTCCCTTTGGCCAGAGTTAGTATATATCAGTCAGACCTACCTTATTGATAATATTCTGTAGCCTTCTCAATAGTTAATGACTGTCAGTATTTTTTTTTTAACATCTTTATTGGAGTATAATTGCTTTACAATGTTGTGTTAGTTTCTGCTGTATAACAAAGTGAATCAACTATATGTATACATATATCACCATATCCCCTCCCTCTTGTGCCTCCCTCCCACCCTCCCTATCCCATCCCTCTAGGTGGTCACAGAGCACCGAGCCAAACTCCCTGTGCTATGCAGCTGCTTCCCACTAGTTATCTATTTTACATTTGGTAGTGTATATATGTCAATGCCACTCTCTCACTTCGTCCCAGCTTATCCTTCCCCCTCCCCATGTCCTCAAGTCCATTCTCTACATCTGCATCTTTATTCCTATCCTGCCCCTAGGTTCTTCAGAACCTTTTTTGTTTGTTTGTTTAGATTCCATATATATGTGCTAGCATATAGTATTTGTTTTTCTCTTTCTGATCTACTTCACTCTGTATGACAGACTCTAGGTCCATCCACCTCACTACAAATAACTCAATTTCATTTCTTTTTATGGCTGAGTAATATTCCATTGTATATATGTGCCACATTTTCTTTATCCATTCATCTGTCGACGGACACCTAGGTTGCTTCCATGTCCTGGATATTGTAAATAGTGCTGCAACGAACAGTGTGGTACATGACTCTTTTTGAACTATGGTTTTCTCAGGGTATATGCCCAGTTGTGGGATTGCTGGGTCCTATGGTAGTTCTATTTTTAGTTTTTTAAGGAACTCCAAACTGTTCTCCATAGTGGCTGTATCAATTTACATTCCCTCCAACAGTGCAAGAGGGTTCCCTTTTCTCCACACCCTCTCCAGCATTTATTGTTTGGAGATTTTTTGATGATGGCCATTCTGACCAGTGTGAGGTGATTCCTCATTGTAGTTTTGATTTGATTTCTCTAATGATTAGTGATGTTGAGCATTCTTTCAGGTGTTGATTGGCAATCTGTATATCTTCTTTGGAGAAATGTCTATTTAGGTCTTCTGCCCATTTTTGGATTGGGCTGTTTGTTTTTTTGATATTGAACTGCATGAGCTGTTTGTATACTTTGGAGATTAATCCTTTGTCAGTTGCTTCATCAGCACATATTTTCTCCCATTCTGAAGGCTGTCTTTTCATCTTGTTTGTGGTTTCCTTTGCTGTGCAAAAGCTTTTAAGTTTCATTAGGTCCCATTTGTTTATTTTTGTTTTTATTTCCATTTCTCTAGGAGGTGGGTCAAAAAGGATCCTGCTGTGATTTCTGTCATAGAATGTTCTGCCTATGTTTTCCTCTAAGAGTTTGATAGTGTCTGGGCTTACATTTAGGTCTTTAATCCATTTTGAGTTTATTTTTGTGTATGGTGTTAGGGAGTGTTCTAATTTCATTCTTTTACATGTAGCTGTCCAGTTTTCCCAGCACCACTTATTGAAGAGGCTGTCTTTTGACTGTCAGTATTTTACAGGCATTTAAAAATAAGGCATGTTGTTTATTTTCAGTGACCAAATTCATATACATAAATTAGATTGACCTTATTAATTATTTATTCAAGTTTTCAATGGACATTTTTTTTCTCTAATTCAACATGTAATAAAGTAAAAGAAGTGGAATAAAATCTTGTTGCTGCTACTTTTTTTATCTCCTATCATTTCTGACGTAACATTTTTGCTCTTGTTTGATATTCAGTTATGACATTCATAACTGTACTATGTTTATCATTAGTTGTAGCTTTTGGTAGTAGGAAATTTCCTTTTTGCCAAATTTAATACTTTTGGGTTGAAATTCATGTGGTTTTATATTATGATTGCAACATTAATTTTTGCTTGTTTGTTTACAGTTGCCTATTCTTTTATTTTTAACTTTAAAGAATCACTTTGTGAGTGTCTCTTATAAACATCCTAGCATTGTTATTTAGCTTATGATCTAATCTGCATATTTTTTCTTTAATAGGTGAGTTAAATTCATTTACATTTAATGTTATGAAAGATATGTGGGGTTTTAATTCTGCCATATGTGATATTTTGTCTTTTTAGGTTTTTTCTTAAAGGTCTCTTACTTTATTGTCTGTTTTCGCTTATTGTTTGTTTTTGTGTTTCTTATCACAGTTAGTAAGTTCCTTTTCTTCCATTATTCTAGTAAACAGTGTAAATTTTCTTAGTGTTTACATTTTTAGTCTTAAATATGCTACTACCTTTATTACTTATTTTAAATGATATTTTTGTTGCCTCTTAGCTCTTAAAATGTATTAAACAACAATCTTATTCTATTTTGAAACTTTTCCCCTTCTGCTTTCAAAATTTTAAAAGCCTTATTATTTCTATATAAAAATTTTATTAAATATTTTTATCCCCTTTTCTCTATTATTTGTCTTATATAGTTAAATACTAAATGCTCATTTTTCATCTTTTTGCTGAATTTCTCTAGCCATATTTTAGTTAGCTAAAGTTGGCATCTAACAGTTTCTTCAAGAAAAGCTATTACCAAAGTTATTGCTAACTTAGTAAGCTAACAAGTTATTACTAACTTTTGAAGTAATAGTAAGCTACTACTTCAAGAACAGTATTACCAAAGTTCTTGCATGTTCAAAACTGTTTATCTGTAGTGTTTATAACAAAGATAGAGCTTTGCTGAATGTAAATTTCTAGGTTCAAACTTTTTCACTTGAATTCTTTGTAAATATTATTCAATTACCTTCTGATACTGAATGGTACTACAGAGAAAGAAGTTACCCTCTATTTTCCCTTTGTACATAGAGTGATTTTATAATATATCTTCAAGAACAAATCTCTTTTGATAGGGAATAGAGTAATAACTGCACAGACACTGGGTAAACAGGTGCAAACCAGGACTCTCTTCATCAAGTCGGTATGCATGGACACTTTAAACTTATTAGAGTGCTTTCAGTTATGAATAGCTGATTTTGTTTTTCTTAGAGAACCCAAATTATGTGAATGTTGGTTCTCTTTTGATTGTACATATTTCAATTATTTTATCTCCAGTAATTTAAAAATTTAAAGTTTTTCATTTTATTTACTTCTCACTATCCCTTATTGTATTTCCCAGTGTTTAGTCTCTTTTTACTTCTTCCAACTTTGTCTTTACTCTGTGTGTGTGTGTGTGTGTGTGTGTGTGTGTGTGTGTGTGTGTGTGTGTATTGGTCTACTTTCTTTGCATGTGTGAATTCGGCCAACACATTTTAATCTACTTGTTACTTTGTCATTTTTTTGCTAAATTATTTTTCTAGAAACAAGAAGAATTTTTTTTTTATTAAAGAAGTCTTTTATTGATCAAAATAGAATACACATTAAAATAAACATCTTTGTATTTAATGAATACTATACCAAACATTGGAGATATAAACTCACAAAAGCATAATCATATATACAGTAGTGATATATCCATCCATACATAGAAATTTATTCCCTACTGATAAGAATATCCTTTATTTTCAAGTTTCCAGGTATCATTTACTGAAGTTTACTACATATTAGATGATGAGGAATAGTTTAATAAGAACAAAATATAAAATAATCCAGACCCCTTTTGCTGACCATAATACAATAAACCAAAAAATAATAACTAGAGTATAAATAAAAAGTCTTGGAAATTAAAAAAAAAACAACTCTCTCTAAATGACTCAGGTATAATAAAAATTTAAATTACAATTACAAAATAGAGAATAACAGTAATTAGTACATTCTTTATCATAATTCATTAGATCTAACAAAAATTACTCAGATAAAAATTCATAGTCCTAAAAGCTTGTTTTCTTAAATGAGATAGAATGAAAATAAAGCAACAAAACTTTTAGCACAAGAGGCTAGAAAATGAAAAACAAAACTTATCTAAGGAGAGAAAATAAAAGGAACAAATATACTTAAAATCAGAATCAGTATATTGGAATAATAAAATAGACTTGGTGAAAATGCTGTGTTGATTCTTTGGAGAGCAAAGTAAGTTATGAAATCAATAATTAGTCCAATTTTTTAAAAAGGGGAGTTAATTTCCAGGCTTTGGAAATTGTTCTAGAGAATCTCAAAAGGCAAAACTTTTCATTTTAAAAATGATTAACTAATTTTTGCCTAATCATGGCCAATAATGAGGCCTACTATAAATTCCCTTTTAAGAGCAGGATCATTCCCCAGGCACTTCTTATACCTTCTTATTCTTCCCTATTTGTTTTCATAGTACTCCTCACCTTGTAACATATTATACAATGTATTTATCATATTTATTGTTTATTTTCTCTTCTCCAGCAGCAACTAAAATGTAAGGTCAGGAGAGTAGGGATTTTGTCTTATTATTCACTAGAACAGTCTACGGCATATAATGGGTGCTAAATAAATATTTTCTGAACAAACAAATATAAATTATTCAGCCTTCACAGCAAGAACAACAGCAAAATAAAATATACAGAAAAGCATAAAAAAATTATCTTGTTGTTTATGCTATCACAATTTACAAAAAGAAAACAGAGACAAGGAATTAGAGTGATGCTCTAACATCCCAGAGTCACACAGATGGGACAAGACTACATTGTGTATATGCCTTTTCTCTTTCCAAAACTAAGCAATTGATCTTTAATTTTCATCTCAGTTACACATCAGAATATAAATGTGTCCACATAAGAAATAAAAATTCTAAAATACAGGACAGTCAATTTTCTAGCAACATTTCATAGCTGGTTAGTAGTAAAACTGCTGACCCCACTTCACAGGGATCACCAGTGTGTCCCCTACACTTCTCTACTTAGAGCCATAAACCAGAAGAACAACTAGTTAACTCTGGTGCATTAACAGTTGGTTTATATTCTGGTTCATCCACTAGAGTATTTTACTTTTTGATTATAAAATCTTCTAAATGTATCAAGTGACAATTTTGGCAGAAGGGAGCTAAATTTTCATTAGTCATCTCTTGCATGGCCAGAGTTTTCTAGTAGTTTTCTCAAAAAGGCTTATGCAAACGTTTTTTAATCTCTGCTGTTCAAAACTGTTTATAGCTATAAACAGTTCTATTTAAAGGGTAGGTTGGCCCTCACTTTGTTTCCTTGAATGTCTCATGTGTTGCTTCACTTTCTTCTGACACTGATTGTTCCTGTGAAGAAATGTGATGTGAAACTGATTTTTCTTCTTTTTCAAATGAATTAATCTCTTTGCATATTTGACCAACATATTTTAAAAATTAACTTCAAAATTCAATGTGTTTTTGGGCTTCCCTGGTGGTGCAGCGGTTGAGAATCTGCCTGCCAATGCAGGGGACATGGATTCGAGCCCTGGTCTGGGAAGATCCCACATGCAGCGGAGCAACTAGGCCCATGAGCCACAACTACTGAGCCTGCGTGTCTGGAGCCTGTGCTCCGCAACAAGAGAGGCCGTAATAGTGAGAGGCCCATGCACCGCGATGAAGAGTGGCCCCCACTTGCCCCAACTAGAGAAAGCCCTCGCACAGAAACAAAGACCCAACACAGCCAAAAATAAATGAATAAATTAATTAATTAATTAAAAAAAAAATCAATGTGTTTGCAGAATATGTGTTAGTGTTAAACCTTTCAGATTAATAGACAAGGAGACATTTCAATATGTAGAATGGAACCTTCTTTTATTTCAGGAAACTTCTCTGGAACTATATTTTTAATTTCTATCTTATTGCTTTGATTTTGTTCTCAGAAGTCTCCACTTCTGCTATATTGGATTCCCTCTGCCTATAATTTATATTTTTGTTGTGGTCCAATCCTCTCACTCCCTCTCTACCTTCATTTACATTGCATTTTGTTCTTTCTCCCTTCTTTCTACATGTCTCTTACTGGGCTCTCTATGGGATCTATTCTCTGTTGAGTTCCTCATATTTTTTATTTTTTAAAATTTTTATGGGGGTATAATTGCTTTACAATGGTGTGTTAGTTTCTGATTTATAACAAAGTGAATCAGCTACACATATACATATATCCCCGTATGTCCTCCCTCTTGCGTCTCCTTCCCGTCCTCCCTATCCCACCCTTCTAGGTGGTCACAAAGCACCGAGGTGATCTCCGTGCTATGCAGTTGCTTCCCACTAGCTATTCATTTTACATTTGGTAGTGTATATATGTCTATGCCACTCTCTCACTTCATCCCAGCTTACCCTTCCCCCTCCCCGTGTCCTCAAGTCCATTCTCTATGTCTGCATCTTTATTCCTGTCCTGCCCCTAGGTTCTTCAGAACCTTTATGGTTTTTTTTTTAGATTCCATATATATGTGTTAGCATACGGTATATTTTTTTCTCTTTCTGACTTACTTCACTCTGTATGACAGACTCTAGAGTTCCTCATATTTTTTGTCTTCTTTTCTGAAATGATTTTGGTGTCTGTTTATGTTCTCCTGAATTGCACCAGTTCTTGCTTCATGTCATCTTTCTATGATGATCATCCTCTGACCTTTGGCCGTCTTTCTACAATTCTTTTGTATTTACTCTACAATCTTCCTTAATAGCTATGATTTTTCATTAAGAGTTTACAATTTTCATATGCTTTGTGGAAACATGATTTTTTTTTTTTTCTGGTGAGTTTTCTTCACCTATAGGAAAGCTTGGTCACTTTTTCATATTTTTTCCTTTTTGTATGGATGCCGTGTTTATTTCTTTTGTTCTTACTCACAATGGAATGACTTGGATTTTTCTGGACTATATGCTGGCACTCACCTCACATGTACAATGGGGACAGAGAAGCTTCCCAGACCTCACTGTTCAAATGGTACCTCCATCCATACTGAGGGAGTGCTTCTGGGTCAGCATACCTCCTTCGATTCCCAGAAATTAACATGTTTCTGCATGATTTCTGCTTCCATAACTGAGTTTCTCCAGTTTTTTCACCTGGAACCTGGGTCTTGTTTTCCATAGAAATGCACTTGCATTTCAAAGGGTATCTTGCTGGTGCTTCCTAGACCTGTCACCTCTCTCTACACCCTCCTTTCTATGCCTGCAAATTCCAAGGCAGCCTTCTCAGGATAAGGCGTCTACTAGTGGAGTATTGGGCATTTTGATGGTGGTAACAAGATCTGCCAAGACCCGATGTCTCCATGGTTGCCTTTTTTACTACAGGCAGCATCATTACAGCCTTCTGAGCATGTTCTCTGCGGGACCCATTAGTCTCAATTCCCAATTGCTGTGCTCACATGTAATTTGAAGTTTGTGAGTTTTCTCTGTCTCTATGCTTTTGTAAGTATGTACTTCAGGTTTTTATCTTTCTCTTTGGTTTGTCCTCTGTATTTTCCAATAGGGTGATTCAAAATGAAGCTTCCACCATTTTCTTAGTAAAAGAAAATATCTCTTCCCTGTGTTTTGTATTTCCACTTTATGTTCTTCCTTCATATTTGTTACAATTGAATATTATATGTTAATCATATGGATGTGTATTCATGGTGGAATAACATGCAACAATTTCCTGTTAATTGTAATAGTATTCCTCTTTCTAGGTTTTGTTTTTTGCCTGAGGGTATATTTTATGCTTCTATAAAAAAAATTCTTATGTTATATTGGTTCTGTGCTATCTCTTTTATTTCTTATGATAAGAAAGTTGAATTTTCTTAGAAGAACCATTTTCAGGATGTTCTTTCAGCTGAGGAAGAAATGTAGCTTCCAGACCTTGTAATTACAAGTCTCCTCTTCTGTTGCTATAGAGATAGACTCTTTTCTTGATATGGTCTCTCTCTGCGCTCCTCTGGGACAGCTGGTCTCCTCTGTGTCCCCAAACCAAACCACATCCAGAAGGATCTCTCCCCATCTTCTCGTTGCCTCTTACAATCAAGGCACATGGTCTCTGAGTTCCAAGGTGGGCCCCTCACTTTCAACAAGAAACTAATTGCTAGTGAATTATGAGATTTGTTGCTGGGGTTTCCCCCCACCTCCAGAGTCTGTGCCCTGGTGCATCTCAGCTCTGTTTGAGCTCAGCCTTGCTCACAGCAGATCTCACTGGAGTTGTAGTAGCAGGGACTATAGCCTTGTGTGTCATTTTCAGGGTAGAGCTGCCACTTTGGGAAACCTGCTATGACTCAAGCCCCTTGACAGTCCTCATGGCATTCTGTGCATGGCTTTTGCTGGTTCTCAGATCTTTCTGGAGCCTTATGTGTATTTTGGATTTGGTGGATATTTCTTTCTCTTAATTTCACTGAAAATGGAATTTATGTGTGTGCTCTTTTTATTTTCCATGTTACTTTGTGTGCTTTCCAGGAAGGGAAGGGTAACATTCTGATGCAAATGGTAAATATGTTTACTCGAATTGTTCATCTCAAATAATCTAATGTCCAATTTGCTCAAAACATTTCTTAGAATTAACGTCTCTTCCTAGCTATTTTCTTGATGATGAAGAAATGATTATGATTTTAAAACAAAGTGCCCTGTTAATTTCTCCTCTTATTCATATGCAAAACAAATTTTATTTTCTTCCACTACAGAATATTTTTCTTGGTTATCTTTATAAGGTTAATAGTAAATCTAACTTTTAATATCTACCTTTTCTTTGTAGAAGAAACCAAAAGCACCCCTGCTGGTGACATTTATGTGGTTTTGAATTAAATATTGTATCTATAAGATATTGCGTTCCTAGTCACAATAAATGGAAAAAAAAGATACTTCAGAAAAATAGGTACTGATATACTATTCCTTAGAATTTAATTTACTTAAGTTGTAAAAGAAAATTAACCTTGGGGGAAAAAAATCTCATTTTTTTCCTCTTTAGTTGAAAAGAAAAATATCAGTAAATTAACGTAAATCAAGTGTCCTGTATGTTCCTCAGGCACTACATCCAGGACGGGGTTACAATGCAAGACAGGAAATTAAAAGAGAGACACTTCTTGGAATTCATCACATTTTAGGGATCAGCAAGAGAGAGAGAGTTGACCTTCCATAAACCCCCATGTCTTTAGCAAACTCAGAAGGATGGCAGCTGCTACACAGGGAGGAATCTTGGGGTCGTCTGTTTGTGGGCTGTCATTTAACATCTCTGAATCTCGCTTTCCTCATCTGTAAAACAGACTTGAGGAGAATATAACATTTGAGGTTGTTTTGATGATTAACTAAAGCAATAACTTATGTATGTTGCAAGGCATATAGTAGGCTTTTTAATTGGAAACTCCCATTGTGTGCAAATTGTTGAAAAGAACTCCTCCCTACTTCTACCCATAAGAAAAGCGGCTGTGTGTAGTGGGTGCTGTGTGCTGTGTGGATTCCTCTTTTGTGACTGAGGTCCTCATTCTGCCAGCTGCTAGGACTTTAGGCTGCTGACAGATCACAGCTAAACTCACTGATGAGTGAGCTAAATTGACTGATGAGGAGTCCAGAGGACGGGTGCCATTGCCTCAGGGTGGACACCCCTGAAGGGCCACTTCTGCACGGCAGGTCAATTTCTCCCTCTGCCCTATCCCTCTTCCTTCACTCCTCACAAGAGCTGCCTCTGAGAGTCGTCCCAGGAAACTTCCTTGAAGCAAATCTGCTTCAGAGTCTGTGTCCAGGGCACCAAATCCGTGGCAACGTCACTTGAGGAAGGCTGAAATTTCTCCCCACTGGCCCTCCTGAAATGTTAGTTACTAGTGTTAATCCTTCCTGCATTCAACACCTGCTTTCTATTCAATGGGGACATGCTACATATCAAGCACTGAGTGTCTTTTTCAGAGCTTCTTTTACTGTGTCTCTAACTGGAATGAGTCTCTTCTCTTAAACAGGGCAAAGCATTCTAAGGCTCGGCAGCAGCAGGATTTTCTGATTGTCTATTACCAATCAGTGTCAGCTAGCGGGGAACTTTGTCAGGTTTACTGGAAAACGTTTGCTAAGTCAAAGAAGTGTACATTGGATTTATATTGAGAGAAATAATATAGCAGCATGAATAAATTATGAAAATATGCTTTTATAACACAGGCGGTACATTAGGATAAGAGATGCAAACTTGTTTTGTGAATTATGAGTTTATTCTCAAGTTATGTAGGATTTTATTCTCAAGCTCTTCATTGCATTTTTTTCTCCTATTTCATTTGATTTGAAAGTGTGTTTTTCTGAACGGGGGTTTGTTTATGCTCTAAAATCAGAGGGAGCAGGGTAAAATGAGAACGAACATAGGTTTTAGTGTGAAAAGACTTGGGACTGAATTCCTAATACATGGGAATTCAGATTTCCAAAAGTAAGCATTTCTGTCACAAAGCAAAAAACTCATCTAGACCAACTAATTCAAGCTTGTGAGGAAGAAATGAGTTGATATATGTATAAGCATTGATGGAAGAATTTTTCACATATTGAGGTGTAGGGAAGTCAATCTGGTTTATACATGATTTGACTTGAACTTTAGGCTAACCAAAACAGCCTGTTTGTGGCCTATCAGACATACGTTGTACATCTGCTTTAACCATTAAAAAAAGAATGCACTTAAAAACCAAAATGGAGTAACTGTGGTTCATGCATCCAAAATGGAGCCATGTGGTCATTGCAGCTGTGGTTTCAGACACATCCTACATCACTGAGAACTTGAATTTTTGAATTATATCAAACTCCACCAGCCATTCTCAAAACAATGTCTGCTGGCGGCTGCCACCTGCAACCTTATGGTCTCAAGGTCTCTCCTTGTAACGATGCAACCATTTCAGAGCCCAACGAATCATGGCTTAACAAGCACCCTTACTTCTTGCCAGCTCCCATCCTAATTCTTGACAAACAACTTATGTAATTTTGTGGGTTTTGCCTTTGTAAGTTTCCCCCATTTTGTGGTCTGGAGGAACACAATTCAAGTGCTTCTTGTATCTGTGTCTCCCCGGCTATAGTTCTCAGTTTGACTCAAATAAACCTCTTTTCTATTCCTATTATAGTTTGGTTACTGATTTTTTTTTTTTTTTTTTTTTTGCACTGAAAATCACAGAACACTGGACAAAAATTCTCTTTTTATAGTTGTTAATGAGTACCTCCCTTAAATAAAACTTTATTATTCACAAAGACACCAGGATATTCATTGAACTAAGTAATCATTTTGTTCTATTACTAAAATTATCAACATGCTTTAAGTTAATAGTACAAGCCTTGCAATTTTTACCCATTTACAAGGAAAGCAAACTGTTCTAAAAAATTTTCTAACCCAGTCACAGATAAGTGGAGCTATGTCTGTATTTATATATCGAGTAGTTAAACTTAGTATAATTAAAATAGAAAAATTATTGAGCATATCTTCTAGTTAGATAAAACTTTGAGAAATGTAATTTATACTTTTTTTCCTGACTTTCCAGCAACAAATACTTTCTTCAAGTTTTCACAGCCTATGGAAAAACTAACTTGAACATACCTAAATTGGATCCAGACTAAATGCCTTGGCACAGACCAAGAGTGGGGCTCAGTTCACTTCCAAGTTTCCAGAAGAAAAAAATAGGTTTCTTTTCAGTGGTCTACCTACTTTGGGAATTCTAAGATATTTCTTAAAACATTGTTTCTAGAAAATGCACCTAAATGCAATACCAAATCCATCAGGTATGACCCTGATACCCTTTGATGATATGGTCACTGTAGTAACAGATCTGAACTAAAGACTAAGACATGACTTCATGCCAAAGAGCCACTGTGAAATGTATAGAAACGCATTAGCTTGGAGCAACAGAGATTTATGTATCTTTATCTTCTCATTCCCAAAACTCTTCTGCGATTGTGTGTGGCATGAAAAATAAATGACCTGATAGTAATCATAAGTGAGAATTTCTCATTTTTACATGGACCACATACATTTGTAATGGTTTATACACATAAACTCTTTATAATTTATGTGTCTAAGTGGTGATGGAGTTATTTTCCAACCTTAGGGTGACTACTACCATGCTGGTGAGGTCACAGCAAAGTAGCAGAACCATCAGTGGAGAGGACATGCTCTAGCCTCTGGTCTCAGGGGATGGGAGGCGTCTTGTGGCAGGTGAGGGTTCTAGTTATGGGGCCACCCCACTGGCAAAATGACAGTGAGACCCACAGTGGGAGTCCATGCAGTCATGGCTCATGCAGGATTGGTCTGCTTGTGGCCATGGTTTCCTCTAGTGAGGTCAGCTTTACAGAGAAGGGAGGTATGTGTGAGTCCTGGAGCCTTTTTTGGAGGGACCTATGCTCATTAGCTGTGCCCTTTCTGCAAGTAACTTTAAATATTGATGATTCTTCTACTAAATGAGAGATAACGTAGTTAAAAGGATTTTGAAAAACAGAAAGTGCTCCATGAACATAAGTTATCAACAGTATAATTTAATTCTTTTTAAATAGCTTTTAAATGTCAAAGATATTTAAATGTTTAATTTTCTTCTAGGTGAACAAGTACTGAGAACACCCTTCCCAAGGTAAAGGACCGAGGAGCATTCTGTTTGCTTTGTCTCACCCTAGAGCTCTTCTTTTCATGATCGGCTTATGGAGATGCAGTCAGAGGGGCTATGTGATTGGTTCAGAAATTGTTTTAACAAAACTTTTCTAAGGAGACAGTATTGACAGTTATTGGAGAATAATCACAAATCTACTTATTTTAAAATTACTATTCACTCTAACAAGAGTTCAGAGAAGAGAGATTTCTATGGGTATAGCAGGGAGGAACTTTTTTCTCTTTTCTTCCTGCAAAGTCCCATCAATGAAGCTGCATTCAGTTTCCCAGATCAGTGGCATCCCATTTTCCATGCCCACTTTTTCTCCTTCCTAAGGAAATGATGGTATTAAGTGTCATTGATACAAGTGTATTATTGGATGAAATCTTACTGATTAAATAGATATTAAGTCAAAGTACTACCAAAAATCACTATCAACTCCTTGATCCCCTGTTCTGCATCTCAGGAAGAGAACTACTCTTCCCAGGTACATGGTGCTGTTCTGTGATCAGGGTTCTCCATGTTTTCATAGTAGCTCATACTGAGGTCTGAGCAACCACTTATGTGTTTTATTTAAAAGACCTTCTCTTCTCCCTCTGACAAGTCTTCTCATTACAGGAACAAAAAGAAACAGATGGCAACACCAACAAGAAACTGAACAAGTGACAAACATAAAAGTGCTGCTACAAATTGAAAGACAGCTTTTCCACTAATAATTTAATAGGATAATTGGCAAATGAGGTGATGCCTCACCATTCTCCAAACTCCCAGTTCCTGGCTGGTAGAAGAAACCTCTAATCACAAAACCCAAAAAAGTCAGACACAGTTTCCTATCCTGCTTGCAGGAAGTGCCTGGGCATAGAAGGTAATCTTGGTTATGGGATCTGAGGTGAAACTTTCTGGGAGTTTTCTAGGACGGATTCTCTTACTCAAAATAAATTAAAATGACTAAGGAGAGGTATCTCCCTTTCTTCTGGCATTGGGTAATGTCAAAGGGGACCTAACACTTGAAGCTTCTGCAGCCATCCTGTGATCATGAGGATAAAAGCAAGAGAATCACTGGGGGACTGGTTCAGAGCTGAACCAGTACTTAGACGTGTTATTTCTGAGGAAGTATGTGACAAGAGATTATGTGCATTCAAAAAGGAAAAGCAACTGATGATAGTGATGTATTTTGAAGCTTGGGTAATTGGGAGACTAGTGAAGGCATTTGCAGAATTGTATTTGTTCTTAGGTGAAGCCTAGAGAAAAAAAACGGTATATAATTGAAGATAATGAGTATTTTAGAGATTGCGTACTGTGCTGAAAATAGGTGATTCAAATACAGTTGTGTGTATTTAACATGGATATATTCAGCCAGTTTTCTCTTACTTGACTCCATGTGTGATGACCCTACCACCATCACCTTCCAATCCAGGGAAGAAATGAGAGGATTCATTATTAATGGAACTGACAAGATCTATAGAAATTAATATATTGGGGCTGCACCTATAAAAAAGCAAAACATTTCCTTTTTGATCTCTCTACTGTGTAGTGTACCAGAAACAAACCATATAATCACATGTTGCTTCCAATAAGCATTAACAATAATTCACTCTTAAATATCACAGGATGACAAAAGATTACCTTACATTTGGGGCAAGTGTCTAACAATAATAGCAAACAATAAAACTAGGGACCAAAACAAACAACAAAAAGAACTCAGAGAATACAAGTTGAATACAGGCATGAGTAGAAAAATTCAAAGACACCTATAATTAACATCCTCTGAGTGAAAAGAGAATATATTGTTTACAAGAAATGAGAACAAGATACTATTAAAAATATTTAGTCAACAAAAACTATTTTGTTTTAGAAGTAAAATGCTTGGAAATTATAAATCTAAGAGTAAGAATATAATATTTAATAGAAGTTCCGTTGAAAACTATTTCCCAGAAAGTGGAAAGAAAAAGGGCAAAGAAATGGCAAATAGGGAGGGAAAGGATTAGAAAATTATAGAATTAATGTGGGAGGTTCAACACCCAATGATAGGCTTTCCAAAGAGATAGAAATGGATGGGAGAAATTTATCAAAGAAAAAATTCAAGATTTTAAACAAATTTCCCAGCAGTGCAGTGTAAGAAATTCTGGACTTAAGGCCCAGTGAGTATACAGTCCAGCAAATGAAAAAGAACCACTGGCAAGTAATTATGAACTTGTTGTGGACCACTGCACCCAAACTAAAGACAGAGAGTCCTGTACATCCCAAAGTGAAAGTCAATGGAAGCATACAAGCCTAAAACTACATCTAGATGTTGTTGGTGTCAATAAATGTGAAAATCAAAATACCACATCAGTTACTTTTTTCCTTTTGCTTCCACTCTTTTTCTTAGGAGGAGGAGTAATTTTCTTATTACAAAAATGACATCTTTCAAAATCTCTGGAGAAAGGGTTTTCTATATAATTTGACTTCCATGTCAAAGGAGGAGTTGGTGTCAGAGCTACTTCTGCCCATACTTACTGAACTGACAATTTTGTGTTTTCTGTCTATCATCTGATCATTTCACGATCTTTTAGATTATCCAAATGACAGCAGAGTGACTGGGCCTTTGTCCAGTTACTTACTGTAGGTATGACCTGGAGGAAATAACTCAACCTCTCTTTTTCTGAACTGAAAACTGGACATAGCTGAGCAGTAATAATAATAATAACAACTACAGCAAAAATAATATCTACATTAATCAGTGCTCTTCAGAGAAATGGAACTAATAGAATATATATATATATATATATATATATATATATATATATACACACACACACATATGCACACACACACATACACGCACAGAGGGAGAGAGAGAGAGATATGAGGAATTGTCTCACAGCATTTGGAGGCTGGGAAGTTCCAGTTCTGCCATCTACAAGCTGAAGACCTAGGGGAGCTGGTGGAGTAACTCAGTCTGAGTCTGAGTCTGAAGGCCTGAGAGCCAGGGCAGCCGTTGATGTAAATCCCAGTTCAAGGGCAGAAGATGAGGTGAGATGTCCTGCTCAAGTAGTGATGCAGAAAAAAAGGGGCACATTACTCCCTCCCCCACCTTCCGCTCTATCGAGGCCTCAACAGACTGAATGATGTCCACCTGCATCAGGAGGGAAGCCTGTTAACAGAGTCCTTGATTCCAAATGCCAGTCTCACCCAGAAACATCCTTACAGACAAACTGAGAGAGAATGTTTGACTTGGGCATCCCATGATCCAGTCAGGTTGATACATAAACTTAATCATCACAGTATCTTTTACTGTTGCCCTGAAGATTAAATAAATTAACATATGTAAAATGATTAGCCTACAGAATAGAATATATGAACACTCAAAAATGTTATCTATTTTTATAACAGATTTTCCTTTTGTGCCAGTTGATACTACTGAACAGTGAGGTTTGAATATTCACAGTATCTTTTTGATAAAATGTAGTATATCAGGAAGTAATTTTTAAAATAATAAAATAATACACATTTACATATTATACTGGTATCGGTTTTCATGCTGCTTTGTTACTATTCCTGAGTCAGATACTATTTTCTTTTCTGAACTTATAATACTGCTACAAGGACAATTATAACAGTATTCATTTTCATGGTGCTTTGTTACTATTCCTGAGTCAGATATTATTTTATTTTCTGAACTTATAATACTGCTACAAGGACAACATTTAATAACTGAACATATGTGTCCTCACCACTCATATTTGTCATTGAGCTTCTAATAAATTTTCCTTCCTATGTCATTAATACGTGTAATTCATTTACCACCTCTGGGAAAGCAATGGCAAGAGATCCTATTGTGTTTGGCAGTTAACACATCTTTCTCTTCTGACATTGAGATGCTTTTATTTTCTGTGTGGATGAACAGTTTGGAATAAAATCATCTAACACAACTGAAGCCCTGAACTATCAATTTCATTTGAACAGTGACTGGTCACAGACTAGCATAGTGGGCACTCTTGGTTGGGACCCAACCTCCATTCTCTACTCCTTCCACCTTGGTCTAAGGGTGGTGACTATGTACTGATGCCAGCCACAGAGAAATTCACTGAAATAGGCAGAAGTCACTGCACAGGGAAAGTTCTGCAAACTGGGCAAACTCAGTTAGCATCACCTTTTGGGCTTTGTCCTTTTATCTTCTGTCTGCCTATAATATGCTACAAAATGCAGAGAGGTGAATGTTTTTAGCCATAAGGACAAAATCTGTATCAAAACAATAATGAGTTGGAGTACCTTAATGGTACCAGTTTGGGACCACTTACTTTCTGAATTTCTTAAGTGAGAAAAATGGGATGAAACAAACAAATGAAAACCTTTTAGTGGATTTAAGCCTCTTTTAGATTGTTTGTTTTTTGCAGTAGAATTTTTTTTTCCTAATACAATTTATAGTAGTGTCTGAGTTATTATTTTCACAATACCTTCTTCAACCAGTCAATGAAACTTGTTTTCTAAAAGATACATACTATGGGAAACCAGTAGTGAGTGAATTTGAAAATGGCTTTTTTTCAGGTAAGGTCATCTGAACTTGTTCTCCTACTTTGATGGGCTCAGCCTGGCTGCTGGTCCTTTAAGTTTGGTAGCTAAAGCTCTGAGCCCCAGCATAATAATATATGGGCCATTTATTCATTGATTTATTCAAAATATACTAATATATAATATATATAATATATACTAATATATATATATTTAAATGTTCACTTTTTAGGTTTTGGTACAGCATAGTAATAGCTTTGAAAAACAAATTTGGTAGCATTTCGTCTTTTTCTACATGTTGTGAACTATTCATACAGAATGGGGATAATCTGTTTCTTGAAAATTTGAGGAAACTTCTCTATAAATATTTCTGAGCCCTACATTCTCCTTGGAGTGAATTCTTTGAAAAATTTTGCCACTTTAAGAGTTTTTGTTCTGTTTCATTTTCAACTTTTCCTTGAGATGATTTAAATATTTTAGATTTTATTTAAAATTATTTTGTTGTTTTTAAAAAATTTATAATTTAGTAAATATAATTCAGTTTCATCAGTTAAAAAATTTAAAATGTGCACAATATATATAATTCTCATGCTACCTTTCATCATTGTTTTATTTGATCTTTGTGACTTGGTTGTCAGGGTTTTGTAAAACTGAATATGCTAGAAATTTCATTTGGATTTTAGAGGTAGATACCAGAGATAACAATGGCTTGAATGAAGTTTACAAGATTCTAACATAGAGCAAATTCAGATGTAGGGAGTCCAAGGTTGATGAGGCAGGTTAACTCTCATCACTGGCTCTACCTCCTCAAGATTTCTGACCTTTTATAGTGAGCACATAATTATGTCTCATAATCCAAATGGTTTCTGGAAATCCAGCCATCACAACTGAGTTCAAGGCAGAGAACAGAAACAAGAGGGAGGGCAAGAAGGAAGCTCCATCCAACAAATTTCCTTTCCATTTATTAGCCATCCTTCTTTGCAAGGGCAGCCAGGAAATACAGTTTTTCAGGTGGACACCATGCTCAAGTTTGTTAGTAAAGAAGAGGGGGAGGATGGCCATTGAGTAGGGAATTCTCAGTGTCTGTCACACTCAACATGCAGAAGTTGTGGGTTTAGTAACATCACAAAATCCAAGGCATGGGAAAATCCACTGGGAAAAATACCCAAAATAGTTCTTTAGACATCATTAGAACATTCCAGGGCAATTAGTGGCAATTGTAGTTCAGAAACCAAAATGCTGTTATTTTTATTTCTTTTTTGTTCTACAGCAAGCACGAAGAAACTGACGTTTTTTTATTACAGAGATGGCTATGTCTTAGTCTTTGTTTTTTATTTCCAGTTACGTGTTCTCACACAGATTGATTTAGTTTTTCTTGCAAATGTTTAAACAAATTAAAGTTCTACTAACACACCCAATACAATATCTCAGGATAAGAAAGTAGAATATGGGGATCCTACACTGCTTGAAATAAAATATATAGTAAAAACTAAATAATTAGAAATATTTATCAATATATGTTGCTCTGCATTTGTCAACAATAAGCTGATGCTCCTGCCAATGTGCGTACACATATACACAGAGACCAGATTTTTAATATGCCTCCACAAAAGCAATTAATCTAGATGAGCTGAATTCTTGTTGGAATTGAGCCCTATTCTAAGTATGTTTTCCTTAAATAGAATTTCTTGTCTGAAGCATTGCACTAAAATTGGGAATTTAATTCCCAGTGAGACAGGGGTAGGCTGAAGTGTATCTTTTTATGGTCCCTTATATTGATTAAGTAAATGAACTCACAATAATGTTTCTAAGTGGTCTATTTAAACAATTGCCTGGTACAATGGCTGAGAATTATATCTGGTGGCACCTCAAATGTTTTATAACAACACAATTTTTTTAAATGCTGTGATTAAGCTTTATTGATATAATGAATCTCTTATATTAGCTTTATGTAATAATTTATAATATCCCATACACACACATACACACACATATATATATGAATGTATATATATGGTCATTCCATTTCTGTCACTTAACAGCTGTGCATCCTTGGATAACCCCTGTGGCACTGCTACCATGGTTCTAAAGTAAGTATAATATTGAAACCTAGCTTTTTTGGTTTCCTGTGAAAATTAGATAAATTAACAGAAGTATATACTTTCAGAAGACTGTCTGGCTTATTATTATAATTTTTACTATCACGCCAATTATTAATATGATCATCATCATCACAACTATTGATGTACTCATTAACTCATAACAGTATACAGAATACTGAACTTGGATTTCATTCTCTAGCTCTTCTTGGATGGGGCAAGCCATTTAAATCTTCTGTGTTTTATTTTCCTCATTTGTAAAGTGGAACAAACTATAAGGTCTATAACACAGTCCAATAGAGCTTTCTGCATGTGATGGATAATGGTCTATCACTGCACTGTTTTGTATAAGCCACTAGCCACAGGAGAAACAAAATTTTCTATATGGTTTTAATTCATTTACACTTAAATAGTCCCATGTGTCTAGTGGCTATTGTGTCAGACAGTGTAGACCTGTAACATTCTAGGATTCTACACTTACCTACATTCACTAACAAAACAACAATGTAACTGGAAAAAACAGTGTGCCAATGATATTTATTTATTCCCAGAAGCAGTCAACTTTCAGGCAACATCTGAGGTGGTGAGTATTATTGGGCTGAGACAACTTACTTCTCTTTATTTATGGGCACATTAATTTATTTTTCCCTTATATTTGCATATTTTCATGATGAATAGCCACTTTCCTAATAAAGTCTGTGTTTGTGGCTTTAATTTACATACTTAAGATGTCTTAATATCTGATGATCACACTGAAGTTCCTCACCAAAGCCCAGAGAAAGAATAAACATACATTAACAGTGAAGAATACAGGCTAGAATAGTGGTTTTTCCATCTTGATGTACATTAGAATCATCAGTGGGGGGGTTTATAAATCCTATTCTTTGAACCTCTTTCCCAAAGCTTCTGATATAGTTGGTGTGGGGTGAGGCTGTGCTTTGGTGTGTCCCCAGGTATTTCAAATAGGCAGTCAGGCTGGGAGCCACTGGCTAAAACTTTGGGAAAGAACAGCAGGCCATAATTCTCCCAGAATCTGAGGAACTAGGGCCATGTGCTGTTATTCTCAGTTCAGAGTCATGTTTATCTAATCTCAGTATGGGTAGAATTCCCTTGGGAGCTTAGGCTCTTGATTTCAACAGACAGAGCAGTGAGTCTGATGCAGGAGGAGCTTGCATTGCACGTGGAGAAGCACAGCTTAGAGAACACTCAGAATTTATGCCAACTCATTAATCTTGGGATGAGATAGGAAATAAGGGGAAGAACCAGAAAATGCTACATAACTGAGAAGTATTTCACATTTGTTAGATTTGGAATTCTTTATATTTGTTAGATTCCAGTAATGGGGTTGGCAATGAATGCAGCGCTGGATGAGATGATGGTGACAATGCAGATGGTGGCAGCAGAGAAAGCACTGAAATGACTGGTCTGGAGGGAATAATGGACTTCCATGGACCATTATTATATATAATAATATATATAATATATTATAATGGACCACATCTACTTGCCTCTTCAGTGACAATGGATGGGGACCTCATCCCTCTTCCAACTGTGACTGTGGAAGTTTAGGCAGGTGGAGAAGTGTCTCCCGTACAGACCATGACAATGGAATTTTTGGCTGCTGGTTGTCTCCTAAAACTCTACTAGGTCACCTACTAGGGACCACTTATTATCATGGTCAATTTAAAATGGACTGGCTCTGGCCCCTAGTTTTTGCAGACCTAGAAACCTTATTTTGTCTGAAAATATATATAGTCATTGGGTGTTCCATTTTCATTAACCAAAGTAACTCAACTGATGTAAACAAGTAAGAGTGTCAATTTATCAATTCAAGATGAAAAATTATTGCTACACAGAGAATACTTATGTCCCATTGATTAATGCATTTTATTCTTGTAGACTCACATACATGAGAAACAAAAGCATAATCTAAGCTTGTTTACAAGCCATAAAATAAGAATAGAGTATTTAGATTAATTGAACTGTTGTGCCTTCAGACTAAAAAGAGATGGAAGCATCTACATCACAGCAGAGATGGTTTTATACTGGACCAGAACACTTGCCATCTTAGGCTTCCTCTCCCATGGGCCATGTTTGGATGGATACTGCCTATATTTTCTTCTGTGACTTTCCTTCCATTATGTTTCCCTGGCAAAATAACCCACTTTTTTATAGGTATATTCTTTCTCTAGAGATGGTAATGCATTGAAATGAGTTTCAGTCTTCTGTTAGCACTGGCTCACTGAAGTTGCAAAGAAGCCACTCAGATTTCCATAGGTGATGAGGAATGCAGGATTATTATGAGATCACAAGCAAGGAATTCTTTTGTAACTGATATGAGTCAACTGTGGAGGACTTGAATATATATCGTGATACAGCAGTAACCCTAGTGACCTTGCATCAACCCAGCTTCTCTGTGTATTTCTCTTCTGTTGTCTCCAGTCCTCTCTGAGTGTCTCACATCAGAATCCCAAGAGAGGATATAATTTGGTCTCTTTCTTAGGTCAACCTAAATAAAACTAGAAGGTGATAATCAAGCAAATAAAATTCTTTATTTGGGATCAAAGAATTGAAATTTGGGGCACAGAGATTCAGCTAGCAACCCAGAGTGTCCTGCTAGGAAGTAAAAGTCAGGGGCTTTTAAAGGCAAAGAAGGAAGGTTTGCATTACAAAGAATTTTAATTGGAGCCGGAGGCAGAAGCTAGCCTTGGCTGAAGGCTATTGATCCCTAAGACCATCACTAGAGGGAGGGAAAAGGCAGCGAGGTTAACAAGTTGCAGGTTTCCTAGCAGAGTCCTTGGAATATTTGTGGTTTGATCCAGTTCAAAAGTTCATGCTCCCACCTGGTGAGGACATAGGTAAGGTCCACCTCCTTAATTGCCTCCTGCTCCACTTGAAACCCCCTGACACAAGTGACTCTATTTTATTTCACTTTTCACACTTACTAAGAGAAAACACCCATACTGGGTGGGGTTCCCAGACCGTCTCTCTCCATAAGCCATCTGTCTTCTTACTTTCAGTATGTGATGACTGCCTTGGTTAGAATGCTGATCTGCGGTCTAAGTACAGAAGATATGGATACTTGTGAACAAGTTCCTGCTTTGGGCAGCTTCCCTCCCGAGGGCTGTGGACTTGTGGGGTACCTAAGCCTTCATGGTATGTGCCAGTCTCACAGGGCTGAGAGCCAGTGTGTTTTTCTAAGATGCTTCATAACTCTTTTCTTAGGTGTTGACTTTAAAGATTAAGTCTCGGAGTAATCTTATTTCTTTTATTTATAAGTTCTTAGGGGAATGTCCCCTTAATACTATAACAGAGATTAAATTGGACCAACTTATTTTAAACAGAATTGATTGATCTAGCAAGAAAGTTCAGATATGTAATCTAGTCAAAGTAATTAGGAGAATGAAAAAGAAAGACTAGAAAATAACATTTACTCAAAATCTAAGATATTTAATAATGGAAGAATTTTACAGTCATCTTTAACATTATGGTTACTATTTAGATGAGTTTTCATATAAGGATAATATAAATTCAGGTTTACATATTAGAGCACAAAATACAGATTACCATTTACAAAATAAGAAAATGTGCTACTTTATTCTTTAAAAGAAATGAATGAGTCTCTATTATGAAGTAAAATATACTTCTTATTCTTTATTAAGCTATTTAAATTTTAGAGAAAACAGGATTTGCACGAACATAGAATTGTTATATGTTCTATATTTCATAAATATTAAATTTCAAATTGAAACACAAATGCTGCATGTAATAGTAAATTATTTATAAATGTGTCAATTAAACTTTTAAAGGAGATGAAAATCAGTACCTTGTATTCATTGCCATTTGAATTTTCTCAAATCACATGTTAATATCCTTCCTTCAGATCTAATTTTTATCCAGTGTATCTTATAGAACATATGTCATGTTGGACATGAAAATCTTTTATTTGTGTTTAAAGTTAAATGAGCCCAGATGTTTGTAATTTTGACATTTGCCACCATTGTAAAATAATTCTAGTGATTTATTTCAGTATTATGTATCTCTGAGGGTAAGTGGAAATAATAAGTGAATTCTGAGTCAGACTTAACTGGCTTTGTATTTCACAGCACTGTCTTTCATGTATTTTACACATAAATGCTTTGTGTTGCTCTATTATGCAAGCATAAAAGTCAGTATAAGTAAAGACTCAGTGTGAATCTAAATCTGCTTTGTTTCCACATTATTGAGGATATGGTGACATTGAAATAAATGATTTTTTAAAAATAGAAACAATTAAGATATTCTTCTTTTAGGAAAAGAAAAAAAACTGTCATGGATTAATTGAATACTTATGATTTCTTTTTGTTGTTGTTGTTAAGAAAATGTAAAAATGAACAAGCTGTGTAACTCAAAATACTTTTTAGTGTTGGTAGCAATTTACAAATTCTCTGCTACATAATGCACTAAGTGTACTACTTGCTTGAAGATGCTTGTCGTCTTTCTCCACCATATCTGTAAGACAAAGTCCCTAAGGTCAGAGGTGGGGAAAACCTTGAGCCACATACTTTGTAACCTGCATTTTGCAGATGAGAAAAATGAGGCTCAGAAAGCCTTCAGCTCCTTTATCACAGCCCCGTATGTTATAGGTGCATGAGCCAGGAAAGCTCACAGTCCTGCTAACCAAGTGTTCTTTCCCTTACCCCAAAACTGTCATACTGTTGAATTCCAAATACTATTTTTGATAAGCGTTTCGATAAGGGTCTATTTTCCATCCTAAGGCTGTTTCTATATCTAAGGGAGGGCGATCTTTTAGATTTGGTTGCAGCAAAAGATACCAACTATTCAAAAACCCACCTGAGAAGATATAGACAGGAAAGTAAATCTATGCCTTGACTCCAGCCTCTTTCAGGAATAGGTGGAGAGTTTGAAATGCGAAAAAGTGTCCTAGACACATTTTCAAAGTGAAAAAGTATTTGGCGGTTACCTACTCCTTTCTTTAAAATGTCTTTGTGGCTGGGGGTTTAGTTAGATTATTTGCAAAATTATTTAATTTCCTTGGCTGATCTTTAATATGAAGGAATTCTAAAATCTCACCCACATGATTTCAATATATTTACACAAATAGCTCAAAGCTTTCTCTTGAAAGGGATAAAAGTTTTAATCCCCAAAACAACAAAAGCATTTGATTTGATCCTTCACTTAGTTAAAGCTCTCTTATTGTAAGTTATGTATTTACAATACAGATTCTTCAATTTATTGAAGCTTTATCATATGAAATGCAGCTTCTATTTCTGGTTGTCCTCTGTGTGTTGAAGTCTACTTTATAGGACATTAAAGCAGCCATGTCACCTTTCTATATTTCCTGTTTGCATGGGACATCTATTTTTCCTTCCCTTACTTTTAACCAACTTGTTTTTAAAGTAGGTTTTGTCAGTAGCACAGGGTTAGTTTTCATTTGTTTGTTCTAAATCCATGTTGATAATCAATGGCTGGCTTTTATTCCGAGCCCTTAGTTAGTGAGCACTTAATTATTATACGGTTGTATTTAGGTCTACAATTTTACTTTTGGTTTTTTTTTTTTTTTTGTCTTTGTTTTTGTTTTTGTTGCTGCTATTTTGCCTTTTCATTTGTTCTGCCTTGTTTAGAATTATTAAATACGAATTCAAATAAAGTCTTAATTTATTGATTGTTTTTTACCTATCTCACTTTGCATTTTTTTAGTGGTAGTTTTAGGAATTACAATATGTATCCTTCAAATCTTGCAGTATATATAGAGTCAATATTGTACCACTTCACACTGAATGTAGAAATCTTGCTACTGCCTAGGTCTATTTATCCCACCTCCCATTGCATACATAATAGTTGTCATATTAGAGCTACATGAGTCCTATCTGTCACAAGACAAAATTATATTTTAAACTGTAATATATGTTTAATTAAATTAAGAGGAAAAACAGTCTTTTAAATTTACCCATATGTATATCATTTTCAATTTTCTTCAGATTTTCTTGAAGATTTGAGTTTTGATCTGGTATCATACTCTTTTAGTCTACTTAGCCTTTCTTGTAGTGCAGGTCTACTGGTGAAAAATTCATAGTTTTTTTTTTTTTTTTTAATCTGAAAAATTCCTATTTTTCTTTATTCTTGAAGGTTGGTTATGTGGGGTACAGAATTCTGTTTAAAGATGTCTTCTGGTCTCAATTTTCACAAACTAGAATATATTCTAAAGCACGGTTTCTGGGAGATCCAGGTTAAATAATGGCTAACATTCTAAGGTAGACAATTTCAACTGCAGTTTCCTATTTTTAACAGAAATTTTGGAATGAAAGACATTCTTCGAAAAAGAAGTAGAGAATAATGCTTTCATATGTCCTTAATTTAAACAGTAATTTAAAAAGTCAATTTCAGACACACTCCTTTAGCAAATAGTATTCACACATTTTTTAATGATAAATCTTAATTTTTTTTTTTTTTGCCTTAACTCACACATGTAGAGTAACTTCACCTTTTTGTAAATGATAAAATAAAATTAGTCAAAGTGTCACCTAATCAGTTGAATGTCTTTCTCAACTGGAAATGCTTTCTCCCTCCTCGTTTCTTTTCTACCATTTCTGTTCTTCTCCTTTGGTGCTGTAAATTTTTACTTAACGTTAAATTATTTCTTCATTTGTTTTATTTCTCTTTCTCTAGCCTTTTTGACTCACTTGAATGCAAGAGTCACATCTTGCATTCACATCATCTGTGCATCTACATATCCACTTAAACACAAAATTTCCATGAATGTAGAGTATTCAGTGAATATTTTTGATGTATAAGAGACTGCTTAAAACTCCTTTTGTGATTTTTTTTTTTCTTATGAGGAAAGAACAAGTTGCCAGCCTGTTTGTACTGAGGAATTACTGAAAGATATTATGATCCATTCTTGGTAAAATAGGACGGTAATATTCATGTTGAAGGTGTTTAAATTTAGCTATTTTGTATGTTTGAGCATCAATGTATATTTATGAGAAAGTGAATTAGAGCTCATTTTGTGCAATTTAGTGAGACTTGGTCATGAAGATATTCTAATTTTAATTTTAATACATTATTCATTTCTATCTGAAGCAAAATCAAGTAGGAGCTGATAAACTCTTGCTAATAGAAGTAGGCCTTAGAAGGAAATAAGCTACTGAAAAATAAACTCACATATCTGATGTAAAATTGATAAGAGATTGGATTATGAGTCAGTGAGGGTTAGGTATGTGTTTGATTGAAAGATGAACCAGGGCAGAAGTGGAGGACACTATGAAGGCTTGAGGCTGAGGGGAAATTCTTGCCTGCATGTTTTCCTGAGAACAAAGGCATCATCTTAGGATTTCTTTTTGTTGTTGTTGTTGTTGCAGCTATTTATTTATTTATTTTTAAGCAGAGGATGAGATTGGTCCAATTTGGTGTTCCCCCTTTAATTGAAAGGAGTTTGGATTCAAGAACTCTCCTTACATTCTTTCACTCTTCTTTTTTCTTTAATTTTTATTTTATATTGGAATATAGTTGATTTAAAATCTTGTGTTAGTTTCAGGTGTATGGCAAAGAGATTCAGTTTTACATACACATATATCCATTCTTCTTCAGATTCTTTTCCCATATAGGTTATTACTGAATATTGAGTAGACTTCCCTGTGCTATACAGTAGGTCATTGTTGATTGTCTGTTTTATACATAGTAGTGTGTATATGTTACACCCAAATTCTGAATTTATCCCCCCCACCTTTCCCCTTTGGTAGCCATAAGTTTGTTTTCAAAGTCTATGAGTCTGTTTCTGTTTTGTAAATAAGTTCATTTGTATCACTTTTTTTGATTCCACATATAAGTGATATTATATGATATTTGTCCTTCTCTGTCTGACTGAGTTCACTTAGTATGATAATCTCTAGGTCCATCCATGTTGCTGCAAATGGCATTATTTCATTCTTTTTTATGGCTGAGTAACATTCCACTGTATATATGTACCACATCTTTATTCATTCATCTGTTGATGGATATTTAGTTTGCTTCTATGTCTTGGCTATTGTAAATAGTGCTGCAATGAACATTGGGGTGCATGTATCTTTTTGAATTATGATTTTCTCCAGATATAACTAAAAACAGAGTTACCATATGATCTAGCAATCCCACTCCTAGGCATATATCCAGCGAAAACCATAATTCTTAGGCTTTCTTAACAAGAAACTTGGAGGGGACCTAGAAGTCAGCTAGCAGATCCAAAAGGAGCTATTGATACCACAACAGGCATCCATCCTCAGCAGGTAATTACCCACTGTGACAGTGTACTGCCCTATGATAGAGGCAGTGAGGATGTAGTAGCATTTGTACTTTTTGTAGGAACCAGTCTTAAGTTCTCAGACTAGTCAGGTCACTGGAAGAATAAAATAGGTTGTTTTTGTTTTCTCTGATTAATGTGGAAGTCATCTGAGGTATTAAAATGAATGGATGAACAATAAACATAAATTTTCAACAGTAAAAATTTGCTACAATATACTTAAAGATATGTTTAAGAAGGTGTATCATTTAGGATGCTTTTGGCTACATGTAAAATAAATCTTGAATATAATATTGTTTCTCATCTCACAGAGCAGGAGGTCTGGAGGTAGGACAGGACCCTGGCCTCACACCATCAGGGCTCTGCTTCCATCTCTTTGCCACTCAGCATTTCTTTCTTTTTGGTCTAGTTTTGGCTTTGCTCTAGTTCACCTACTGGGCAACATTATCCTATTCGCCTATGGTGAGAAAAAGAAACTCTCTTCTAATTTTGGAATTTAGTAAGCCCTCTTCTTCAGTCTGATTGATCTATATATCCTCTCCTAGGACAGTAACAATCTCCAGGAGGATGCAAAGTACCTTTGGCTTAACTCTGACTTTCTGAAACAAACAAACAAAAAAAACAACCATTGTCAAAGGTTAATATGATTGGCTTAGAATACTCAGAACACAGACTAATTTTTTTTTAAAGGAGGAAAGAAGGAATTGATGCTGGTTAGACCACCTCAGCATTTATGGAAAGATGTTATTGGTAATATAATAAGCATAGAAGTAGAGATGTGAAAGACAAAAAACAAAATAAATAAATCATTTTATTCTATTTTTATCCATTGAAATACCACCTTATTTCTTGTTACTGACTGTATTTACCCATCAAAACTGAGAAAGTTAAGATCACGAATTCTGGAGATTTCTTCAAATTGTGAGAAAATCTGAAGGTTACAATTAGTATTCTTTTTCTGAGTCTTATAGGAAAACTGCAAAGTCTTAGCTTATGTTAAAATTATTTGAAGGTTTTCTTCAATGCTTAGTTTGAGATGATAAAAATTACATTTAAAAGTTTCTATATATTAATTTAAAATTAGTTAAAAATAATAATGCCAATATTTTCATTAATTCATATATTCAGGTATCTGCTCTTCAACAATACCAGTAAGAAAAAAATGATAAAAATTTTAAAAAGTTCAGTTATTCAAGTAAACAAAAAAATACATTCAAAGAATAAATGACTTTTTAAAAATGCCACAGGTATTAATCACCATTCTTTTAAAAATATGTGAGAAAACACCTTGAAAACACATCGGGTAATCTTAATGTCTTCAAGAGAGCCTTAAAGTTTGACGATCCTATTCTGAAAGTTTTCCTATTGTTATTCTTTTAAAACTCATAATGCCTATCTCCAGATTTACACAATTTGCAATAAGAAAAGCTATAATAAGTCAAATATATAACTTACCTAAGAAGGTTGAAATATTTCAAGTGATTTTTTTAATGAGGCTGTTGTAAGTGGCTTACCTTGAGGACTCAAGTCATAATAGAGCTTCCTCTGGGATGGAAAAATATCTACTGGATTTTTTTTATAATTAGCAGAGGGTCTTAAACTTTAAGTGTCTATTTATGACTAAAATACTATAAAATACTTAACCTGAATTGGCTCCTTTGTCCAAATTTTTTGTGTACCGTGAAAGGTCAAAATTTTGAAACATTAGGTATAAATCTGACATAACATGTTTAACCAGTCTTAGTGCTCTTTCAGAAGTTGTTACTGACTCCCCTAAATGTTTCTTCAGTCTAAGCCCTTGTCCCCCCACCCCTCTGCCCCTTGGCTGTGGGGCATTTCTCCTACTGTGCACAAATCCCCCTGGCAGCCAGGAGGAAGTAAGGACTAAGGCTTACCTTAGGAAAAGTGTAGGTAAAAAGAAATCTTCTTTAAAGTAAAAGTGACCTGATTTGGTGCTTAATTCTTTCACAGACTAGGTATTTTGCTTTCTCTCTAAATTCCAAACCACAGTCTAATGGTAATAACTTATAGTCATTAGAAAGTTGGAGGCAGAAACTGCATCATGAAGTGAATAGGTACCTCATTTTACAATCTACATTCATCTGACTTCTGCTTAGAAAGTTCATATGCACCAAATCTGTAGAACTGATTCTACAACAATGTCAACTTCTTAATATCCTCTAAAACTCCCATAACTCTTACTACTCAAAGTGAAATTAGTTGAATAGAAATAGATAACGAATAATAGGCAACCTGAAAAGATATGTCTTTTTAGGATCACATACATAAGACTTTTAGAAAGGATGCTAATAAAGTTTACCCATAAACATGTCAGAAAAATTATTTAACTTAAATATCAAGGAATTTTAAAACTGAACTAAAGTAGTTAAAAGTAAAGCAAGGGCTATTGTTTCTTTTATAGGGACTTATATTATTAAGGAATTAAAGTTGGAAACATTATATTGTACTGGGAGCACCATAGAAAATATCTGATAAACACGAAACATGTGGAAGATGGATAACAAATGAGGCCAGTTAAATTTACATTAATGTCAGTGAAGTACATTGTCCTCATTGGTACTACTCAGTTTATAGTAGTAAAAATAAGTCCTATCACCTATTAGTAGACACATGCAGGGCCTTTAAACCAATTACATCAGTTTTTAACCAAATTGAGGTAGGAGGTAGATGGGCCCCCCAGGGTAAGCAATTGGAGATTCATTCCCTGTGGATATACTCCAAGATGAGAATAGCAGGACAATCGAGAGAGTAGGCTGGGCGCTGCCCAGATAAAAGATAAGCGACCACATATCTCTCATTTTTGAAGTCAAAGAGACCTTACCAACTAGAAAGCTCCTTGGAGGTCAAAAGGGGAGGTCAAATCCACTCATAGCCCTCTTCCGTGGAATCCATCTTGGCTGAGAGACGCTCGTGCACACATGGGAGGATCCTGCGATAAACCAAATACAGACTCAGAACCAGGCAAATCAAAATGATTGGCCAAAGGAAACCCAGAAGAAATGCCCCATATAAGTGATCTATTCTACCACAAGGGTGCGACTCTCCCTCTGAGTTTGCCTGTGTGTCTATCCACATGCACTGTACTCTTTTCCTCCTAATGAACACTTTACTTGTTTCACTACTTTCTGTCTTTGTGGGAATTCTTTTCTGCAAAGCCGAAGGGCCAGGGCCTTGTCACTGACCACTGGTCTAATGGCTAGGATTCAGTGCTCTCACTGCCGCAACCCGACCTCAATCCCTGGCCGGGAACCAAAACCCTGCTTCAAGCCACTACAGGCCGAGGACATCCAAGATCAAAATGACTGATTCTCCCATATTATATAGACATAGCATTTATTGAATAAGTATAATTAAATTAATATAATTCTGATAATTAGAGATAAAATGGTAAATATTTTAATTCTTTGGGGGAAAACATACTCTGTTAAATAGCCATTAACTACTATTATATTAGTCTTCTTTGTTATTTCAAGGAAGAATTTATCAAATATCCTACAAAGCTTTATCTTTTTGGTTTATAAATTAGTAAGACAAATAATTAGATTTTTTTAAGTAAATGAGAAAGTTGAAACCTCAATCAAACCCAACAGCAAACAAACAACAGTCCTTGTAGAATAATTAATTTGTAAGTCTCTCTCATGAAACTTATTAGAAAAGAATTTGGCATAGTCAATAGACTTTTTTCCATGTTACAATTTTAACTGAGAATGACTATATATATATGTATATTTAATATATAATTTTAATATATTAAATAGTATATTAATATACAGTTTTAGTAATATATTAAATACATACTTAATGTAGATTTAAAAATTGTTCTTCAAAGTGAACTACTATAATTTTTTTTCAGTTTCAGAGGTTTGCTACTAGATTATGAAATAAAACAACCAGTGATAATCCAACTGTAATTTGCACAAGAAGTGGCATAAAACCCAAATATTTTTTGAAAGCATTAATTTGGAAAAGTAAGATTCTGTTTCTGAATCTGTAACTGCTATTTCCTATGATATAAAAACAGATATGAATATTTGGAATTTGTGCTTTCAAAACATATTTGTATTCAATATTTTTTCCTTGAAATTATATTTAGGATTACATTAGAAAATAACTATATGTTTCTTAAATAAAATTTTAGCCACATTTTTTTTCAAAGCAAGTGCAATGCTAACTCTGTTTCACTGTATTAAGTATGTAGTAGTTAATGGACGCTGGTGAATAAGATATTCATAGCTTCTGGGAGTATTGATGACTTTATATTAAAAAGAAAAAAATGTCATGACTGTATCAGCAGACATTCAGAAAAAAAATGCTGTGTGTTTTTCAGTTGACCTTTGGGGTTCTTCAGCACCAGTCGTGGGCAGCATTTGTAAAGCCTTTGTGAAGGCAAGGACGGTAGCTGAGTGGGTGAATCAATAACGCAGGGTGAATCTATACACAGTTGTAGAGCTAAAAGGACCCACGCAGTCCATTCTTTCATTATCAGCTAGAATCCATACTGGGTTAAAGTATGGATAAACAAGGAAGCACCAATCTCTACAACTATTAAGACATTTTTACAAGTGTTTTCTCTACTTCCACACCAATGCAAAACCATTGACATAGCCCTCAACAACCCTGGAGTATATAAGATATCAGAGAGAACAACTTCACTCTAAGAGGGTATAAAGGAATTGCCTTCTAACCAAATTGAATTGAATGATTCCCATATTTGCCAGGCTTGCCGATCTGCTAATTCCTTTAAACTTACTGAGAAAGTCTATCAGAATGGAAAATCTGATTTAATTTGAAAATTGTGTTTTGGGTTTTATTGGTAAAATCACACAATATAAATAATTTTGAAGCTAAAAAGTATGTTTAAAAACATTCTGTGGATGGTATCCTTACATGTAAAATGAACATAAAGTATTACATTATTGGCAAATGTAGACTTTTGTAACTCCCTGAAAATCTTGCTGTGTTTTAGCTCTACCGATTGCATCACCACAAAAGTGAAGAAAAGCTACATTACAAGGTTTAGTTATTCATTCAATAAACATTTAAGAATCATACCTACAGAGTGCCTGCCATGTGCCTGTGGGCATTGTGTCCTGAGTTTACAATCTACTGGGGAGTCACTCAAACACAGCTAAGTCTAAAACTGTGACCATACTTTTAGGGGTAACGTTTGGAATTACTGAAAGTAAGTTCTCTTCCATAAAAACTTTGTAGTGGTTCCAAGATTTACTTTACTGGTAGAGCTAGAGGCCTTCATTTCCTCAATGAAGTGAAGGGCTGTGACCACACCACAGGGACTCTGTCCCTGCAGGGAAGACAGTGGGCACCTTGTCCAGGGCCCAGGCAGCACCTCAACCCAGTTCAGCTTCCCTTTGATCTTCTCCACGTCTGCTCCTTCCTTACTCAAGGAAGGCTTTGATAATCTTCATACACGCAAAGCAGTTGAATTTATGCCAATATGCGATCTTCTAAACTTTCTCATTAATTTTTGTAAATTGTTTTTCTTGTCCTCCACATTTGGCCTCAGATTCTAAAGCTAAGTCCTTTTGAAACTCAAAATCCATAACAAAAACATTTTTTTTCCAACTTTAGAAATATGGCAAAGATAAAATGATTTGGCTTCAGACTCTTATGTGTGCTCTAGTCAAAGAAATGTATCCACCTTTCAGTATTCTAGGGTGTGATTATGCTCTTTTCAGGGTCAAAAAACGAGGAAGAGCTTTTCTGCCAGTAAGAAAATGGAAGATGGAAAAGAGGGACTTTCAAGTTAAAATCTTTAAGTATTATCCCACTACATAACAACCATATTTCTCCAAATTTTGACTCTAAAAAGTGTAGCTTGCCACGAGGAGGCCCTTCATACTTTGTGAGCTTATTACTATGTGGTTTATGGAGGAGAAATTTTAAAAGAAGAGCAGGTGAGAAGTCATTCGATAGTTGATGGGAAGGGGAATACTTTTGGAAGTGTGTTAGTTGCAATCTTCCATTGCCCTCATTAACTCTTTAAAAATTTTGCTTTGTTGTTTCTAACACTTGGAAATGCATGGGCACCATGGTGTTGAAGTAAACATTGGGGGAATATTCAGGTGTGGGCATAAGTCAAAGAAAATAGTAATAAAATACATTAAAGTGAATGGTTTATATTAGAAAATAGATATTTGCTAGAATATGGGCTCTGGATGCCAATGCATTGTTCCTCTAGTTTAGCCATTTTACTTCAGATAGAGCCTAAGAGGCTGATGCCCAGACTAACTGAGTGACCAGGCAGAAGACACAGGTGATGTGCGTCCATATTCAGCATCAAGTTAGGGCGCCGCCTTCCTTTGTCAGGGAAACATCTAGCCTAGAGGAGTAAATAATAAACTGCTCATATTCATGTCCTTTCCTCTGATCTGTTGTAGGACTCCCTATCGATCAATATGCCCAGAATCCAGAGGGCAGGGAAACCCTTTTTCTGTGTGATGATCCAGTCCATCCAGATCAGAGGCAGAGAACAGGTGGGTTAAGTGTAGAGGACAAATTTGGAGGGGAAATGGAGATCTCTCCAGTGTGCTATGTTCTTTTCTTTTTCTTCTGAGATTTTGTCATGAGTTTAATTTGAAAACTTAAGTTTAAAAATACTTTATTGAATGTTATATTCTGGTCAGTATTGTCTTTTACACTTATATCGATCTTGTAAGATACAGTGGGAACAAATATGCTTTTCTTTAGAAAACCAGGCCAACCTCTATTTTCCCCCATCACTCTTATCAAGACAAAAACGTTACAATCTTGAGTGACATCAACCAAGTAGAGAATGTAGTCATAAGTTGGAGTTCAGCCCCATCATGCTGGTAAGAGTGGCCTTTATAACTAATTTAGTTTATTTTATGTTGCTTTTTAAAAGTAATCCTAAATGTGAGGAAATATTTTTCCATATTCTGGAACGTACCCTTTGTGTTATCTACAAGTTTTTCTTTTTCTACCATCACATCACACACACACAAATCAAATGTTGAATACATAGGCAAAAGGAAATTGTTCCTGACCCATGTAGGTGACTTGTTTGCATCCTGAATGTAATGTTTTATTACCCATATCATTGTCCTAGTTTGAAAATATTTATGAGTGGTCATAAAATTAGATTTCTCTCTTCCAATATTCAACTTGCAGTATATATGTTACTGACCTCCAGTGGAAGGTACTGTCCTGGTTGACTATACAAAATATATCTCTTTTTTTTTTTTTTCACTCAGTCCCATGTAATTAATTTTTTTTATCTCGATCTTTTGTTAGCACTTTTATGAGTTCATCAGCTTTTCATTAGAGTTCTGAAAATGCTTATTCATTCAGTTCAGCAGTACAGTCAGTTACCAGAAACCTGTACTTGCCAGAGTCCTTTCCATGAATTTATTGAAGGTGAAACCCTTTTATAGGAACATATTTGCAAAAGCATCAGAATACACTCAGAACTGTCTGTAAAGGACAAAAGACTTAGAAATGACCATGGTTAAAGATTTGATGAAAGTTCATAATAATGCAATTGACAAGGAAATTTAGTTATTTCTGAGATATACATTTTAAAGTAATGACTAGAATTATGACTTATAACATTATACCAGAACATGTAAGATTTTTAGAAATTTCATGTAATGTCTGAAACATTTATATTAACATATTTCCATACAAATAACCCAATGAAACTTTAGTATTAGTTGTTTTGTTTGTTTGTTTTTATATACTGCAGGTTCTTATTAGTCATCAGTTTTATACACATCAGTGTAAACATGTCAATCCCAATTGCCCAATTCAGCACACCACCATCCCCACCCCACCGCAGTTTTCCCCCCTTGGTGTCCATATGTCTGTTCTCTACGTCTGTGTCTCAAATTCTGCCCTGCAGAACGGCTCATCCGTACCATTTTTCTAGGTTCCACATACATGTGTTAATATACGATATTTATTTTTCTCTTTCTGACTTACTTCACTCTGTATGACAGTCTCTAGATCCATCCACGTCTCAACAAATGACTCAATTTCATTCCTTTTTATGGCTGAGTAATATTCCATTGTATATATGTACCACATCTTCTTTATCTATTCATCTGTCGATGGGCATTTAGGTTGCTTCCATGACCTGGCTATTGTAAATAGTGCTGCAATGAACATTGGGGTGCATGTGTCTTTATGAATTATGGTTTTCTCTGGGTATATGCCCAGTTGTGGGATTACTGGATCATATGGTAAATCTATTTTTAGTTTTTTAAGGAATCTCCATACTGTTCTCCATAGTGGCTGTATCAATTTACATTCCCACCAACAGTGCAAGAGGGTTCCCTTTTCTCCACACCCTCTCCAGCATTTGTTGTTTGTAGATTTTCTGTTGATGCCCATTCTAACTGGTGTGAGGTGATACCTCAGTGTAGTTTTGATTTGCATTTCTCTAATAATTAGTGATGTTGAGCATCTTTTCATGTGCTTCTTGGCCATATGTATGTCTTCTTTGGAGAAATGTCTATTTAGGTCTTCTGCCCATTTTTGGATTGGGTTGTTCATTTCTTTAGTATTGAGCTGAAAGAGCTGTTTATATATTTTGGAGGTTGATCCTTTGTCCATTGATTCGTTTGCAAATATTTTCTCCCATTCTGAGAGTTGTCTTTTCGTCTTGTTTATGGTTTCCTTTGCTGTGCAAAAGCTTTGAAGTTTCATTAGGTCCCATTTATTTATTTTGGTTTTTATTTCCATTACCCTAGGAGGTGGATCAAAAAAGATCTTGCTGTGATTGATGTCAAAGAGTGTTCTTCCTATGTTTTCCTCTAAGAGTTTTATACTGTCTGGTCTTACATTTACGTCTCAAATCCATTTTGAGTTTATTTTTGTGTATGGTGTTAGGGAGTATTCTAATTTCATTCTTTTACATGTAGCTGTCCAGTTTTCCCAGCTCCACTTATTGAAGAGACTGTCTTTTCTCCATTGTATATCTTTGCCTCCTTTGTCATAGATTAGTTGACCATAGGTGCGTGGGATTATCTCTGGGCTTTCTATCTTGTTCCATTGATCTATATTTCTGTTTTTGTGCCAGTACCATATTGTCTTGATTACTGTAGCTTTGTAGTATAGTCTGAAGCCAGGGAGTCTGATTGCTCCAGCTCCGTTTTTTTCCCTCAAGACTGCTTTGGCTATTCGGGGTCTTTTGTGTCTCCATACAAATTTTAAGATGATTTGTTCTAGTTCCTTAAAAAATGCCACTGGTAATTTGATAGGGATTGCATTGAATCTGTAGATTGCTTTGGGTAGTATAGTCATTTTCACAATATTGATTCTTCCAATCCAACAACATGGTATATCTCTCCACCTGTTGGCATCATCTTTAATTTCTTTCATCAGTGTCTTATAGTTTTCTGCATACAGGTCTTTTGTCTCCCTAGGTAGGTTTATTCCTAGGTATTTTATTCTTTTTGTTGCAATAGTAAATGGGAGTGTTTCCATAATTTCTCTTTCAGATTTTTCATCATTAGTCTATAGGAATGCAAGAGATTTCTGTGCATTAATTTTGTATCCTGCAACTTTACCAAATTCATTGATTAGCTCTAGTAGTTTTCTGGTGGCATTTTTAGGATTCTCTATGTATAGTATCATGTCATCTGCAAACAGTGACACTTTTACTTCTTCTTTTCCAATTTGTGTTCCTTTTATTTCTTTTTCTTCTCTGATTGTCATGGCTAGGACTTCCAAAACTATGTTGAATAATAGTGGTGAGAGTGGACATCCTTGTCTCATTCCTGATCTTAGAGGAAATGCTTTAAATTTTTCACCATTGAGAATGATGTTTGCTGTGGGTTTGTCATATATGGCCTTTATTATGTTGAGGTAGGTTCCCTCTATGCCCACTTTCTGGAGAGTTATTATCATAAATGGGTGTTGAATTTTGTCAAAAGCTTTTTCTGCATCTATTGAGATGATCATATGGTTTTTATTCTTCAATTTGTTAATATGGTTTATCACATTGATTGATTTGTGTATATTGAAGAATCCTTGTATCCCTGGGATAAATCCCACTTGATCATGGTGTATGATCCTTTTAATGTGTTGTTGGATTCTGTTTGGTAGTATTTTGTTGAGGATTTTTGCATCTATATTCCTGAGTGATATTGGTCTGTAATTTTCTTTTTCTGTATTATCTTTGTCTGATTTTGGTATCAGGGTGATGGTGGCCTCATAGAATGAGTTTGGGAGTGTTCCTTCCTCTGCAAGTTTTTGAAAGAGTTTGAGAAAGGCGGGTGTTAGCTCTTCTCTAAATGTTTGATAGAATTCACCTGTGAAGCCATCTGGTCCTGGACTTTTGTTTGTTGGGAGATTTTTAATCACAGTTTCAATTTCATTATTTGTATTTGGTCTGTTCATATTTTCTGTTTCTTCCTGGTTCAGTCTTGGAAGGTTATACCTTTCTAAGAATTTGTCCATTTCTTCCAGGTTGTCCAGTTTATTGGCATAGAGTTGCTTGTAGTAGTCTCTTAGGATGCTTTGTATTTCTGCAGTGTCTGTTGTAACTTCTCCTTTTTCATTTCGAATTTTATTTGTTTGAGTCCTCTCCCTCTTTTTCTTGATGAGTCTGGCTAATGGCTTATCAATTTTGTTTATCTTCTCAAAGAACCAGCTTTTAGTTTTATTGATCTTTGCTATTGTTTTCTTTGTTTCTATTTCATTTATTTCTGCTCTGATCTTTATGATTTCTTTTCTTCTGCTAACTTTGGGTTTTGTTTGTTCTTTCTCTAGTTCCTTTAGGTGTAAGGTTAGATTGTTTACTTGAGATTTTTCTTGTTTCTTTAGGTAGGCTTGTATAGCTATAAACTTCCCTCTTAGAATTGCTTTTGCTGCATCCCACAGGTTTTGGGTCGTCGTGTTTTCATTGTCATTTGTCTCTAGGTACTTTTTGATTTCCCCTTTGATTTCTTCAGTGATCTCTTGGTTATTTAGTCACGTATTGTTTAGCCTCCATGTGTTTGTGGTTTTTACGTTTTTTTCACTGTAATTCATTTCTAATCTCATAGCGTTGTGGTCAGAAAAGATGGTTGATATGATTTCAATTTTCTTAAATTTACTGAGGCGTGATTTGTGACGCAAGATGTGATCTATCTTGGAGAATGTTCTGTGCACACTTGAGAAGAATGTGTAATCTGCTGTTTTTGGATGGAATGTCCTATAAATATCAATTAAATATATCTGGTTTATTGTGTCATTTAAAGCTTCTGTTTCCTTATTTATTTTCATTTTGGATGATCTGTCCATTGGTGTAAGTGAGGCGTTAAAGTCCCCCACTATTATTGTGTTACTCTCGATATCCTGTTTTATAGCTGTTAGCAGTTGCCTTATGTATTGAGGTGCTCCTATGTTGGGTGCATATATATTTATAATTGCTATATCTTCTTCTTGGATTGATCCCTTGATCATTATGTAGTGTCCTTCCTTGTCTCTTGTAACATTCTTTATTTTAAAGTCTATTTTATCTGATATAAGTATAGTTACTCCAGCTTTCTTTTGATTTCCATTTGCATGGAATATCTTTTTCCATCCCCTCACTTTCAGTCGATATGTGTCCCTAGGTCTGAAGTGGGTCTCTTGTAGACAGCATATATAAGGGTCTTGTTTTTGTATCCATTCAGCCAGTCTGTGTCTTTTGGTTGGAGCATTTAATCCATTCACGTTTAAGGTAATTATCGATATGTATGTTCCTATGACCATTTTCTTAATTGTTTTGGGTTTGTTTTTGTAGGTCCTTTTCTTCTCTTGTGTTTCCAACTTAGAGAAGTTCCTTTAGCATTTGTTGTAGAGCTGGTTTGGTGGTGCTGAATTCTCTTAGATTTTGCTTGTCTGTAAAGCTTTTGATTTCTCCATCAAATCTAAATGAGATCCTTGCTGGGTAGAGTAATCTTGGTTGTAGTTTCTTCCCTTTCATCACTTTAAGTATATCATGCCACTCCCTTCTGGCTTGTAGTGTTTCTGCTGAAAAATCAGCTGTTAACCTTATGGGAGTTCCCTTGTATGTTGTCATTTTTCCCTTGCTGCTTTCAATAATTTTTCTTTGTCTTTAATTTTTGAGAATTTGATTACTATGTGTCTCGTTGTGTTTCTCCTTTGATTTATCCTGTATGGGACTCACTGCACTTCCTGGACTTGGGTGGCTATTTCCTTTCCCATGTTAGGGAAGTTTTCGACTATAATCTCTTCAAATGTTTTCTCAGGTCCTTTCTCTCTCTCTTCTCCTTCTGGGACCCCTATAATGCGAATGTTGTTGCATTTAATGTTGTTCCCAAGGTCTCTTAGGTTGTCTTCATTTCTTTTCATTCTTTTTTCTTTAGTCTGTTCCGCAGCAGTGAATTCCACCATTCTGTCTTCCAGGTCACTTATCCGTTCTTCTGCCTCAGTTATTCTGCTATTGATTCCTTCTAGTGTAGTTTTCATTTCAGTTATTGTATTGTTCATTTCTGTTTGTTTTTTCTTTAATTCTTCTAGGTCTTTGTTAAACATTTCTTGCATCTTCTTGATCTTTGCCTCCATTCTTATTCCGAGGTCCTGGATCATCTTCACTATCATTATTCTGAATTCTTTTTCTGGAAGGTTGCCTATCTCCACTTCATTTAGTTGTTTTTCTGGGGTTTTATCTTGTTCCTTAATCTGGTATATAGCCCTCTGCCTTTTCATCTTGTCTATCTTTCTGTGAATGTGGTTTTTGTTCCACAGGCTGCAGGATTATAGTTTTTCTTGCTTCTGCTGTCTGCCCTCTGGTGGTTGAGGCTCTCTAAGAGGCTTGATGGGAGGCTCTGGTGGTGGGTAGAGCTGGCTGTTGCTGTGGTGGTCAGAGCTCAGTAAAACTTTAATCCACTTGACTGTTGATAGGTGGGGCTGTGTCCCCTCCCTGTTGGTTGTTTTGCTTGAGGAGCCTACTTGGGCTCTTTGGTGGGGCTAATGACAGACTCTGGGAGGGCTCACGCCAAGGAACTCTTTCCAGAACTTCTGCCACCAGTGTCCTTGTCCCCACGGTGAAACAGAGCCACCCCCCACCTCTGCAGGAGACCCTCCAACACTAGCAGGTAGGTCTGGTTCAGTCTCCCCAAGGGTCACTGCTTCTTCCCCTGGGTCCCAATGCACACACTATTTTGTGTGCACCCTCCAATAGTGGGGTCTCTGTTTCCCCCAGTCCTGTCAAAGTTCTGCAATCAATTCCCACTAGGTTTCAAAATCTGATTCTGTATGAATCCCTCCTCCCATTGCCAGAACCCCAGATTGGGAAGCCTGACATGGGGCTCAGAACCTTCACTCCAGTGGGTGGACTTCTGTGGTATAAGTGTTTGCCAGTCTGTGAATCACCCACCCAGCAGTTGTGGGATTTGATTTTACTCTGATTGCACCCCTCCTCCCGTCTCACTGTGGCTTCTCCTTTGTCTTTGGATGTGGGGTATCTTTTTTTGGTGAGTTCCAGTGTCTTCCTGTCGATGATTGTCCAGCAGTTAGTTGTGATTCTGGTGTTCTCACAAGAGGGAGTGAGAGCATGTCCTTCTACTCTGCCATCTTGGTTCCTCTCTCCTATCTTATTTTTAAAGCTACTTCTTTTTATTGACTTCAAATTTACTTCACTTTAATTTTCCATATTTTTCATAATTTCATATCATGAAATTCGAGTTCAGAGCATAACCAGTTTTTATTGTATCCTTCAAAATAGTTTCCAGCCAAAAACATTCTCATGCTTAACTTCTCCAGACAACACACTTAATGTATGTGTGTATATATACCGAAAAAAAAAACCAACAGAAAAACTCATTTATAAATATTGTCTTAATATAGGAAACTAATTACATCACTTAGCATCTTTACCTTTTCTGTAGAAGGAAAAGTTACCTTCAATGAAGGTCTTAATATAAGATTTATGTAAAAGAGATTATGTCCTAAACAAATACAGTGAGTCAGTTCCAAATTCTGCCACATTTAATTTTTTAAGTATAGTATTAGACTTGGTCCTTTAGAAATCAAAGCCCGAGGGAGGATTGAAGTGCTGACACTTTCTTTGGGAAGTTCAAGCCCAAGGCATTGAGGATGAAGGACAAAGGACACAAGACAAAGAAAAGGATGAAACTGGCCACCACGGCACAACCAGCAAAGTAACATAGGACCTTGTTTAGCAAGAGGCACGTTCTCTGTACACATGAGAATTTCCTTGGGAGGGTCAAGAGGAGAAATCACACCTGAGAGAAGAGGATGAGAGGAAAAGGGAGGAGGGATGGGTCTGTGTGTTTCCCTTTCCTGACCATTTCTCACTGGTCAAGGAGGCTTCTATGCAAGAACATTTCCTGCCTTTCTAGGCTGTGTCATCCCTTCACTTGGCGACCACTCAGGAGGCTACAGTCCATGCTCGACCAAGGGTGGCATCTTGTCTGAATAAGAAAAGGCAGGCAGGTGAGGAGCTCAGTGATTTAGCATATCAGCCAGGTAGGTGAGCTTGGCAAAGGGAACCTTCTTTAGAAAGAAGGAGTCAAGGGAAAGACGCTGAGAAGGCACACATTTTGTGCACTAGAAAAATAAATTAACTGATATGGCTTGAACTTGATAATGGCTTAAGAATGAGGAAATGTTCAAGACAATGAAATATCTAATATTTAATGGTAATCATATTATATTAGAATAACATCTTTGTTTGTTTCTTCCACTGAATTGTGAATATTTGTGCAGAAATTTTTTTCTCATTTAACGTTACAATCCCCGAATGCTAAGGTTATATAATTAGTGGACATAAATATATGCATGCATGTACATATATTCATTTTCAAGATATTTCAAATAGTAGAGTTCCAAAAATGTTGTGGATCATAAATGTATAATCTGTAAAGGTGGTAATCTTGAGGGGAAATTATGCTGTTGCTTGGTTAAAATTTTAGGTATTATTTGGAGGGAAATCTTACTGGATAGCAATACACCCAGGAGATGGAAGAAGTTGGAAATTTAAAGCACTGAATAAAAGAGGCACCACATATTATGTCATTTTACAGGGTCTTGGTTGGATATTATAAAAACTCTGATTTACTTTACTCATTAAAAAATTGATTCAATAATAGTCATGAAATACCTACTGTATTCTGTATCCTGTACAGGTACTAGAGATCTCAAAATGAGTAAGGCAATATTCCTTGCAGAAACTTGGAGTCTAATGAAGGAAACAGGCATGCAAACAATTCATTATCCATTACAATAACTTGTAAGAGGTTCTTTAATAAGCAAATAACAAACAAGGATTCCACAAGCCAGCTTTTACAGCTGCAAAATTGCTCTGGACTAGTTCCACCTAAAATCATAGCCATGACAAATAGAAAATCAAAATAATGCTGAACATTTACAACACCTCCAACATATATAATGAAAGAAACAGAATGAAAATACTAGAATGAAATCTGGTGCAGAGAATTGGCATTTCATAAATGTAATGTAGTACACTCAGACTGCTATCATTTTCTATAGGATAAATAAAAAATTTCTCCACAGCTGTGAAACACAAATGTCTGGATATACAAAAAGCCCATATAATTTATTATTTTTTTTAAAGTTTCATGTTAAATATCACATGGTCTGAAGTTTCTTGGAAGGTGTTTTATCCTATGTTTTGATTCTGGTGCCCAACAGCAAGGGCATGTACTTGAGCAAGGAGAAAAGACGAAACACTAAATTATAATTTTGATGACATGGGATTAAAAACTCAAAACAGAATATACTTACATTTATTTCTTGTTCCCCCCTCCTCCTAAAAAATAAAGAAAAAGCAAGACAACTTACAAAGATAAATCAAATCAAAGTAAGTCATACAGAGAAAGACAAATATCGTCTGATATCACTTCATGTGGAATCTAAAAAAAATGATGCAAATGAACTTATTTATAAAACAGAAACAGACTCACAGACATAGAAAACAAACTTATGGTTACCAAAGGGGAAAGGTGGGGGGAGGGATAAATTAGGAGTTTGGGATTAACATATACACAGTACTATATATAAAATAGATAATCAATAAGGACCTACTGTATAGCACAGGGAACTCTGCTCAATATTCTATAATAATCTATATGGGAAAAGAATCTGAAAATGAATGGATATATGTATATGTATAACTAAATCACTTTGCTGTATACCTGAAACTAACACAACATTGTAAATCATCTATACTCTAATATAAAATAAAAATTAAATTAAAAAAACAAAGATAAAAACCCTGGTAAATGAAAGGTAAAGGGAAAATAAGGTGGAAAAAATGTTGTAGACAGCTTATTTAAGTTATTTGGGTTAGGATGTAGTATGCTTGCCAGGAATGTGGCTCAAATGGGACATTAAACTTTTTAGCAGCTGTGTGTGTGGGTGGGTGGAGGGGAAATGCAAGTCCTGAAATTTAGAGTTTATTGGATAACACTTTTATAAAGAGAAACATGATTATTCTTGATACTGAAGTTCAATTTATACCATAAACCTGGTGACATATTTCATAGGGCAATTTCCTAATATAAGTTGGTGGCATAATACCAAAGCACAAAACACGCTTACAGAAGGAGAGAACAACAAAAGTAATGGGACTCAGGTGTGTGACTCTCTGATAATCTAGCTTATTTTGGGGAGATATTTTAAATTATCTTAAGAATAAATGAGTCGGTATCCTTCCTGCTATATTACTGGGATAAAGAATTGAATACCCATTAACTCCGTTTCTCTCTACTGAGCTTTCGAAAGCTTTCTGTTTTGAGAAAAAGCTTTTGAAATTATACTCCTTGACAGGTGGCTGGAGCACTTGTATATGCTTTATGGAATAAGTGTACAGCTGTGTGTTGTTAATAGCTGAGCTGGGGGTAGGGCAGAAATTTTAGAACCCAATAAAGGGGGAGAGAGTTGATATGGAATGCCATTCTTAGTCTTCGTGGAAGTGAGCAAAAAGAGACAATTGAAGCCCCGTTTCTGTTTTAGATGATTTGGGGCTTAATAAACTTCCAAAGCAGATAAAAAGACAATTTTGCTTTATTTTATTTTATTTATTTATTTAGTCTTTTATTGAAGTATAATTTACATATAACGTTGTATAAATTTCAGGTGTAAAAACTGTGTTGATTTCATGCACATGTGTTACCATATGATTACCACCGTGGTGTTACTAACAGCCCCATATCGTCATATAATTGTCCTTTTTTTGAAGTGAGAACAATGAAGACCTAGTCTCAGCAACTTTGAAGTTTAAAATATAGTATTGTTGACTCTAATCACTATGCTGTGCATTAGATCTCCAGGATTTATCTACTCATCACAAGTTCATACTTGAAACAACATCTACCTAATTCCCATACCCTCTCGTTCCTGGTAACCATCATTCTACTCTCTGGTTCCATGAGTTCAACTCTTTTAGATTCCACATGTAAGTGATATCATGCAGTATTTGAAGAGATGATTGTTTTAGTTGTAAGAAAAGCCAAGGCAAATACACACACACACACACATACACATATAAAACACCCAGAGAATATTGAGATTGGAGCTATGTATGCTGTTTATGTACCTTCTAAGATAAACTAGAAACAAGCTGTATATAGATAACGAATTGAAGTGGCTTGGAGAATATAGTGGAGTACCATTTTAGTTTTACATGCCAAATTTTAAAAAAATCAAATTTTAAAGATGTTTGCTAAAATGGCTTTGGTAATAATTAATCAACTATTTGCTCAGTAATGTATACACAGGACTGGTTTCTGATAATAATTAGATAGCAGAAGCATTTATCCCCCCCAAACATTTCTAAGTCATGACAATAACCCCACTTCATCTCAGTAAAACATGTAAATCAATATACAAATAATAGGCAAAGAGTTTGCATCAGAGCGCTCAACATGGTACAAAATACTTTGGTAACAAATTAAAACACATGGGTCAGTTCGCATGCTGTTTTATGTGTAATGGTGGGATTATACTTTTGAAACATCACCTTTAAAACAACCCGAAGAACTCATATTACTCTTTGGCTTTCTGTTCATGGAATGGACCCTTCTTTGTTTAGGGAAAGGGAGATACAACCAGAGAAAAGGAACAAAGAAATTATGGGTAGTTTTGATTTTCAAACATAATTTTTAATACCCACAGAGGAAAAAAAAAGTAGTCTTGAAAGTGCAGATTTCTTTTGCAGAAACCAGAATTTTGAAAGAATAAAGATTTGTGGTCCTCTGAGCCAGAGTAAAGAGAATGCAGAAAATGACCTCAGGGAAGTTGCCTGGCATGCAGGGAAGAGGACGGCTCCTTCTGAGGCTGCAGGAGATGAATTGGGAGTGAAAAGCCAGAGAGATAAATAGACTTAGAAGTTATAGGTCTCAGAGATGGCCAGAGCCCATTGCGTCCTGGGGTTGCCGATTCCACTTCCCTTGTTTACTGAAGCCCTGGAAGTGGAGCCCTGCACACCAGAGACTTAGCTGCCTATGCAAGTACTCCCTGGCAAGGGATTCTCTAGCAGAGGAGCTCCAATCAGAGCTTAGATGCAGGATGTGGAGGCTTCTACATGAGGAGGAGCAGAGCTGGGAGTACACAGGTCTGAGGGCTTGAGTTACACCAAGGATGAGGGGATGGGACAGCAGGGGTGATTATTGTGCACTAATAGTTCTGAGGGAACAGACCACATCTTACACATACCACAACAACTAAAGCACAGCTGGTCTGAGAATAGACACTGCTGTCACTGTAAAGTGTCACATCAATTATACCTTATGGAGACCTTCAAGATGGTGGAGGAGTGAGATGTGGAGATTGCCTTCCTCCCCACAAATACATCACAAATATATCTACGAGTGGAACAACTCCTACGGAACCACTACTGAACACTGGCAGAAGACCTCAGACTTCCCCAAAGGCGAGAAGCTCCCCATGTACCTGGGTAGGGCAAAAGAAAAAAGAAAAAACAGAGACAAAAGAATAGGAATGGGACCTGCACCACTGGGAGGGAACTGTGAAGGAGGAAAAGTTTCCACACTAGGAAGCCCCTTCACTGGTGGAGATGGGGGGTGGCGAGGGGAAGCTTTGGAGCCACGGAGGAGAGTGCAGCAACAGGGGTGCAGAGGGCAAAGTGGAGAGATTCCCTCACAGAGGACTGGGGCTGACCAGCACTCACCAAACTGAGAGGCTTGTCTACTCATCCACTGTGGGGAGTGGGGGTTGGGAACTGAGGCTCGGGCTTCAGAGTTCAGATCCCAGGGAGAGGACTGGGGTTCGCTGCGTGAACACAGCCTGAAGGGGGCTAGTGCACCACAGGTAGCCGGGAGGGAGTCCGGGAAAAAGTCAGGACCTGCCTAAGAGGCAAGAGACCATTGTTTCAGGGTGACGAGGAGAGGGGATTCAGACCACCGCCTAAACAAGCTCCAGAGATGGGAGCAAGCCGCGGCTATCAGTGCGGACACCAGAAATGGGCATGAAACGCTAAGACTGCTGCTGCAGTCACCAAGAACCCTGTGTGCAAGCACAGGTCACTATCCACACCTCCTCTCCTGGAAGCCTGTGCAGCCCACCACTGCCAGGGCCCCGTGATCCAGGGATAACTTCCCCTGGATAACACATAGCAGGCCTCAGTCTGTTGCAACGTCATGATGGCCTCTGCTGCTGCAGGCTCACCACACATTCCGTAACTCTCTCTCCCCCGGGCCTGAGTGAGTCAGAGCCCCCTAATCAGCTGCTACTTTAACCCTGTCCTGTCTGAGCGAAGAACAGATGCCCTCAGGGGACCTACAAGCAGAGGCGGGGCCAAATCCAAAGCTGAACCCCAGGAGCCGTGCGAACAAAGAAGAGAAAGGGAAATCTCTCCCAGCAGGCTCAGGAGAAGCTGATTAAATCTCCACAATAAACTTGATGTATCCTGCATCTGTGGAATACCTGAATAGACAACGAATGATCCCCAAATTGATGCAGTGGAGTTTGGGAGCAACAATATATATACTTTTTTCTTTTTTCTCTTTTTCTGTGTGGCTGACAAGATCTTGGTGCTACAGCCTGGTGTCAGGCCTGTGCCCCTGAGGTGGGAGAGCCAAATTCAGGACACTGGTCAACCAGAAACCTCCCAGCTCCACATAATATTAAACAGTGAAAGCTCTCCCAGAGATCTCCATCTCAATGCTAAGACCCAGCTCCACTCAAGAACCAGCAAGCTACAGTGCTGGACACGCTATGAAAACAACTAGCAAGACAGGAACACAACACCATCCATTAGCAGAGAGGCTGCTTAAAATCATAATCAGGTCACAGACATGCCTAAACACACCACTGGACACGGTCTTGCCCACCAGAAAGACAAGATACAGCCTCATCCACCAGAACACAGGCACCAGTCCCCTCACCAGGAAGCCTACACAACCCACTGAACCAACCTTAGCCACTGGGGGCAGACACCAGAAACAACAGGAAGTACGCACCTGCAGCCTGCGAAAAGGAGATCCCAAACACAGAAAGTGAAGCAAAATGAGAAGACAGAGAAACACAGAGCAGAAGAAGGAGCAAGGTAAAAACCCACCAGACCTAACAAATGAAGAGGAAATAGGCAGTCTACCTGAAAAAGAATTCAGAGTAATGATAGTAAAGATGATCCAAAATCTTGGAAATAGAATGGAGACAATCCAAGAAATGTTTAACAAGGACCTGGAAGAACTAAAGAGCAAACAAACAATGATGACCAACAAAATGAATGAAATTTAAAATTCCCTAGAAGGAATCAATAACAGAATAACTGAGGCAGAAGAACGGATAAGTGGCCTGGAAGATAAAATAGTGGAAATAACTACCACAGAGCAGAATGAAGAAAAAAGAATGAAAAGAATTGAGGACAGTCTCAGAGACTTCTGGGGCAACATTAAATGCACCAACATTCGAATTATAGGGGTCCCAGAAGAATAAGACAAAAAGAAAGGGACTGAGAAAATATTTGAAGATATTATAGTTGAAATCTTCCCTAATATGGGAAAACAGATAGTTTATCAAGTCCAGGAAGCTCAGAGAGTCCCATACAGGATATATCCAAGGAGAAACCTGCCAAGACACATATTAATCAAACTATCAAAAATTAAATATAAAGAAAAAATATTAAAAGCAGCAAGGGAAAAACAAGAAATAACATACAAGGGAATCCCCATAAGGTTAACAGCTGGTCTTTCAGCAAAAACTCAGCAGGCCAGAAGGGAGTGGCAGGACATATTTAAAGAGATGAAAGGGAAAAACCTACAACCAAGATTACTCAGCAAGGATCTCATTCAGATTCGACAGAGGAATTAAAACCTCAAGCAAAATTTAAGAGAATTCAGCACCACCAAACCAGCTTTCAAACAAATGCTAAAGGAACTTCTCTAGGCAGGGAACACAAGAGAAGGAAAAGACCTACAATAACAAACCCAAAACAATTAAGAAAATGGTAATAGGAACATACATATCGATAATTACCTTAAACGTGAATGGATTACATGCTCCAACCAAAAGACATAGACTGGTTGAATGGATACAAAAACAAGACATGTATATATGCTGTCTACAAGAGACCCACTTCAGACCTAGGGACACATACACACTGAAAGTGAGGGGATGGAAAAAGATATTCCATGCAAATGGAAATCAAAAGAAAGCTGGAGTAGCAATTCTCATATCAGACAAAATAGACTTTAAAATAAAGACTATTACATGAGACAAAGAGGACACTACATAATGATCAAGGGATCAATCCAGGAAGAAGATATAACAATTGTAAATATTTATGCACCCAACATAAGAACACCTCAATACATAAGGCAAATGCTAACAGCCAGAAAAGGGGAAATCGACAGTAACAAAATCATAGTAGGGGACATTAACACCACATTTTCACAATGGACAGATCATCCAAAATGAAAATAAATAAGGAAACACAAGCTTTAAATGATACATTAAACAAGATGGACTTAACTGATGTTTATAGGACATTCCACCCAAAAAAACAGAATACATTTTCTTCTCAAGTGCTCATGGAACATTCTCCAGGATAGATCATATCTTGGGTCACAAATCAAACCTTGGTAAATTTATGAAAATTGAAATCATATCAAGTATCTGTTCCAACTACAACACTATGAGACTAGATATCAATTACAGGAAAAAATCTTTAAAATATACAAACACATGGAGGCTAAACAATACACTATTTAATAACCAAGAAATTACTGAAGAAATCAAAGAGGAAATCAAATAATACCTAGAAACAAAAGGCAATGAAAACACGACAACCCAAAACCTATGGGATGCAGCAAAAGCAGTTCTAAGAAGAAAGTTTATAGCAATACAATCCTACCTCAAGAAACAAGAAACATCTCAAATAAACAACCTAACATTACACTTAAAGCAATTAGAGAAAGAAGAATAAAATATCCCCAAAGTTAGCAGAAGGAAAGAAATCATAAAGATCACATCAGAAATAAATGAAAAAGAAATGAAAGAAACAAAGCAAAGATCAATAAAATTAAAAGCTGGTTCTTTGAGAAGATAAACAAAATTGATAAACATTAGCCAGACTTATCAAGAAAAAAAGGGTGAAGACTCAAGTCAATAGAGTTAGAAATTAAAAAGGAGAAGTAACAATTGACACTGCAGAAATACAAAGGATCATGAGAGATGACTACAAGCAAATATATGCCAATAAAATGGGCAATCTGGAAGAAATGGACATATTCTTAGAAAAGCACAACCTTCAGAGACTGAACCAGGAAAAAATAGAAAATATAAAAAGACCAATCACAAGCCCTGAAATTGAGACTGTGATTAAAAATCTTCCAATAAACAAAAGCCCTGGACCAGATGCCTTCACAGGCGAATTCTGTCAAACATTTAGAGAAGAGCTAACACCTATCCTTCTCAAACTCTTCCAAAATATAGCAAAGCGATATTCTACGAGGCCAAACTCATCTTACGATGTCACCATCACTGTGACACCAAAACCAGACAAAGACGTCATTAAGAAAGAAAACTACAGGCCAATATCACTGATGAACAAAGATGCAAAAATTCTCAACAAAATACTAGCAAACAAAATCCAACAGCACATTAAAAGGATCATATACCATGATCAAGTGGGGTTTACCCTTGGAATGCAACGATTCTTCCAAATATGCAAATCAATCAATGTGATACACCATATGAGCAAACTGAAGGGGAAAAACCATATGATCATCTCAATAGATGCAGAGAAAGCTTTTGACAAAATTCAACACTGATTTATGGTAAAAAACCCTCCAGAAAGTAGGCATAGAGGGAACTTACCTCAACATAATAAAGGTTATATATGACAGACCCACAGCCAACATCGTTCTCAATGGTGAAAAACTGAAACCATTTCCTCTGAGATCACGAACGAGACAAGATTGTCCACTCTCAGCACTATTATTCAACAGAGTTTTGGAACTTTTAGCCACAGCCATCAGAGAAGAAAAATAAATAAAAGGAGCCCAAATTAGAAAAGAAGAGGTAAAGCTGTCATTGTTTGCAGATGACATGATACTATACATAGAGAATCCTAAAGACGCTACCAGAAAACTACTAGAGCTAATCAATGAATTTTGTAAAGTAGCAGGATACAAAATTAATGCACAGAAATCTCTTGCATTGCTATACACTAATGATGAAAAATCTGGAAGAGAAATTAAGGAAACACTGCCGTTTATCATTGCAACAAAAAGAATAACATACCTAGGAATAAACCTACCTAAGGAGACAAAAGACCTGTATGCAGAAAACTATAAGACACTGATGAAAGAAATTAAAGATGATACAAACAGATGGAGAGATATACCATGTTCTTAGATTGGAAGAATCAACATTGTGAAAATGACTCTACTACCCAAAGCAATATACAGAGTCAATGCAATCCCTATCAAACTACCAATGGCATTTTTCACAGAACTAGAACAAAAAATTTCAAAATTTGTATGGAAACACAAAAACCCTGAATAGCAAAATCAATCTTGAGAAAGAAAAACAGAGCTGGAGGAATCAGGCTCCTGGACTTCAGACTATACCTCAAAGCTACAGTAATCAAGACAGTATGGTACTGGCACAAAAACAGAAATATAGATCAATGGAACAGGATAGAAAGCCCAGAGATAAACCCACGCATATATGGTCACCTTATTTTCGATAAAGGAGGCAAGAATACAATGGAGAAAGGACAGCCTCTTCAATAAGTGGTGCTGGGAAAACTGGACAGCTACATGTAAAAGAATGAAATTAGAACACTCCCTAAAACCATACAGAAAAATAAACTTAAAATGGATTAAAGACCTAAATGTAAGGCTAGACACTATAAAATGCTTCGAGGAAAACATAGGCTAAACACTCTATGACAGAAATCACAGCAAGATCCTTTTTGACCCACCTCTTAGAGAAATGGAAATAAAAACAAAAATAAACAAATGGGACCTAATGAAACTTAAAAGCTTTTGCACAGCAAAGGAAGCCATAAACAAGATGAAAAGACAACCCTCAGAATGGGAGAAAATATTTGCAAATGAAGCAACTGACAAAGATTAATCTTCAAAATTTCCAAGCAGCTCATGCTCCTCAATATCTAAAAACAAACAACCCAATCTAAAAATGGGTAGAAGACCTAAATAGACATTTCTCCAGAGAAGATATACAGATTGCCAACAAACACATGAAAGGATGCTCAACATCACTAATCATTAGAGAAATGCAAATCAAAACTACAATGAGGTATCACCTGACACGAGTCAGAATGGCCATCATCAAAAAATCTGCAAACAATAAATGCTAGAGAGGGTGTAGAGGAAAGGGAACCCTATTGCACTGTTGGTGGTAACGTAAATTGATACAGTCTCTATGGAGAACAGTATGGAGGTTCCTTAAAAAACTAAAAATAGAACTACCATAGGACCCAGCAATCCCACTACTGGGCATATACCCTGAGAAAACCATTCAAAAAGAGTCATGTACCACAATGTTCATTGCAGTTCTATTTACAGTAGCCATGACATGGAAGCGACCTAAATGTCCATCAACAGATGAATGGATAAATAAGATGTGGCACATATATACAATGGGATACTACTCAGCCATAAAAAGAAACGAAATTGAGTTATTTGTAGTGAGGTGGCTGGACCTAGAATCTGTCATACAGAGTGAAATAAGTCAGAAAGAGAAAAACAAAAACCATATGCTAACACATATATATGGAATCTAAAAAAAAAAAAAAGGTTATGAAAAACTTTGGGGTAGGCCAGGAATAAAGATGCAGACATAGAGAATGGACTTGAGGACACAGGGAGTGGGAAGGGTAAGCTGGGACGAAGTGAGAGAGTGGCATGGACATATATACACTACCAAATGTAAAACAGATAGCTAGTGAGAAGCAGCCACATAGCACAGGGAGATCAGCCCAGTGCTCTGTGACCACCTAGAGGGGAGGGATAGGGAGGGTAGGAGGGAGATGCAAGAGGGAGGAGATATGGGGAGATATATATGTATAGCTGATCCACTTTGTTATAAAGCAGAAAGTAACACACCATTGTAAAGCAATTATACTCCCATAAAGATGTTTAGAAAAATAAAAATAAAAGAATATTGAAGCACTTTTATTATTTGTGAAAACCAAGGTTAAATCCTATACATTAAATTGATTGTATGGTCTTTGTTTCTCATAAGTTTCCCACATTTTATGATTTTAAGATACTCCATAAACATGTGTTAAAATACATAAAATAAGGTGATGTACTTCCAAATCATTGGCTTGTGAAATGTTGTCATCTAAATTATAATCATAGTATTAAAATCAAGTAATTTTCTTTGACAATTTAGGAAGACCATAGCCACATAGGTTGTTCTCTTCATATAAAAACAAACAGTAAAAATCTCTATACTTCTACAATATTTTAGATGATATTTTGGATAATCCTAACACATAAATATTCAAAGTAGAGTGAGAAAATGGCAAAAACATACCAGTATGTATCAAAAATACTATTTATAATAAAAGTACAGTTTTACTATTCTACTACATAATACTAAATTTCAATAATTATTCATTTTGATGTAGCATGCACTTCTCACAAAATTCTCAAATACAATTTGCATATAACATAAGATTTTTTAACTGAGGTATAACTGAGAAAATTGTAAGATATTAAAGTGTGCAATGTGATTTAATATATGTATACATCGTGAAAATATTCCTCTACTAAGTTAATTACCCATCATATCATCTCACATATTTACCTTTTATTTATTTTTTTAGTGAGAACACTTAATTTCTCTTCCCTTAGCAAATTTCAATTATACAATAGTGTTATCAACAGTAGTCACCATGTTATACATTAGACCCTCAGTTTTTATTCATTTTATAACTGAAAGTTTGTACCCTTTTACCAACTCCTCCCTATTTCCCCTAGCCCCCAGCCCCCTTGCAATCACTTTTCTACTCTTTGTCTCTATGAGTTTTATTTTTTTATTTTTTATTTTTTGGATTCTACATAAAATTGATACTATGCAGTTTTTGTCTTTTTCTATCTGGCTTATTTCACTTAGCATAATCCCCTTCAGATTCAACTATGTTGTCACAAATGGCAGGATTTCCCTCTTTCTCATGGCTGAATAATATTTCCTTATATATATATTCCACATCTTCTTTATCCATTAATCCATCAGTGGACACTTAGGTTGTTTCCATACCTTAGCTATTGTGAATAATGCTGAAATGATTATGTGAGTGCACATATCTCTTTGAGATTTCCTTTCATTTGGATATATATCCACAAGTTTGATTGCTAGATCTTAAGGTAAATCTATTTTTAATTTCTTGTGGACCCTTCATCCTGTTTTCCTTAATGTATGTACTAGTTTATATTCCCACCGACAGTGCACAAAAATTCCCTTTTCTCTGCATTCTTGTTAGCATTTACCTATTATCTTTTTGATTCTAGTCATACTAAAGGTGTGAGGTGATACCTCATTGTTGTTTTGATTTGCATTTCTTTGATTAGAGATGTTGAGCATCTTTTCCTGCACTTGTTGGCTATTTGTATGTCTTTGGAAAAATGTCTATTCAGGTCCTTTGCCAATAAAAATTTTTTTTTCTCTTCCTATTGAGTTGTATGAATTCTTTGAATATTTTGAATGCTAACCCTTTATTGGGCATGTGGTTTGCAAATATTTTCTTCCATTCCATATGTTGTCTTTCATTTTGTTGATGGCTTTCTTTGCTGTGCAGAAGCTTTTTAGTTTGATGTAGACCCACTTGTTTATTTTTGCTCTTGTTACCTTTGCTTTTGGTGTCAGAACTGAAAAAAATAATCACGAAGACTGATATCAAGGAGCTTATCTACTATGTTTTTTCCTAGGAGTTTTATGGTTTCAGATCTTACCTTCAAATCTTTAATCCATTTTGAGTTGACTTTTGTTTATGATATAAGATAGGGGTCCAGTTTTTTTCTTTTGCATGTGGCTGTCCAGTTTTCTCAATATCATTTATTAAAGAGATTATCCTTTCTCCATTGTATATTCTTAATTCCTTTGTCATAAATTAATTGACATATACACATGGCATATAATAGGAAATTTTAAGCACTGCCTTGAGAAATTTTATTGCTATTTTATTCTTGATTTGAGCTAGGTTTTTAAATACATTTATTTATTTTATTTTATTTTTGGCTGCATTGGGTCTTCGTTGCTGCACGCAGGCTTTTCTCTGGTTGTGGCGAGTGGGGGGTACTCTTCGTTGTGGTGTGCAGGTTTCTCATTGTGGTGGCTTCTATTGTTGTGGAGTACAGCCTCTAGGCACACGGGCTTCAGTAGTTGTGGCATGTGGGCTCAGTAGTTGAGGCTTGTGGGCTCTAGAGCTCACGCTCTGTAGTTGTGGTGCATGGACCTAGTTGCTCCATAGCATGTAGAATATTCCTGGACCAGGGCTCAAACCCACGTCCCCTGCACTGGCAGGTGAACACTTAACCATCTGGCCACCAGGTAAGCCCTGAACTAGGTTTAATAGCGATAAGTCATATCTGAAATGTGAACTAATGATATAATTAATTGAAAATTTGGGAAAGAAATTTGTTACTGGGAGTGGTTACTGGGTGGAAATATTTTTTAACTCTTCTCTTTATCATAGAGTTTATTATGTTTTCAAATATATAGCCTTTGGGGCCTAATGCTCTAGTTTTTCCAGTGTCATAATGAGCCAAGATTTGGGGAGCCTTGAGTATTCTTTTTATGCTTTTATTATTCAAGAGCTATGTTCTTTTTATTTGTCTGTAAGCTTTTTAAAAAAGATTAAATCCAAAGTAGAGTTTTAGTGGGAAGAAGGCAATGCCAACTATAGGATGATAGCTCTCAAAAGAGGTCATTTTGTTTGTCAAGCAGATCAATACAGATTAATTATATTTTGAAAACTGAGACAAATAAAACAACAGATTAGCAAATGTGAGTGCAACAGTTTTGAAAATAAAAAGTTTATTTTAATGACTGAGTCAGAAGATTTCAGTAACAAAATGCACATCTAATTATGTATCTTGAACAAGAATGTGCACAAAATGGAAAAATAGCAAAACTCATTACTAGTCTACAGATGTTTTGTGTAATTTTTAAACTGTATGCAAAAATTGATGATGATTCTTTGTCTATAAGCCATCTGGTCATATTTTATTAAGTCATTTCTCTGTTCTTTTTATAAAAATATAGTGAAATCAGAATAAATTTAACTTAAATTGAATTTGTAGGTGTTCAAAGAAAAAACAATAAAGTAAAATATTCACTTTTTCTCTATTGGCAGTGTACCTAAATAGTTAACATAAAAATTTCAGGAACAGCACAAGGAAATATAAATTTTCTACCTGAAATACATTTCTTCTTTTTTCTCACTAAATCTTTCCTTGCTCTGATCCTACATGACTCTGCTTTTGCAGAGTAAAAATACTGAATCACTCTGGTTTAAAAATTTAATGTAATTCAGCTAGTTGGCAACTCCCAAAAGCTTGACTGATCTAGCTGAAGTGAAATATTTTGCAAACATAGTGGTTTTTATTGAGGGGAGACATTAATTTTATGCTGCATGAAAAAAGAGGGTTTAGCTAATAGACTTCTTCTCCACTTGTCTTTCTCACCTCACATCTAGAATATGGATCCTTTTATTTCCCAGAAGACATTTGATGTTGATGCACAAGTGGGTGAAATTCCTGGTTTGTCCTCTTTTGCCTCTGATGGTCCTTTCCCCAGTCTGATCTATGACTTTGTTATGAACTGAATGTTGTACCCTTTGAAAATTCATATGTTGAAATGCTACCCCCGCATGTGATGATATTGGGAGGTGGGCCCTTTGGGAGGTAATTAGGATTAGATGAGGACATGAGGGTGGAGGGTGATTAGTGCTTTTTCAAGAGTCACAGGTGAGCTTACTTCCTTTATCTGCTCTACACCCTGTGAGAAGCCTGTAACCCAGCAGAGGGTTTCTGCAGAACCTGACATGCTGGCACCCTGGTCTCAGACTTCCAGTCTCTCCAACTGTGAGAAATAAATGTATGTTATTTATAAGCCACCCAGTCTATGGTACTTTGTTGTAGCAGCCCGGATTGACCAAGACAGAAATTGATACCTAAAAAGATGGAAGTGGCTTTGGAACTGGGTAATGGGCAGAGAAGAGTTTGGAGGTGCCTGCTGGAAATAAGAAAGTTAAGGGTGATTCTGGTGAGAACTTAGAAAGAGAAGAGGAGAGCTGTAGAGAAACCTCAATCCTTTCAAAGAATACATAAATACTCACGAATAGCATGTGTGGTAAATGTCACTCTGATAAGGTCTCAGACAGAAATGAGGGCTGTGATATTGGAAGCTAGAGGACAGGCGATCCTCATTATACAGGGGCAAAGAACTTGGCTGAGTCGTGTTCATGTTCTGTTGTTTATGGAAGATAGAACTTGTGAGCAATGAATTTGAACATTTAGCTGAAGAGATTTCTAAACAAAGTGTTGGAAGTGCACCTTCGTTCCTCGACTGCTTATAGTAAAATGCAAGAAGAGAGAAATGACTTGAAGATGGAATTGTTAAGCAAAAAGGAAGCAGAGCTATCTATATTTCAAAAAAATAAGAACAGGTAGGATGTGGCCAAGTGATTGTTTGATAAGATTATATGGATCAGCCATCTCATCAGAAACCAGGTGCTATTATTCAAGACAGTGGAAGATTTACCTTGAAGGTAATTCAGAGATCATCAGGGTTGCCACTCCCATCACAGGCCCAAGAGCGTGGGCCTGGGTGGCATGGCTGCCCCTACCTATGCTTCAGGACTGGGCCAGATGAGAGGGAGGTGTTGGACTGGAAGATCATCTCAAGGGCAAGGAACAGTATGTGCTAATTCCTACTAGCATTAAGATTCCTGGTCTATTTAGTTATAGATGAATATTTCAGTAATGTTGAAAGATAGAGTAAGGAGATAGGCAGAAAGTGGTGTGTAGAAAGATGAGCTTCATGAATAAGCCTGTTTAAGGATATTTTCAAACCAGACTATAATATAGCTGTATAGTTGGAACTTCCTCATTCATCCTAAGAAACGGAGCTTGGAAGAATTCTGCTGTCCGTATGAACCTAATCCATTACATATGTAACCCATCTGCCTGTAGCTTTTCGCTTACATCCTGGTTTCTACTCTTCTGCTCCTCTGGGATAGAAGCTTCTGCTCCCCTCAAATTCCTGTCCCCTTCTTTGCACATTTCTCTACACTTGGTTGGTGCATTAGTCAGAGTTATCCAGAGAAACAGAACCAATAAGACAGACAGATAGATAGATAGACAGATAGATAGATAGAGAAAGATAGAGAGAAAGAGAGAGAGACAGAAAGAGATTTATTTTTAAGGATTGGTTCATGTGATCATGGAGGCTGAGAAGTTCTGTGACCTGCTGTCACAGGTCTGGGCTGGAGGCCCAGGAAAGTCAGTAGTGGAGTCCCAGCCCCAACCCAGAGGACCAGGGGAGCCAAAGGTGTAAGTCCCAGTTCAAGTCCAAAGGCCTGACTCAAATGTTAATCTTCCAGAAACATCTTCACAGACACACCCAGAAATAAGGTTTTACCAGCAATCTGGGCATCACTTAGCAAAATCAAGTCGACATATACTATTAATCATCACAGCTGGACACTGTCCCCTAATGCTTTCTAGCATTGTGTCTCCTCCAGGCCTCTCTGATCATTTGTTAACTTCTCCCCTGAAGACTATCTTGGACACAGATATGAATCAGAGTTAGACTAGACCAGAAATTCCCACATCTGTCTGAAGAATGTTAATTTCTTATGAGAAATATGAGTTCCATGGTCAAGTGCATCAGGAAAGTGCTGTGAAGGGGATGGCTCTGGCGGGAGCCCCGCCGAGTTTGGACACATCCACGTCAGCCACAGAGGCAAGGGTTTGTGGGTCCTTCATCAAGCATGGCAAACTCATAAGGAGCTACCACGAGGTCATCTTCCATTTGCTTGTCTGGCTCCCCTGAGGGGCTGGCATGAAACTCTTTCCTATCACCCCTGGGTTCTGATGAGTTGTGGGGTTCTCTGCCCTGCCCTCCTCGGAACAGAGCTGCAGAATCTTGAACCACCTAGCTGCAGTCTAGAACCCATTAGAACACATCAAAACGCATCAGAGTCATCGGCCCCTTTCACTTCAGTGTCGTCCTTTTAGGTGTGTGGACAGGACGGCAGGGACCTGGCACCTTTGGCAGATCTTCCTTTCAGTGTATAAATAATCAACTGTCTGAGTCTAAAAGTGTCTTGTCACATCTTTACCAGTCAAATCGTTCAGACCCTGCCTTGCCTTGTCTTGTGTGTGCTGACCTACCGCAGTCAATGTGCTGCTCTTAGAAACTCATAAGGTAGGACCTCCACAGATCTGAGCAGTTCAGTAGTAAAGACATTTGTTTCACTTTGTTCAACTCAGTATTTCCTAATTTATTTTAACGCAAAGTTTTTCCCACAAAATCCCTCCTAAAACCACATGGAATAACACTGGACAAAATAGAGCTGTGGAGTTCACATTCTTTCTTCTTTGGAGAGGGTTATAAGTATAAATTCCATTTATCATTCCTTTAAAACTTAACATTTTCTCTTTCGTTGTCCAAAGACTATCTTTTCACATTCAAGGAGAGAACCTCTAATTCTCTAACGTAATATCTGCATTTAATTCGTTGTCTTCAGAATTTTTGTAAACATGCAACAAAACTATATCCTTTAGAATAAAATGGCACAGTTTTTTTCCATTCACATCCTTAAGTCTCACGTTCAGAAGGCAAAACAGGATTCTCAGATAGCTAATGTTCATTGACACCAAGGCACTTGCTAGTTTTACACAAACTAGCCTTTAGAGGTAGCCTCACCAAATGGCACTCCTTGCTATTTAAAATATTAGGTTAGCTGAGGGAGGGTGGGGCTGTTGTTATTATGTAGACACATCCTATACTTCAAAACTCCTAAATTTTGTCCTCTAGTACATGATTAAAAAACATGTCAATTTAAACTACATTTGAAAACCAAATTACCTTCTTTTTTGGCTAGTTAGGGATCAACTGCTTTTCAGCAGTTCAAGGGATAATTTCGGATGATAAATGATACCATGACTAATGCTGCTTAGAAAAAAACTGTATCTGGAAATATTTCCATTAATTAATCTATAAATTTTTTTAAAAAGTCAACATTCAAAAGTACTCTCCAGAATCTGGAAAATGATATGAGGAATATTGACTACTTAATCTTATAAAGGTAGGTTTATATTTTATTTTTAGATAAAGAATAGGAGTGATACAAGTGAAGTGATAATTCAACAGCTGATACAATGCAGTGAGGGGTTTCACAGAGGTGGGTTGATGTTTATTTCTCCGACCACATTAGTAAGGACTTTTGGTTGGCATCTTATGGTGTGTGACTATTAACCAATACAAAACAATGAATACAATAATGGTTTATAATAAAAGCAGAGGCATATATTTTTTAATTAGTTATTAAATGTTTAACTAGTTAATCAGCATTTTATGGTTAAACTGATATTTAAGGATAAAAGCCTCAGGCCTTTAAAAATGGATATTATGAAGATATAGATACATAAAGATATTATAAAGATATACATATCTTTAATTTAGAGAGCTGAAAGTTCTTAATAGTTCAATCAAATTTGATTTCATAATATGAAATTTATAAAGGGCTTAGTAGGCACTTCATGGAATGTTTGTTACATGATTTTAATATTAGTATTTAATTCTAGTTAAGTGCTATTGAGTGGAATAAAATCATTTCAAGAATGAAGGAATTTATAATACTTCTGACCACTAGCTCTCTCCCTCCCCTCTCTCCCTCTGCATCCTCTCGACCTCCACAACACAAACACACCTTCAAACACAAGCACATAAACCCTTGCATTTGAAACAATGTAGAGGATGCTTTACTGAGACCTACAGCTAATTGAAAACTTGAAAACCATTGTCTATCCAAATGATCCCATTCCCAGAGAGAGGATGCAGGTGGATACATTAGTCCCTGAGCTTTCCTTGAGTTTGGAGGACATGGCAGACAGATGGGAAACAATGAAGGACTTTCAAATGTGGTACTAGGATTGTTGAAGAGAAACAAACAACTTGTGTATGAGGGAAGCAAATCAAACTGCATTGATACAAGTGGAAAACCTGTGTTTTTGAGAAGTTGTAAAGAAAGTTAATGAGGTGACAGTGACTTAGTATAGAATACAATATTACCATTTTTATGGTTATTTTACTAAAAGGAAAGGGGGAAAAGCTTCCAAAAAAGAAATAAACAATGTGTTTCAGGTTACTTGAGGAAGGAATTGGAGATTATGCATTTTTGAATCGCTAGTGCCTAACAGTGTCTGACATGGTGAATGCTCCATATTGATGATCAGAATCAAATTATTAACTTCTTAGAAGGTGCTGCGTACTGTGCTAGATTGAAGATTCAGGAGACTGGTGCCTGGGTTTAAATTTAACTTCCACCACTTACTGTATGGCCTTGGGTAATTACCTCCTTTATAGAAAGGAAATGATAACATTGTCACAATGACATGAATAAATATATGTCAAGTGCTTTAAACTGTGCCAGCATGTTAAGTGTTATATTAAGTTTAATATGGCATTATTTTTCTTTCAAGTTAGGAGCAGTTTCTATAAAACTAAGGAAGTTGGCAAAGAAAATAGGAAATTGATCTATTTTCTTTTGCTTACAGTATTTGATAAAGTGATGATTGAAACTGGACTTCTCAAAGAAGCTTACTGATCAAATACGGGACCTAATTCACAGAAAATTGAGGGATATTATTCCTCAAACTTCTTGTACAAGAGAACAAAATGATCATGTGTCATTGACTTAAAGATACTCTTATCAAATGTGTGTACAAGTTATATATAGAAGATATGTATAATGTATGGAAGTTGTTTGACTTTATAATTGATTCTAAACATTAGTAATTGAATTTTATAAATGTAAGAACCAAAAGACTCTTGGTTAGATTCTTTCATTTTCCAGATAAGAAAAGAGACTCAGTGAAAGTAATCAATATTTCAATGAAACACAGCCACAACCCTGGAATACTTCTAGGTCTTAATGCCTTTTTCATTACAGCATGCTGTCATTCAATCACAAATCCTTTTTCTTGACTAAATGTAGCCCTTTCAGAGGAAAACAGAACTTGCAAATATTATTTGTTTTAAGCCATATAAATCTTACTTTCTAACTTTTTAAAATAATAATTTTGTTAGTTATATAAAAATTACAAATATACTTTATAATATTTTAAGCAATGTAGAAAAGTATAAAAAAAGTTTCTATAATGAACTTAAACCCAACACTCCAAAATAAGAAACACTAATAGAAGATAAATGTTCTTCCATGTATCTTTCTAAGGATAAACACAGATGCAAAACCAAATAGTAAGACACATAGAAATGGTTTTATAAAAACACTATAGTATTTCTATATGTTAGTACATATTTTTAAATTAAATTAAATATATTTTAAATTAATTTGAATTTAACTTGAAAATTCAACTAATTTGAAATTTTAAAAATTGTTGAATTATAGCCAGCTACTCAAAACTTGAGTTCTTAATTTTGATTTATGTTTTGGCTAAGTGAATTTCATTATTGCATTGTTGAGGGTTCTTGGTTACCAACAGTAGAAACTGACTGTGTAACATGAGGAGAGAAAAAATAAGTTTATTCTAATGCTATTGAGTAGCTCAAAGGATTTACAAGATTGTTAAAGAACTAGGCTCAGGCAGGGATCAGGGAAGCAAGTCATGAACAAGATGCTACTGCATGACCAGCATTCTCAGTATTTAACCATTTGGCAGCTGGGCACTTGCTACTGAATTGATCATTGAAAAGACTGGATACACATTACAATGATGAACTTTGTTGCCCTTGCTTATTTCTTTCTAGGCTTTTGGATGTTTATTGCTTTTCAACAGTATACTTCTTTGAATCCAGTATCCATAAAAATATCTAAATATCCTTAAACGGGACAGCACACTCAATATTGAATGGGAGCATCTTGGCCACACTTATTGCACATGTCCACAGACCAGCTGTCAGAACATGAGAAAAGAGAACAGCTAATATCCTCTATATTCTGTATAGGAGACCTGAGACAGAGCTCACCTGTGTGGGATTCCTTCAAAATAGGTAGTGGGTTCAAGTGCTAGAAATCCAAACTTATACTTATCCATTAAAATAGTCAAGTTACCTTTTTTAAACATTCAAAAGTTCAGTCTTTTGTGAGTTATATTTTGTTTGAGGATTACTTTTTATTATCCTAACTCCTAGTGCATTCTGAATTGGTTATTTGTAAAATTTTTGATTTATACTTGCCCTTCAGATTTTGAAGATATTTTTCCATTATCACCTGTCATCAAGCATGATACTAGTTCTTTTATCACAGCTTTTGTATTCAAGGCGATTTGTTTTTTTCATCCTAAAGTATTCTTTGTTTATCCTTGAAAATCAGTAACAGAATGAGAAAATGTTTTTGATACAATATGATCAACATTATTTGTCCTAGAACATAGTGTACCCTTACAGTACTCAGATTTCATTTCCCCCTTAATTTGGGTAAATATTCTCCACTGGAGGTGTGTGAAATCTTTGTTGAGTAGCTTTGGTTTTTTTTCCCTGGAATTTTGTAAAATATTCCATACCAGGGTTCAACATACCAAATTGGAAAATTATCTTATATGCATTGAGGATGTTTTCCATATTAATTTATTTTCAATCCCTATTGAAATCCCAATGGTATTTTTTTTTACAGAAATAAAAAACTATCCTAAAATTCATATGGAACCACAAAGGACCCCAAATAGCTAAAACAATCTTGAGAAAGAACAAAGCTAGAGACATCACACTCTCTGATTTCAAAATATATTGCCAAGCTACAGTAATCAAGACAGTATTGGACTGACATAAAATGGGCATATAGACCTATGGAACAGAATAGTGAGAAATAAGCCAATGCATGATAGTCAACTGATTGTGAACAAATGTGCCAAGAATACACAATGGGGAAAGGATAGTCTCTTCAATAAAAGGTGCTGGGAAAATTGGATGTTCACATGGAAAAGAATTAAATTGAACCCATAATATATAAAAATCAACTCAAAATATATTAAAGTCTTAAACATAAGACCTGATACTATAAAACTCCTAGAGCACTACATAGGGGAAGTCTTCATGACATTGGTCTTACCAATACTTTCTTGGATATGACACCAAAAGCACAGGCAACAGAAGCAAAAGTAAACGAGTAAGACTACATCAAGCTAAAAAGTTTCTTCACAGCAAAGGGAAGAATCAACAGAATGAAAAGGCAACCTATGGAATGGGAGAAAATATTCCCCATTTCAATATACTTGAAAACTGTATATTGGACAAGGAATTACTATCCAAAATATATAAATAATTCTTACAACTCAATAACTACAACAACAACAAAACTCAAATAACTTGTTTAAAAAATTGGTAAAGGACTTGAATAGACCTTTCTCCAAAGAAGATGCACAAATGGCCAACAGGTATATGACAAGATGTTCAACATCATTAATCACCAGGGAAATATGCAAATCAAAAACACAATGAGATATCACCTCATTCCTGTCAAAATGGCTATCATCAAAAAAAACCTACAAGTAACCAATATTGGCAAGGATGTTGAGGAAAGTAACCCTAGAACACTGCTGGTGGCAATGTAAGTTGGTGCAGCCACTGTGGAGAACAGTATGGATGTATGTCAAAAAACTAAAAACAGAGCTACCATATGACCCAGCACTCCCACTCCTGGGTATTCATCCAAAGAAAATGGAAACACTAAGTTAAAAAGATACATGCACCCCTATGTTCATTGTAGCATTATTTATGATAGCCAAGATATAGAAGCAACCTAAGCGTCCATCAAGAGATGAATGGCTAAAGAAGTTGTTATATATCAGCCATAACAAAGGATGGAATTTTGCCATTTGTAACAATATGGTGGGACTTCTAGGATATTAAACTAATGAAATAAGTCAACCAGAGATAGACAAACACTGTATGTTTTCACTTATATTGGAGTCTAAAATATAAAACAAACAAATGAATATAATAATACAGAAACAGACTCACAGATATAGAAAACATAATAGTGGCTACCACTGGGGAGAGGGGTTGGAGCAGGGACTAAATAGATTAAGGGAATTCAGAGGTACAAACAGTTAAGTATAAAGTAAATAAGTAACAAGGATATAACGTACAGCCAGGGAATATAGCCAATATTTTATAATAACTTTATATGGGGTCTACTCAATTAAAATATCAAATCATTATGTTGTACTCCTGAAACTAATATAATGTTAAACAAACAAACAAACAATAGGCCCAAAGTGAAGTCACTTGTGCTAAGCCTACATCAGCAAATCAAGACAATACCTAACTGCAGTTTCAGCCCCTCCCAGGAGTGTTAAACCTGTGCCCCACAGGGTTAACAGAAAGAGATGACTAACTGAAATTCTTTTTTTTTTTAATTGAAGTATAGTTGATTTACATTATTGTATTAGTTTCAGGTGTACAATATACTGATTTTTTGTTGGCAGATTATATTCTATTATGGGTTATTACAAGATATTGGGTATAATTCCCTGTGCTATACACTAAATCCTTGCTGTTTATCTATCTTATGTATAGTAGCTTGTATCTGTTAATCTCATACTCCTAATTTGTCCCTCCCCCGACCCTCTCCCTTTTGGGGGTGTATATGTGTATATCACATCTTCTTAAGCCAATTGTCTGTGATGGGCACTTGTGTTGCTTCCAGGTCTTGGCTATTGTAAATAGCGCTGCTATGAACATTGGCGTACATGTATCTTTTTGAATTAGTGTTTTCATTTTTTCTGGATTTATACCCAGAAGTGGAATTGCTGGCAGTTCTATTTTTAGTTTTTTAAGGAACTGTTTTCCATAGTGGCTGTACCAATTTACATTCCCACCAACAGTGTAGGAAGGTTCCCTTTTCTCATCTTCTCTAGCATTTATTGTTTTTAGACATCTTGATTCTGACCAGTGTGAGGTGATACCTCATTGTGGTTTTGATTTGCATTTCTCTAATAATTAGTGATGTTGAGTTTTCATGTGCCTGTTGGCCATCTGTATGTCTTCTTTGGAAAAATGTCTCTTTAGGTCTACTGCCCATTTTTAGATTGTTCTTTTGTTTGTTGGATATTGAGTTATATGAGCTGTTTGTGTATTTTGAATATTAACCCTATGTTGGTTGTACCATTTGCAAATATTTTCTCCCATTCAGTAGATTGTCTTTTTGTTTTGTTGATGGTTTCCTTCGATGTGCAAAAGCTTTTAAGGTTGATTAGGTCCTTTTGTTTATTTTTGCTTTTATTTCTTTTTCCTTGGTAGACGTCTAATATTGCTACAATTTATGTCAAGGAATGTTTTGCCTATGTTCTCTTCTAAGAGTTTTATGATGTCATGTCCAGAAACTCTTAGGCTTGTCTAACAGCTTAGTAAAAACGCTATTCACTTGTAACTTGCTTTCACTAATCAAGCTTGTCTTAATCATTTTTGCAAATTGCATACCCTCCAAGCTTCATGAAGCCTAGATAGTATATCACAAGTCTCCTTAACCCCTTGCCCTCCCCCCCCACTCCCCACCCCACCCCGCGGATAACACCTCTGACATCTCTGACGTATAGGTCACTATAGTAACTGGGGCTTAAGTTTTTCAGGAACTTGGACTCAGCTCTTGTCTAGGTTGAACCAGTTGGGACCACTGACCCTAAAACTGAGCCTGTGCAAATGTCCAGTGAATGACATCTTGATGTCAGAGGGCCGAAACCCCACCTTCAGATCATGCTGATGCCACCGTTTTCTGAACATACATCCCATGAAGAAACATATAACTCAGATACACCTGTGCAGAACACTGATTACCTCACCTTTTCCCTACCTCCAATCACCTTTCCCTTTCTCTGCTGCAAACCTCGGGCTTGCTGCACCTCGAAACCTGGTTTGGTAACAATGTGACATTTAATCAGTCAGTCTGAAATTTCCTGGCCAGCAGCAGTGAGGTTAATTTGCCACATAGACCCCTGCCTTCCCCCAAAAGAAGGTAACCTTGTCTGAAACAATCCTTTCTTTTGTTTATCCCTTCCTCGTCCCACCACCTTTTTCTTTAAAAACCTTCCATTTTGTCCAGCTCCTCGGAGCTCTGTTCTATTTACTAGGTGGGATGTTATGGATTCATGAGTTGTTCAATAAAGCCAATTAGATCTTCAGATTTACTCAGTTGAATTTTGTTTTTTAACACTCCTACATCCAGATACCAGTCATGGTGGGAAATGCACATAGATGATGATTGTGAAAGAGAGAAAAATATCTTCCATAAAAAGCTTACTTTCTAAAGATCTAATTGATAAATACGTTGCCAGATCAGTTGGGTTAGAGTTCAAATTAAGAAACTGAAGGGGTAAAGACAGAAAAATGGGTAGGAGTTAGATGGTGAAGGGTCTGGAATTCAGGTTGTAACACTTTGAAATACTGCCCTGACAATGAGGTGGAGAAATTAAGACCCTCTGAAGGTAATTGCAGTCTTGTAAAGGGGAAATGGTCAAGGAAATAATCATTAATTAAAGTGGGTCAAGTGGAATGTTAGTTTTGTGCTGCTGTAGGAAATTACCATAAAATTAGTGGCTTAAAACAACACAGATTTATTGTCTTTTAGTTGTGTAGGTCACGAGTTTGACAAGAGTCTCAGGGCTAAAACCAAGGTGTTGGCAGGGCTGCATTCCTTTCTAGTGGCTCCAGGAGAGAGTCTTTTCCTTGTGTTTTCTAGCTTCTAGAGGCCACCTGGGACCAAGCGTTTCCCCCACAGGGCATTATCTGCTCCACACATTTGGATTCTAGGGAATTTCCAAGCAGGTTCTGGTGGGTGGCCACACTTCAGCATCATAGAAGACCCTGAGCAGTAAATAAGAATGGAGACGAGCAGGCCTGATGCAGGCACTGTCAGGCTGTTCCTGTGTGGAACTGATGGAAGACTGCAGGAAATCTGTTGCTCTAGCACCAGCTAGATGAATAGGTAGGGCAACAGGATTTGATTTTGAAGTGATTCTTAAAAGATGTGCAATACAGTCCAAATGCAACACCATTAAGATTCATTTGTACCCTTTGTTAGCTCCTAGGGTCTCACTCTTGGTGGTACCAGAAGCCATATTTACAAATACTTAATGAAAGAATATAAGTTAAAAAGCTGCAGTCTCCATTGTTGTGACTGGTCCTGAGGATAACTGCTTTTAATCAAAATCTGCCTCTTCCTCCACTAATGCTGGATAGCCCTTACCTTCACATAGCTCTTGAGCCATTAAGTGTTGCTGCCCTTGTGTGGAGATCCAGACCCCCATCCCTAAGTGATGAGCTCTTAGTTGATGCACCTTTGTTGTGCCAGGTTTCTTTATAGCCCTTTAACCATTATCTCTGGGCATAGATGCATCAAGAGTCACTCTGATAAAGACTCTGGATACCATATATACTCCCCCATTTTTAGCAGCAACTGTGGGTCCTTATGGAAATTGATTAGTCATTCAGTTTAATAATTATTCTCTTTGCCTGTTGATTCCGTCAGGGATCCAGTTGATCCAGAGTCTGAGAACCAGGACAGGTAGAATATAAGGTTGCAAGGACAAAGAGGAAAATTCAGAATTTGGGACACAGGAAGTGATGGTGAAAGTTCATGAAAGTGAGCAGGACCCTGTGGGGATCCTGGGCACAAAAGCCGTTCTGTGTCTTCTGTTTTCTTGTTGAAGGAAATAGGCTTCATTCAGCCTCCATGACCTTACCTGAGATCCAAAGGGCAGATTCAAACAGTTGTTAATCAGGGAAGGGAGAGGGAAGAGGAGACAAGGCAGGAGTAGCCAAGAAACAATAACACAGCCTAGGGGCAGGGTCCTGGTTCCCCCTCAAGGGATACACATAACAATATCTTTGAGCTGTTTTGCACATACTGAAATCCCCACCAGGTGAGAGAAGTTAACTACTCTGCCCACAAGCACAAAGACCCTAGATGGTTGGAACCAGAAGATTGATGATGCTGACTCCTGATTACCTCACCACCAACCAATCAGAAGAATGCCCACGAGCTGACCATGCCCTGCTCCTTGAATAATATAAAATGCCTCACTACCCCCTCCAGGTCAGGACACATGGTTTTGAGGGCATTAGCTTGCTGTGGTCCCCTTTGCCTGGCAAAGCAATAAAGCTATTCTTTTCTGCTTCACCCAAAACTCTGTCTCTGAGACTTAACTCCAGTGTCGGGGTACAGAGGCTGGATTTGGCTTCAGTTCCAATCCAACTTCTTCCCCTTGGCTTTGGACCATAAATTCTAGCTGCTTGGAACCCAGTACTATGTATCACTGGCTGGTGAAGAACATACAACCAACAATGGAGGAGAGGGCTCAACCCTGCTGAGAGTTGTTTCTAAATTGTCACTTCAGCTGAGCTTTTAACAAAGCATTCATTGTTCTATCAAGCAGGAGTAAGATAAATAGACCTCAGGGCAGGCACCGAATGTTATAACTCCTTTGTTTTAAAATGAGTCCCTTAATCTGAGGCAATATGGTGGGAAATACAATGATAATAAATCAGATATTCTGTAAACCCTCAGATGAGGATACTGGTGGGGGCATTAGGGGAAGAAAAGACAAACCATAATTAGATTGATCTCTACTGTGGATAAATAGCCAGCCCATACAGAGTAAAGGGTTCTGAAATAATCCACATGCCATAATGTGACTCTGGACTTCTTCAGGAATTCATCGTTCTGAGGGCTCACAATCAGTCTTTGCTACTAGCAGACTGGGCTTCAGTAGTGGCAGGTGAGAAGGAGCACAGTTGTTGGGTCCATAAGTTGATTCCTATTCCTATGGCTTCTCCATCCTTTGGCTATTGCATCAGCTCTGGGATGACTGAAGAGAAAGGCTGGCTGTATTCCTGTCCATCTCATTGTTCAGTAATGTTTTTGTGTGTGATGGATGCTCTCTGATGAGCGTTAACATGGAACAAAAATATCTGTATGCTCTGTGTCCACTCTCATGCATCCATCCTCATGTCTCTTCCCAAGATTTCCTTGTGACCTGTCTTCATGGAAATGTGGGCCACCTTTTCAGGTAATCAATTTGTGCCTTCTGAATAGGTTGAGGTCCAATCCTAAATGTACCTTTTCTTTTACAAAATAGATGCCTTCTGTGACTACTTTTATGATTTTATGGTTCATGTTGCGAAGCTCTAATCATGTAGTTTATGGTATCTTGTAGATCAGATGCTTAGTAACATTCCAGGAAATGTCTTGCATATGGAAAGTAATTAAGGTCTTGTTCCAGAATCTCAGGAGTCTGTCCTGTGACTCAGAGGTTTATTTCCAAGTACAATATATGCAGTCACCAATATCAAAAGAGGCCCCCAAAGTGCAACAACACTTTATTAATTGTAGGGGATGCAAGGTGAAGCAATTTGTCCTTTCCTTTGTGTGTGTGCCCTGGCATTCTCCAGATCACTGAACACCTACAACCTCCACAGATGTGGCATTGCTCTGAATTGTCAGGGAGTTTATCTCCAACCTTCTGGAACATATGTATCTCATTGTCTGTTCTTTAAGAACCCTTCTAACTTGAGAAACAGGATGGCATTTTGAGTTTTCTGTTATTAATATCACTTTAGGCCCCATATCTAACAGGCTTCAACAAATCCTGAGTATTCTCCTTTCTCCAGTGCACGATTGTGGAAGAAAATGGATTTAGGTCTCTTGGAGAAATGATCACAATTTTATTTGCTGTATATATGTATACACATTGTACGTACAATATATACATCAGTCAAGGGGACCAGGTCTCTCTTTCAATCATTAGTTTTTGGTGAATGACTGACATCAGAAACTGAGTGATGAACTGTAGTTTTTCAATGGGGCAGCTAATATCTGCCTTCTGCTCACCAACTTTCCACTTCTAAGTCCAGGACTTGAGCCACAGCTTAGGCATATGTCCAATGAGCTCATCATAGGGGAAAAGTAGGAGTGTATTACACCTTGTGGTAATTATATTCTGTGATATTATAAAACATAAATATTTGGTGTTTGTCCCTGGTTCCTGGCAAACAGCTCCTAAAATCTCTGGGAATCGCTGAAGTGACAAGAATGTCTTTGTATGTTAGGAAAATGGCTGGGGCTCCTTAGGTAGCTTCAGGTTGGGGGCTGGATACCAGAAAGACTGAGGAGTGATTAGAAAGTTGGAACTTTCACTCCCACCCCCTGACCTGTGGTGAGGAGAGAGGCTAGAGATTGAGTCAGTCACCAATGACCAATAATTTAATCAATTATGCCTATCTAATGAATCCTCCGTAAAAAGCCCTAAAGAAAGGGACTCAGGGTGCTTCTGGGTTGGTGATCACAGTGAGGTACAGGGAGGGGGCGCACCCAGAGAGGGCTGGAAGGTGTGCACACGCCCCGTACTTTCCCTGTGCATCTCTTCCATTTGGCTGCTCCCAAGTTATGTCCTTTATAATGAACCAGTAAGAGCAAGTAAGTGCTTTTCTTTGTTCTGTGAGACATTATAGCAAATTATTGAGCCTGACAGGTTTGTGGGACAGGAGTGTGGGTACCTTGGGTACCCAGTACTTGTGACTGATGTTTAAGTAAGGACAGTCCTGTGGGTCTGAGCCTTAAAACTCTGGAGTCTGAAGCTAACTCTCTGGGTAGTTAGTGTCAGAATTCAGTTGTAGGACACCAAGTTGGTGTCCAGAGAGTTAGAAAATTTGTTGTTGGTGTGGGAAAATACCTACATATAGGACTGTTGTGAGTAAAAATAGCTCATATTCACACTGTCTTTGAAGGTAAGGTACTGCCATGTGACTCCTGCCCTTGCAGAATTCCGTAATTCCTCTTGATACTGGGGAGCATATTCTGTGGTGATATTTTCCTCGGTCAACCTGGTTTATGAAGGATAGTCACAAAACAGGATAGCTTCCTAAAGATACTGGGGCTCCTTTCCTTAGTGTATTCAATGTAGCATTAGTTAAGGAATTGTCCTATTCAATTTTTTCTGGAAAACATACATGGTGAGTGTCTCTGATCTCATGTGATAATCAGTGCTAATTTCCCACTTATTGGACCCTCCAGTTTTCCTCAATAACAGGCTAATGAAGTTCCAGTATAAACCAATCATTTATTTCAGGCCGTGTCTTAAGAAGCCATGTCACCCTTGTGCTGGTCTACTCAGGCTGTTCTAACAGACTGGGTGGCTTAAACAGCAGAAGCTTTTTTCCCCTCACACTTCTGGGGGCTGTAAGTCCAAGCTCAAGGAGTTGGAAGGGACTGGGTTCTGGTGAGATCTCACTTACTGGCTTGTGGAAGTGAGAAGCTGCCTTCTCACTGTGCCCTCTTATGGCTTTCCTCTGTGTGTGTATAGAAGAGAGAGAGTGGGGGGTGGGTGTGGAGAGAGGGAGAGAGGAAGAGCAAGAGAGGGATAGAGACAGAGAGACACAGAGAGGGAAAAAGAGAGCTCTGGTGTCTCTTTTCTCTTCTTAAAATGACAGGACTGCTATTGGGTTAGGGCCCCACATTTATGACCTCACTGAACCTTAATTGCCTCCCTAAAGGGAGGCAATCTCCAAACAGCATCACATCGGGAGTTAGGGCTTCAATAGATGAATTTTGGGGGACACAATTCAGTCCATAAAAACCTCAAATAGGGACTAGATTTAGACGTCCTTCTCAGAACTTTGAATTGTAAGTCAGGGGTGAGTGCCTTCATGTCAATAAATTCTCCTCCATGTAGCTCTTTGTACCAAAACCAATACTCACTCCCTGTCCAACACACAAAATATTCACTCTTGCCTTCCTCCTCTCCCTGTCAGTAAGTATACAGTGATGAACAGAGATAGAATAAGTAGAAAATAATACTGACTAATCAGAGGAACAACATCTACTCCCAAATCAATAAAACAACAAAATCTTATAAAATGACGTATATATTGTGAGTGGCTTCAAGATGATCAATCGTTCTGAGCTGCCATAAAACATGGTACCAAAGAAGACTAAGTCCTAGAAAATATGAATGGAAAATGAACATGAATGGAATCAAAGTGGAAATGAAGACCCAAAGGATGCAACATTTGAATTTATTAGTCCTCTACTCTTTTTAACTTAAAAAATCAAAATACTGGCTTATTGCAACAAATTGATCAATATGAACGACAGTTAATTAAGACAGTGAATAGTTTCACCTCATTTGCCCATCAGTCTACTCCTTTGAATGATTATATTAACATGTTGATGTATATTTTACCTTTCACTAATTCCATGATACATTTGTATGTAAACATATATATTTAGATATATTTGTGTATATTTATTCACATTCCCTCTCACTTTTTAACAAAATAGAATCAATGCACAGTAACTTACATTTTACATATTTTACTTAGAGCTCATGCTTTTAAAATAGTTTCATGATATTTCATATTTTGGAATATGATGTACTGGATTACTTTTGGGTTGTTATTTTTTTAATAACCATATCTCCAGTGAACTCCTTTGTTTAAACATTTAAACTATTTGCTTTATTTAAAAAATGTACCACACATACTTGGTTATGGTAAATTGTATATTATAACTTCATGATAATTTAAGGTAATTGAAATTAAACCTATAATATATGACATCATCTATCTGCAAAAACAATAACCAACAATCCCATGCTAAGACACAGTTCATAGCCATGGGAAAATACTTCCCTAAGCGAAATCAAAATGAGAAAGGCATTGTTGAACTTTAGTCAAGGAATTTAGGGTATAAACTTCAGAAGACATTACTGAAATGCAATTGATATTACAAAGAAGAAATAATCTAATCTGGGTTATTGGAACATTTTGAAAGAGAAATGAGACTATGTTAAGTGAAGGTAGTTCTGTATAGAGTCCACAAAAAAGATAATAAAAGAGCAAGAATACATCAGAGTGATTTCAGGACCGTCCAAGGAGAGGGACGTGTATCTCTGATGGCTGCCTCAGACAATCACAGCCTGATGGCCCTGACCATTATGATCATCTTCCTAATTGCCCTGCTCACCAGCAATATTCTGATGATACCTGCTCTCCATAAAGGCTTTATTACTGTGATCAGGATGTACTGACCAGCTGACAAGAATATTCTTGACCTTTGAAAGTTCTATTTCATTTGAATGAATACATCAGCAATCTGTTTTATAGGTTAGTCTTTCACGAGCTTGATTAAATTGAGCTTGTCACTGAGGCTGATACATTGTGGGTGTCCTGAAAAAATCAGATTTCTCTTTGATTTGGACCTGGAACATAGACTCTTTTCACAGTGCTTCCAGCTTTGGGAGTCTTCGCTTTTGTAGCCAAACAGCAATCTACTTAGGCTTCTCTCTTCTCTTAAATGTAATAGTCTCTAGACTCAAATTATGTCTCACTCTAAGGTTCATCGTGGGAAATAAAAAATTTGGGGGTAAATGGATAATTCATGCATTCATCAAGAAAAAAAAATTATTGAGCTTCTACAATAAGTCTGACACTATATTAGGCATTGAAATATGGTAGAAAAAAAGAAACAAGAGTTACTCTTTTGTCATTGGGTTTTGAAACATGATCCAAGTTCCAGACTGGAGCTTTGTTATTAAATTTGAAATGGTTGATTGATTGATTCTGTTGGTTAAATGAAACATCGAATAAGAACCTAGCATGGTCCCTGGCAGATAATGAGTGCTCAATATTGGTTAATTTTCTTCCTTCTCATCTTTACATTTCTTCTTATTTTGCAAATTTATTAAATATTGAGGCTTTTTGTATAATTTTTTGAAATTCAGTCATTTGTTTACCTGAAAGAGAATAGTATAATATATTGCATGTCTATTAGGTGATTTTTAAGAAAAAATATTGAATATACTAGTATATTTTGGTTAATATTTTAATTATCTGTGGATTTTCTCTCACCTCAACTGAGGTAAAATTGACATATAACAAACTGCATATAATACCATCTTATTTAACTTACCTTCACCTAAATATATAATTATCATTGTTTTCATATATTTTTGTGAAACTGTATGAAGGCTGATGTCTACTAAAATGTTAATCCTTTACTTCAGAATTCCATGCTTAATTTGCTAATTATTCTAAATAAGTCAGGAGATCTAAGAAATAAACCAAGAACATTTGTCACTAAAGCATTTGGAAATTATTTTTGATATTAGTACTATTTTATACTTCAGTAGTTTACTAGCAACTTACAGAAAACATCACAAAACTCAAGGGTGTATAGGAAATAATCTTCATAAAAATTAGTCCTAAGATGTCAGTTCAGTTGCTGATTGAGAATATACAGCAAAGAATAACAGAAAATTGAGAGTTAATATAGCATTAAAGATGTGTCAATTTATGAGACAAAATTAATTTCTCTCTGTTTGTCTGTCTCTCTCTGGTTAATGTCACCTTAACTCAGGTGAAATTGACATACAGAAAGCTGCAAATAAAGTGTAAACTTTGATAAGTCTCGGCATATGTGTACACACCTATGAGAGGATCACCACAATCAAGATAAATATATCCTTCACTCCCAAAAGTTTCCTGGGGCACCTTTGAAACCTTTCTCATGCTCTTCCATGCAACCACCTCTATCTCCAGGCAACCACTGACCTGCTTTATGTCACTATACATTAGCTTGCATATTATAGAATTTAATATAAATGAAATAATGTATTATGTAATATTTTCCCTGGTTTCTTTCACTCAGCATAATTGTTTTGAGCTGTATCTATGTTGTTGGGTATATCAATAATTTATTATTTTTTATGGCTAAGTAATATTCCATTCCATACCATGATTCCTTTACCATTCACATATTCATGGATATTGGGTTGTTTTTAGTTTGGGGCTATTGCAAATAAAAATGCTATGAATATTCAGAAAAAATTCTGTGTGAATATATGCCTTTTTTTTCTATTGGGTAATATCCTGTAGTGAAATGGCTGGGTCATATGATGTATATCTGGTTAACGTTTTTTTTTTTTTTAACATCTTTATTGGAGTATAATTGCTTTATGGTTAACTTTCAAGAAACAACCAAACTTTTTTCTAAAGAGAATATACCATTTTACATTCTCATTTGCCATCCATGTGGGTTTCAATCTTATAAAGCCAATATTTGATATGATTGACTTTTTAAATTTTAGACTTTGTGGATTTAATTTTCACTTCCCTAATGACTAATTATGTTGATCATCTTTTCATATGCTTACATGCTATCCATATACTATTACTGGTGAAATGTCTGTTCATATTTTTTGGCTATTTTCTTATCTTTTTGGTTTTTTTTTTTTGGAAGGGTGTTCATATTCTTGTTATTGAAGTTGCTTGTTCTAGATACAAATCTTTTGATAGACAAATGATTATTAGATATGTTCTCAAGGTTCTGGCTTGTGTTTTTCTTTAAACAATTTTATTGAGGTATAATTGCCACACAGTAAACTATACATATTTAAAGTGTACAATTTGGAAAGATTTGAAGCTTGTCTTTTCATTCTTTTAACAATGTCTTTCAAAGAGCTTAATTCTTAACTTTGAAAAAGTCAAATTTATCAATTTTTTTAAATGAATGCACTTTTTATATTGCAGCTAAGAAATCTTTGGCAAATCAAGGGATCCTGAGCATTTCTCCTTTGTTTCCTTTAAGAAGTCATAATTCTGGGTTTTACATTTAGGACTGGATATATTTTGACTTAATTTTTAAAATGTGGTATAAAGTCATGGTCAAGCTTTATATTTTCTTTTTCATATAGCTATCCAATTGTTCTAGCACCATTTTAAATCAGTTGTCCATATACATGTGGGTTTAATAAGATAAAAATATCTTATTTTGTATATTTACAGAATACACCACTGTCTTAATTATTGGTTTATAGTAATCCTTGAAATGAGGTAGTTTCAGTCCTCCAACTTTTTTATTCTTTTAAAGAGCTGTTTTGGCTATTCTAGGTTCTTTGTATTTCCATACAAATTTTACAAAGAGATTGTCAATTGCTACCAAAAGTCTGCTGAGATTTTCACAGGAATGTGTTGAGTTTATTGATCAACCTGCGAAGAGTTGACCCCATGACCACAGTATATCTATACATTTAGTTAATTTTTAAATTTCTCTCAGCAATTGTTTTTAGTTTTCAGTTTACAAAACTTGCATATACTTTTGTAAAATGTATAACTTTGTAAAATGTACAACTGCACATTTTATATACTTAAGTGCTGTTATTAATATCATTGTTTTTAAATTTCAATCTCCATTTGTCACAATTAATACATGGAAATATAATTAAATTTTGATATTAAGTTTGTCTATTACAAATTTGCTAAACTCATTTCTAGGACCATTTTTGCAGATTCCATAGTGTTTTTTTTTTAATTGATGATCATGAATCTGTGAACAAAGTCAATTTTGTTTCCTTTTTTCTCATCTGGGTTCATTTTATTATTTTCTATTGCTTTTTTCCCCTTTTTCCATGGCTAGAACTTCCAGTATAATGTTGAATAATAGTGCTGAGAGCAGGCATCTTAGACTTGATCCTGATCCTGATGTCAGAGTAAAAGTATTCAGTCTTTCATTATTAAATATGATATTGAATGTAGGTTTTTTCAAGATGCCTTTTATAAAGCTGAGAATATTCTGTTCTATTTCTCATTTGCTAAGTGTGTTTATCAGGAATGGATGTTGAAATTTGTGAAATGCTTTTTCTGCCTATTGAGATGATCATTTATTGTTGTTGTTCTTGAACCTGTTAAATGGTGTTACATTGTTTTTCAAATGTTAAATCAATGTTGATAATCCCCCTCATGGTCATGATGTATTACCCTTTGAATTGGTTTGCTAAAAATTTGTTAAATATGTTTATAAGGGATATTGGTCTATAGTTTTCTTTTTTTGTAATGTCTGTATGGTTTTGCTATTAGCTTAATCATAGCCTCATAAAATCATCTGAGGAGTGTCTTCTTCAATTTTTCTGTAAGAGTTTATGAAAATCTGGTATTATTTCTTCCATAAATATTGGATAAATTTTGCCATCGAAGCTATCCATGCCTGAAGTTTTTATTTGTTTATTTTTTGGTAAACTTCAAATTTACTTCCTTTAATCGAATAGAATTATTTATATTATCTATTTTAGGAGGTTTTTTAATAGTTTACTCTTTCAAAAAGATTATCTATATAATCTAAGTTGAATATATTATCATAGAGTTATTAATATTCCTTTATTTCTCTTTTAATATTTGTAGAATCTGTAGTAATGTTACTGCTCTCATTTCTGATATTGGTAATTTGTTTCTTCTCTTATTCTTGAGCAGTTTGCCTAGAGCCTGTAATTTTTTTAAATTTCTTGGAAATATGCCTTTTTATTTCATTGCTTTATATATTATTTTTGGCTTTCTATTTCATTGATACCTGTCTTCATAATTATTATTTCCCATCTTCTGCTAACTATGGGTTTTGTTTGCTCCTTATTTTCTAGTTTTCTGTGTTGGAAGCTGAGCTTTTTAAATTGAGACATTTTCTCTTCTAAAATCAGCTTGTAATACTAACACTTTCCCTCTAAATACTGCTTTGTCTTCATCTCACCAAATTTGCTAGTGTGTATTTAATTTTGTTCAATGCAGTTTCTAATTTCTCTTTTGTTTATTCTTCAAAACATAGGCTACTTAATTTCCAAATATTTAGGATTTTCCAGATATAGTTCTCTTATTGATTTTTTTTCTAATTTAATTCCACTGTCATGAGAAAAATTTATTAATTTAATCTTGGTAAATATATTAAGGCATGTTTTATAGCCCAGAATATGGTTGATCTTGGTAAATGTTCTATATGCATTTGAAAACAATATGTATTCTGCCATGGTGTGAAATGTTTTATAAATGTTAATTAAGTCATTTGGGTTATAGCATTTTTCAAGTTTTCTATATTCTTATGGATATGTCCTCTACCTGTCCTATCAATTATTGAGAGAGAGGTGTTGAAATTTCCAACTAAAGTTTTTGGATTTGTCTGTTTCTTCTTGCTGTTCTATAAATTTTCCCTTCTCATATTTTGAAGCTCTGTAATTAGATGTAGAATTTAAGATTGTGATGTCTTCTTGATAAATCAACACTTTATCATCAATGTAGTGATTCTGTTTATATCTGATAATATTTGTTGCTCTGAAATGTACTTTTTCTGGTGTTACATACCTCCTTTAGCTTTCTTTTCATTAGTGTTAGTATGATTTTTTTTTAATCCATACTTCTGCTTTAAGCTATTTATATCTTTATATTCCAAATGGTCTTCCTGTATGCAGTATATAGTTTTTTACCCAGTATAGATGCTCCTTTAAAAAAATTAAGGTAGTTAGATTATTTAAATTTAATTTGTTATTGATTTGGATGTGGTTAAAGCTACTATAGTGGTACTTGTTTTTATATTTATATTTCTTTCATCAGTTCTTTGTTACCCTTTTCCTCTTTTTCTGTTTTATATTAGTGGAGTGTTTTCAAAGATTATAACTTCTTTGATGTCTTTGTTTGTTGTGTGTTTTAGTCCTTTTCATCAGTGATGAGACAACAACTTTCCAGGTACTCTAACTGATGCCCTTAAGTTTACCAGCCTTCCTAGTCTTGCTTGTAGGAACATGAACTACTTCCTGGCCTGTGTGAGCTTCAAGGATACTTTTCAGGTGGCTCTTCCCCAGGCTTTGGCAGTCCCCTCACATGCATGTGTTGATGGATGAAACTGGTGACTCAGGGGTGCCCCTGACGGTCTCCAAGTCTGGCTCCCTATACAGCATTCCCTTCTCTTGATACTCTGTTCTGTGAGCTCTAGCTGCCTTTGATTGCCTGGATTCCCAGCTCCATTTTCTCAAATTATTGAGGTTGCTGGGCTTACTTGGGTTCTCATATCTGTACTGTAGTCTGGAGACTCTCTCTAAGCAGTGGGCTGGTAATTCATTGGGCTCACTTCTTTGCTTTCCCACTCTTAAGAAACATCGATGTGCTGCCAGATGTCCAAAGCAGAAAACCATCATTTTGTATTTTGTGTCCTATTTTTCAGCTGTTTGATTACAGGGGTGGATCTTGTCCCACTACTACATCTTGAATGGGAGTTTAAGTCCTTATACACTAGTATATATAATGTTCATTATATGTTGATATTGAAAAAGAAAATTGCACTGTATCTTAAAATTGAATGATGCTTCTATTTTTAATGCTAGTTTAAAACAACTGAAGCTAATGAGCAGTATTCTGTGCCAGTATTTAAGTACACTTTCTACCTACATCACTTTATGAGACTTCTATTTCAAGGCAGAAAAATATACTCGACAGGTATTATATTATTTGACTATGAAGAAATTAAGAGTAGCTAAAATATAATTTTAAGTAATTTTTTTCCAATAAAAGTGGTTATTATCTTGCCAATTACTCTTTCTTTGGATCTTCTTCACCTTGACATGAGCTACTGAATATAGAGGACCAATAGATACTTCAGAAAGTGCTGTTCTATTTCTAAGCAAGCCATACTGACTAAGAGATGTAAAAACTGAAGGGTCAAGGAATGTGAGAGAAAAATTCCCCACTTTGCATAAAGAGTTTCCTACTTGAATATTCAAACACAGTCCTTAAGCTTATACAAGTTTTGTGATCATGGCTGAAGTAGCAACCTTGAAAAGCCTGGGCTAATGTTCTTAAAAGAAATTCTATTTGCAAATTCTGGTCAAAGTTATAGTAATAATTACACTGTTTTCAGTGGATATAATATGAATCATACACAAAACCTATCAAACTTTTCTTTTTGTATATATTGGTGTCTTAATATCAAGGAAATATCTTTCATTTATTTGTGTTTAAGAAAACAAATTTCAATATTACATTTCATTGGTTGGAAAAGTGTATTTTTTTTGTGTATTGTTAAAGTAGCCATAGTAGGCTACTATGTAGGCTAAGTAGATGGAGTCACTTGTGCTAAGCCCCACATCAGTGATCCAAAACTTAACTATCTTTTTACATTTGGCTCTTCCAGAAAATGAAGTTCCAGACCAATCAATCAGCATTGCCTCCTTGGCACAGGTTTCCTGAGCTGCTCTGAGACGTTCACCTCTCCATAAAGTAACCCTGCTTAGCCTATCAGCAAAGGCGCAGTGTAACTTCCTTGTTCCTGCTCAATTTGGCCTATAAAAATCTCTCACCTTGTACAGCTCTTCAGATCTCCCTTCTATATGTTAGATTGGATGCTGCCTGATTTATGGATTGTTGAATAAAAGCTTACTATATCACTAAATTGTCTGTGGATAATTTTAACAGTGTCTACATTAAACTTTCAGTTGAATCAGGAAACATTTTTTTATGAAACATAGTTATCGAATTTCAATAAGTGCATTCCTACTTAGAAGCCATGCCTTTCCTAGTTTTTCTTCCCTTTTAATTTTAAACCTTGCTCCTTTTTTAATGTTTTGTAAAACTTTTTAAAAAGAGGTAGAGTATACATTTTGGATTCCTCCCAGCAGGCACTTTCTCAATAACAACAGTGACTGTTGAGTGCCTCAATTAAGGCTTAGAAAACACAGGATGACTGGCAGAGTCCTGAGAACACTTGCTTCCACACACTGAGGTCTTGGTAAGGGAAGCTCTCTATCCTCTAGATCAGGGATTCTTAATCTTTAGCATGCATGTGAGTCACCATCATCTGGAGAGCTTGTTAAATAAAATGTAAATTTCTAGGTCCTGCCCCCAGTGGGGTAGAACCCAAGACATTACATTTCTAGTAAATTATAAGCTATTGATATTGATGTCCATGTCCAAGGAGCACAATTTGAGAGATGCTGCTCAGATGGGTGGTCCTCATCCTGTCAGCACTTTAGAGACACATGGGGGGCTGATGGATTCAGGTAGTAGAATAGCACTGCAGAAATTACCGTGCAAGCTGGCCCTGTACAATGTGATCTTAACAATCATTAGAAAACTTACAATTGCTCCCTGATCTTTATATATTTTTGTCAAAATATTAGAAAACTCTCTTACTGTCTCTTTAATGTTGGCTCAAATTTTTTTTAGTAAAACTAATATTTATGACACTACAATTTAAAGCATTATAAATATTAAGAATAATGTTTTCTTTCCTTGTAGAAAATTTATCAAAAGTAATTTGAATAGTGCTTGCCTTCTTGTTATAAAATATGATACGCAGTGTGCATTTTTTTCCTATGCTTTGGCAAATTTTCATGATCTTTTCTGTTTTTTTTTTCTTTTTTTAAATTTAGTTTGGCTGCGTTGGGTCTTTGTTGCTGCGTGCATGCTTTCTCTAGCTGCGGCAAGCGGGGGCTACTCTTCGTTGTGGTGCGCAGGCTTCTCATTGCGGTGGCTTCTCTTGTTGCGGAGCACAGGCTCTAGGTGCACAGGCTTCAGTAGTTGTGCCTCATGGGCTCTAGAGCGCAGGCTCAGTAGTTGTGGTGCACAGGCTTAGTTGCTCCTCAGCATGTAGGATCTTCCTGGACCAGGGCTCGAACCCACGTCCCCTGCACTGGCAGGGAGGTTCTTAACCACTGCACCACCAGGGAAGTCCCTTCATGCTCTTTTCTGAGTTTAAATCAGCTTCCAACATTTTACCTTTTGGGTGTCCAAAGTTGTGAAATATCTCCAAGAGTTTCTTCAACGTGAAACTTTTTGCAGATGTCACTTCCTCAAGGAAGACTTTGTCCCTCCTTTCACACCACTCTCCTTGTCTATGCTGTAACTTTGCCTTCACTGAGGTCCTCTGGCTTCACCTCTAGAGTCTGTGCAACAGCAGCAGAGACCATGTTCCCACTGTCAGCTATTTCTTTAAAAATTCTTTTATATTTAACTTGCATTTCACTTGCAGCATTATCACTTTTACTTTCTTTACTTCCCTTTAGCTTTGTTGGCCAATTTCCTTTTTTGATAATCCATTTTTATAATACCACGTGGGTATATCACTGAGAGACGCATTTGCTCTGTGTGAGAACTGAATAATGGACATGCTGTGACCAATCTCAGACCTGCTTTAGAAAAAGTAGGGTCACCAATCCCAATTCACATTTGTTGTTCACGCAGGGATTTGTGGGCTGAAGAAGCAGCTGTGAAATTTGCCTCTTATGCGATTACTGGCAGCTAATACGCCATTGCAACTGAAATTTCAGCCATGTTGTTGGGCACTGGTGTTATTTGACTAAATTGTGTAACTGAAATCTGCATACAAAGCAAAGACTCCCTGGTCCCTGCTTCAGACCAACAAAATTAGAATATCTGAGATGGGACTTAGGCCATGATATTATTTTAAAGTCTCTCCCAGATGATGTTTACATACAACCAGATTTGAAACCACTGCTCTGGAACAGTGCTTCTCAAAATTTAGTGTTTATTAAAATCATTTGGAGGTTTTGTTAAGACAGATTTTGGGGCCCAATCCCAGAAATTCTTATTCAGAGATCTGATAAATTGTAAAGTTTCCTGTTCTAATTACCTGACAAATGACCTAGAATTTAAATTTTTCACAAGCTAGTAGGTGATGCCGATGATGCTGGTCTGTGGGCCACAACTGGAGTCATTATCTCAAGGTAAAGACTATGTGTCATCTGAAAACAAAGCCTGTAACAGAGGCATCTATTTTGTTACGATTTAGAGAGACATAAGAGGATGTATTTGGCATGTGAAGGAAAACATGGCTGAGAGAATTATTGTGAACTTGAGATAGAAATCTGGCAATTTAGGGACCTTCAGAATCAAACCATACTTAAGTTCCTTCCCTACACTTTTTGGTTATATAAACCAATAAGTCCTCATGAATTTAAAGCAATTATCAGTTAGATCTTGATATTTTCAACATAAAAAATTCAATCTCATAAAAGGCTTGATTCACTGTGGTGTAAAATTTCCCCTCATTTTACTAGTTCTGCGTTATTTTTCATTACATATTTAAGAAATCTTTTAAGTGTAAAAGATCTTTGGGTTTTTCAGGTGAGGTTCACGTAGGAAGTGAGATCCATCAGTTCTTCAATATGGTAAAGCCCTCTCTCAAGACAGGCTGTTATGTCTTTAAGGGTGTTTTACAAAATCAGGACTGAATACATTGTCCATAAATTTGTTCAGTGATGTCACTTGATTGATTTTTCAATGGAGGCTGTATTTTTGTTTGTTTTTGTCTATGAAGTTGATATCAACACTTTCATTAAAGAAAAATTATAATGAATATTTTAATCTAATGTATTGCAATAACCTAACAGTTGACTTAACAAAATGATGGAAAAGTCCAATTATTTGCCCTTTTCCTTTCACTTAATTGTGTATCCAATACATTTAATGAAAGCTATCCATTAAGTGAATCTTCTAATTAAACACATATATTAAATTGACACACAGTATTCTTTCCATCACCAACTGTTTCAGTTTGGTGGGCTGCTACAAAAATGTATCTGAGACTGGGTGTGGCTTAAACAACAAAAATGTATTTTCTCACAGATTTAGAGGCTAGAAGTCTGAGATCAAGGTGTGGGCAAGGTTGGTTTCTCCTGAGGCCTCTCTCCTTGGCTTATATACAGCCATCTTCTCCCTGTGTCTTCACATGGTATTCCTTCCCTGTGTGTCTCTGTCCTAACCTCCTTTTTATAAAGACATGTTATATTTGATTAGCGCCCACCCTAATGACCTAATTTAATTTAATTAACTTTTAAAGACCCAATCTACAAAAAAGTTACATTCTAAGGTACTAGGGGTTAGAATCTCAATATACGAATCTTGGGGGCACACACTTCTGTCCATAACACCCAGGTAACTTTAATCTCCTGATCTACCATTTTAGGTTCTATTTTTATAACTCCTTCCCTTCCTCGCTCCTTCCTTCCTTCTTTTCTTCCTTTCATTGTACTGTAAATTGTCTTCAGTTTCTATGCTTCCTTCTTAAAATGTGGAAGCAGAGGTGGGGTGATCATCTGATGCTCACCAATGATGGTTGTGTTATGCAAACTACAGAAACATTTACTTCTTCACAAATGACTCTGCGCTTGGTGAGGTCTCAGTAAAGGTTAAAAATTTATGGTAGCATGGAATCAACCTCCAAAAGCCATTTTCTTTTTTCTAAGAGGAATGACAAATTACCTGCTCATAAAATAAAGGTGAATTTATACCAAACCTTACTACCAAGTTTCCAAAGGTGATGTGGGAATGTGTGCTTTGACCTTGGCTGAATGTGAAACTTGTGAGTAATAGAGCAAGCTGTGCTTGTGGTGGACATAAAATAACTTATTTCTGTTCTTGGCAAACAAGCATTTCCTGTGCTTGGGCTTTATTCCACCTTTAAAATACAGTTCTTAAAAATATTTCTGTATTATACCAGTAACTGATAACTTGGGAAAAGTTTGCAAAAAATAAACCAAGTTATAATTTATTCTGATTAACAGATATTTCCCTTAAAACAGTACTGACTTTAAGTTTACCAGATAGTACAGCAGCCATATCTTTTGTTAAAATCTCCCCCATTTCAGTGTTTTGAGCTATATTCAACTAAATAATGCAGCAGAATCTTTTAAGAAAAGACAGGCAGCCCTTACTCTGATGAACATAGAGGATATCTTACTCTTCCATAAATTAATTCTCATATTAAGTGATTTTTCCATATAGTTTAGGCTGTAAGTGTTTGGTCAGTTCCCAGCTGAGTTGATATAAGAGATTATGCTATTCAGATGTAAAAATCTATATAGAGCTGGTAGCTAGGAATATAACTAATCTTATAGAGCATTTATTTACGAATACACTGAGAGCTAGTGCTTGAAAATCTTTGTGTGAGGGGAATAAAAGATTGTAAAACTAAATTCTAGCAACTTAGAAGTAAATTATTAAAGAATAGTAGTTGCATATTTGGAAAAGAAACTATTTTATTTTATTTTTAAATCTAAAATCTTGAAAGGTAATTCTATTTTTTTCTCTTTTTTTTTTAAACTGAAATATGGTTGCCATACACTATTATATTAGTTTCAGGTGTATTACATGGTGCTTTGACATTTGCATACATTATGAAAGAAGTCTAGTAACTACCTGTCCCCATACAAAGTTATTAAAATATTATTGACCATATTACTTATGTTGTATGTTACATCACTTGTGGCTTATTTATTTTATAACTGTAGGTTTGGCCCCCTTTACCTATTTCATCCTGCTCCCAGCCCCCTTTCCTCTGGCAACCACCAGTTTGTTCTCGTATCTATGAATCTGTTTCCTTTTTGTTTGGTCTGTTTGTTCTGCTTTCAGATTCCACATATAAGTGAGATCATACGGTATTTATGTTTCTCTGCCTAACTTATTTCACTTAACAAAACATCCTCGAGATCCATCCCTGTTGACATAAATGGCAAGATTTCTTTTTTTATGGTTGAATAATATTCTATCATATATAAACCACATCATTTTTTTTAACATCTTTATTGGAGTATAATTGCTTTACAATGGTGTGTTAGATTCTGCTTTATAACAAAGTGAATCAGTTATACATATACATATGTTCCCATATCTCTTCCCTCTTGCATCTCCCTCCCTCCTGCCCTCTCTATCCCACACCTCTAGGTGGTCACAAAGCATAGAGCTGATCTCCATGTGCTATGCAGTTGCTTCCCACTAGCTATCCATTTTATGTTTGGTAGTGTATATATGTCCATGCCACTCTCTCTCTTTGTCACAGCTTACCCTTCCCCCTCCCCATATCCTCAAGTCCATTATCTAGTAGGTCTGTGTCTTTATTACCATCTTGCCACTAGGTTCTTCATGACCTTTTTTTTTTCTTCCTTAGATTCCATATATATGTTTTAGCATACTGTATTTGTTTTTCTCTTTCTGACTTACTTCACTATGTATGACAGACTCTAAGTCCATCCATCTCACTACAAATACCTCCATTTCATTTCTTTTTATGGCTGAGTAATATTCCATTGTATATATGTGCCACATCTTCTTTATCCATTCATCCAATGATGGACACTTAGGTTGATTCCATGTCCTGGCTATTGTAAATAGAGCTGCAATGAACATTTTGGTACATGACTCTTTTTGAACTATGGTTTTCTCAGGGTATATGCCCAGTAGTGGGATTGCTGGGTCATATGGTAGTTCTATTTGTAGTTTTTTAAGGAACCTCCATACTGTTCTCCATAGTGGCTGTATCAATTTACATTCCCACCAACAGTGCAAGAGTGTTCCCTTTTCTCTACAGCCTCTCCAGCATTTATTGTTTCTAGATTTTTTGATGATGGCCATTCTGACTGGTGTGAGATGATATCTCATTGTAGTTTTGATTTGCATTTCTCTAATGATTAATGATGTTGAGCATTCTTTCATATGTCTATTGGCAATCTGTATATCTTCTTTGGAGAAATGTCTATTTAGGTCTTCTGCCCATTTTTGGATTGGGTTGTTTGGTTTTTTATTATTGAGCTGCATGAGCTGCTTGTAAATCTTGGAGATAAATCCTTTGTCAGTTGCTTCATTTGTAAATATTTTCTCCCATTCTGAGGGTTGTCTTTTGGTCTTGTTTATGGTTTCCTTTGCTGTGCAAAAGATTTTAAGTTTCATTAGGTCCCATTTGTCTATATTTGTTTTTTGTTTTCATTTCTCTAGGAGGTGGGTCAAAAAGGATCTTGCTGTGATTTATGTCATAGAGTGTTCTGCCTATGTTTTCCTCTAAGAGTTTGATAGTGTCTGGCCTTACATTTAGGTCTTTAATCCATTTTGAGTTTACTTTTCTGTATGGTGTTAGGGAGTGTTCTAGTTTCATACTTTTACATGTACCTGTCCAGTTTTCCCAGCACCATTTATTGAAGAGGCTGTCTTTTCTCCACTGTATATACTTGCCTCCTGCATCAAAGATAAGGTGACCATATGTGTGTGGGTTTATCTCTGGCCTTTCTATCCTGTTCCATTGATCTATATTTCTGTTTTTGTGCCGGTACAAAACTGTCTTGATTACTGTAGCTTTGTAGTATAGTCTGAAGTCAGGGAGCCTGGTTCCTAAAGCTCCATTTTTCTTTCTCAAGATTGCTTTGGCTATTCGGGGTCTTTTGTGTTTCCATACAAATTGTGAAAATTCTTGTTCCAGTTCTGTGAAAAATGCCAGTGGTAGTTTGATAGGGATTGCATTGAATCTGTAGATTGCTTTGGATAGTAGAGTCATTTTCACAATGTTGATTCTTCCAGTCCAAGAACATGGTATATCTATTAGTATCATCTTTAATTTCTTTCATCAGTGTCTCATAATTTTCTACATACAGGTCTTTTGTCTCCTTAGGTAGGTTTATTCCTAGCTACTTTATTCTTTTTGTTTCAGTGGTAAATGGTAGTGTTTCCTTAATTTCTCTTTCACATTTTTCATCATTGTTGTATAGGAATGCAAGAGATTTCTGTGCATTAATTTTGTGTCCTGCAACTTTACCAAATTCATTGATTAGCTCTAGTAGTTTTCTGGTAGCATCTTTAGGACTCTCTGTGTATAGTATCATGTCATCTGCAAACAGTGACAGCTTTACTTCTTCTTTTCTGATTTGGATTCCTTTTATTTCTTTTTCTTCTCTGATTGCTGTGGCTAACACTTCCAAAACTATGTTGAATAACAGTGGTGAGAGTGGGCAACCTTGTCTTGTTTCTGATCTTAGTGGAAATGGTTTCAGTTTTTCACCATTGAGGACAATGTTGGCTGTGGGTTTGTCATATACGGTTTTATTATGTTGAGGAAAGTTCCCTCTATGCCTACTTTCTGCAGGGCTTTTATCATAAATGGGTGTTGAATTTTGTCGAAAGCTTTCTCTGCATCTGAGATGATCATATGGTTTTTCTCCTTCAATTTGTTAATATGGTGTATCACGTTAATTGATTTGCATATATTGAAGAATCCTTGCATTCCTGGAATAAACCCCACTTGATCATGGTGTATGATCGTTTTACTGTGCTGTTGGATTCTGTTTGCTAGCATTTTGTTGAGGATTTTTGCATCTATGTTCATCAGTGATATTGGCCTGTAGTTTTCTTTCTTTGTGACATGTTTGTCTGATTTTGCTATCAGGGTGATGGTGGCCTCGTAGAATGAGTTTGGGAGTGTTCCTCCCTCTGCAATATTTTGGAAGAGTTTGAGAAGGATAGGTGTTAACTCTTCTCTAAATGTTTGATAGAATTCACCTGTGAAGCCATCTGGTCCTGGGCTTTTGTTTGTTGGAAGGTTTTTAATCACAGTTTCAATTTCAGTGCTTGTGATTGGTCTGTTCATATTTTCTATTTCTTCCTGGTTCAGTCTTGGCAGGTTGTGCATTTCCAAGAATTTGTCCATTTCTACCAGGTTGTCCATTTTATTGGCATAGAATTGCTTGTAGTAATCTCTCATGATCCTTTGTATTTCTGCAGTGTCACTTGTTACTTCTCCTTTTTCATTTCTAATTTTATTGATTTGAGTCTTCTCCCTTTTTCTCTTGATGAGTCTGGCTAATGGTTTATCAATTTCGTTTATCTTCTCAAAGAACCAGCTTTTAGTTTCATTGATTTTTGCTATTGTTTCCTTCATTTCTTTTTCATTTATTTCTGCTCTGATCTTTATGATTTCTTTCCTTCTACTATCTTTGAGGTATTTTTGTTCTTCTTTCTCTAATTGCTTTAGGTGCAAGGTAGGTTGTTTATTCGAGATGTTTCCTGTTTCTTGATGTAGGCTTGTATTGTTATAAACTTCCCTCTTAGAACTGCTTTTGTTGCATCCCATAGGTTTTGGGTTGTTGTGCCTCCATTGTCATTTGTTTCTAGGTATTTTTTGATTCCCCCTTTGATTTCTTCAGTGATCACTTGGTTATTAAGTGGTGTATTGTGTAGCCTCCATGTGTTTGTATTTTTTACAGATCTTTTCCTGTAATTGATATCTAGTCTCATAGCATTGTGGACGGAATAGATACTTGATACGATTTCAATTTTCTTAAATTTACCAAGGCTTGATTTGTGACCGAAGATATGATCTACCTTGGATAATGTTCCATGAGCACTTGAGAAAAATGTGTATTCTGTTGTTTTTGGGTGGAATGTCCTATAAATATCAATTAAGTCCATCTTGTTTAATGTGTCATTTAAAGCTTGTGTTTCCTTATTTATTTTCATTTTGGATGATCTGTCCATTGGTGAAAGTGGGGTGTTAAAGTCCTCTACTATGATTGTGTTACTGTTGCTTTTGCCTTTTATGTCTGTTAGTATTTGCCTTATGCATTGAGGTGCTCCTATGTTGGGTGCATAAATATTTACAATTGTTATACCTTCTTCTTGGATCGATCCCTTGATCATTATATAGTGCCCTTCTTTGTCTCTTGTAATTGTCTTTATTTTAAAGTCTATTTTGTCTGATATGAGAATTGTTACTCCAGCTCTCTTTTGATTTCCATTTGCATGGAATATCTATTTCCATCCCCTCACTTTCAGTCTGTAAGTGTCCCTAGGTCTGAAGTGGGTCTCTTGTAGACAGCATATATAAGGGTCTTGTTTTTGTATTCATTCAGCCAGTCTGTGTCTTTTGGTGGGAGCATTTAATCCATTTACAGTTAAGGTAATTATCGATATGTATGTTCCTATTCCCATTTTCTTAAATGTTTTGGGTTTGTTATTGTAGGTGTTTTCCTTCTCTTGTGTTTCTTGCCTAGAGAAGTTCCTTTAGCATTTGTTGTAAAGCTGGTTTGGTGGTGCTGAACTCTCTCAGCTTTTGCTTGTCTGTAAGGGTTTTAATTTCTCCATCAAATCTGAATGAAATCCTTGCTGGGTAGAGTAATCTTGGTTGTAGGTTTTTCTCCTTCATCACTTTAAGTATATCCTGTCACTCCCTTCTGACTTGCAGAGTTTCTGCAGAAAGATCAGCTGTTAACCTTATGGGGATTCCCTTATGTGTTATTTGTTGTTTTCCCCTTGCTGCTTTTAATATGTTTCCTTTATATTTAATTTTTGACAGTTTGATTAATATGTGTCTTGGCGTGTTTCTCCTTGGATTTATCCTGTATGGGACTCTCTGTGCTTCCAGGACTTGATTAACTATTTCCTTTCCCATATTAGGGAATTTTCAACAATAATCTCTTCAAATATTTTCTCAGTCCCTTTCTTTTTCTCTTCTTTTTCTGGGACCCCTATAGTTTGAATGTTGGTGCATTTAATTTTGTCCCAGAGGTCTCTGAGACTGTCCTCAGTTCTTTTCATTCGTTTTTCTTTATTCTGCTCTGCAGTAGTTATTTCCAATATTTTATCTTCCAGGTCACTTACCCGTTCTTCTGCCTCAGTTATTCTGCTATTGATCCCTTCTAGAGTATTTTTAATTTCATTTATTGTGTTTTTCATCATTGCTTAGTTCCTCTTTAGTTCTTCTATGTCCTTGTTAAATGTTTCTTGCATTTTGTCTATTCTATTTCCAAGATTTTGGATCATCTTTACTATCATTATTCTGTATTCTTTTTCAGGTAGACTGCCTATTTCCTCTTCATTTGTTAGGTCTGGTGTGTTTTTACCTTGCTCCTTCATCTGGTGTGTGTTTTTCTGTCTTCTCATTTTGCTTATCTTACTGTGTTTGGGGTCTCCTTTTCACAGGCTGTAGGTTCGTAGTTCCTGTTGTTTTTGGTATCTGTCCCCAGTGGCTAAGGTTGGTTCAGTGGGTTGTGTAGGCTTCCTGATGGAAGGGACTAGTGCCTGTGTTCTGGTGGATGAGGCTGGATCTTGTCTTTCTGGTGGGCACATCAACGTCTGGTGGTGTGTTTTGGGGTGTCTGTGGCCTTATTTTGATTTTAGGCAGCCTCTCTGCTAATGGATAGGGCTGTGTTCCTGTCTTGCTAGTTGTTTGGCATAGGGTGTCCAGCACTGTAGCTTGCTGGTCGTTGAGTGAAGCTGGGTCTTGATGTTGAGATGGAGATCTCTGAGAGATTTTCGCCATTTGGTATTATGTGTAGCTGCGTGGTCTCTTGTGGAGCAGTGTCCTGAAATTGGCTCTCCCACCTCAGAGGCACAGCCCTGGTGCCTGGCTGGAGCACCAAGAGCCTTTCATCCCCATGGCTCAGAATAAAAGGGAGAAAAAATAGAAAGAAAGAAAGAAAGAGTATAAAATAAAAATATAAAATAAAGTAAGATAAAATAAAATAAAGCTATTATAATAAAAAATAAAAAATTATTAAGAAAAAATTTAAGAAAAAAATTATTTTAATTTTTTAAAATAATTTTTTCAATTTTTTGTAATAAAAAATTAAAAAATTATTAAGAAAAAAATTTATTAAGAAAAAAGTTTTTTAATTTTTTAAGATAAAAAATAAGAAAAAAATTATGAAGAAAACATTTATTAGGAAAAAAATTCTTTAAATAAAAATATGGAAAAATTATTAAGAAAAAATTTATTAAGAAAAAAAATTTTTTTAAGTAAAAATAAACAAAAAACAATGGATGGATTGAACCCTAGGACAAATGGTGAAAGCAAAGCTATCACATATCCCACTGAAGCATACACATATACACTCACAAAAAGAGGAAAAGGGGAATAATTAATATATCCTGTTCCCAAAGTCCACCTCCTCAATTTGGGATGATGCTTTGTCTATTCAGGTATTCCACAGATGCAGGTACATCAAGTTGTTTGTGGAGCTTTAATCCGCTGCTTCTGAGGCTGCTGGGAGAAATTTCCCTTTCTCTTCCTTGTTCGTACAGCTCCCAGGGTTCAGCTTTGGATTTGGACCCGCCTCTGCGTGTAGGTCGCCTGAGCGCATCTGTTCTTCGCTCACACAGGACGGGGTTAAAGGAGCAGCTGCTTCAGGGGTTCTGGCTCACTCAGGCTGGGGGGAGGGAAGGGTACAGATGCGGGGTGAGCCTGCGGCGGCAGAGGCTGGCGTCATGTTGCACCAGCCTGAGGCGTGCCGTGCGTTCTGCCAAGGAAGTTGTCCCTGGATCACGGGACCCTGGCAGTGGCGGGCTGCACAGGCTCCTGGGAGGGGAGTTGTGGATAGTGACCTGTATTTGCACACAGGCTTCTTGGTGGCGGCAGCAGCAGCCTTAGCGTCTCATGCCCATCTCTGGGGTCCGCGCTGATAGCCGCGGCTCAGGCCCGTCTCTGGAGCTCATTTAGGGGGCACTCTGAATCCCCTCTCCTCGCGCACCAGGAAACAAAGAGGCAAGAAAAAGTCTCTTACCTCTTCGGCAGCTCCAGACCTTTTCCAGGACTCCCACCCGGCTAGCTGTGGTGCGCTAATCCCTTCAGGCTGTGTTCATGCCGCCAACCCCAGTCCTCTCCCTGTGATCCGACCGAAGCCTGAGCCTCAGCTCCCAGCCCCCGCCCGCCCCGGCGGGGGAGCAGACAAGCCTCTCGGGCTGGTGAGTGCTGGTCGGCACCGATCCTCTGTGCGGGAATCTCTCCGCTTTGCCCTCTGCACCCCTGTGGCTGTGCTCTCCTCCATGTCTCCGAAGCTTCCCCCCTCTGCCACCCTCAGTGTCTGCCCAAGAAGGGGCTTCCTAGTGTGTGGAAACCTTTCCTCCTTCACAGCTCCCTCCCACTGGTGCAGGTCCTGTCCCTATTCTTTTGTCTCTGTTATTTCTTTTTTCTTTTGCCCTACCCAGGTACATGGGGAGTTTCTTGCCTTTTGGGAGGTCTGAGGTCTTCTGCCAGCGTTCAGTGGGTGTTCTATAGGAGCAGTTCCACGTGTAGATGTATTTCTGATGTATCTGTGGGGAGGAAGTTGATCTCCACGTCTTACTCTTCCACCACCTTGCCCAGACCCCCCCTACACCACATCTTTATCCATTCATCTGTTGATGGATATTTAGGTTGCTTCCATACTTTGGCTATTGTAATAATTCTGCAGTGAACACGGAGTGCATATATCTTTTCAAATTCATATTTTTATTTTCTTCAGATAAATACCTAGAAGTGGAATTGCCATATCACATGGTAGTTCTGTTTTTAAGTTTTTGAAGAACCTCCATACTGTTCTCCATAGTGGTTGTACCAATTTAGTTTCCCACCAGCAGTGCAGGAGGGTTCTCTTTTCTCCACACCCTCTCCAACATTTGTTATTTGCTGTCTTTTGATCATAGCCAGTCTGACACACGTGAGGCAGTATCTCATTGTGGTGTTGATTTGCCATTTCATTACAATGAGACCCAGAGAGGGGAAGTGACCTATTTAAGGTTAAATGGCCAGTTCACAGCAAGACCAGGATGGAAATTTTGTCTTTATGTACTACAGCAGTGCTCTTTTCACACATAAATAATCAAATATTTAATTAACATAAAATACTCACAAGTGGTAAATATGACAGATCACATGTGTATTAGATGTTTGGCTTGCCTACAGAGTTGTCATTGAATCTGTGTCAATGTCAAGGAATCTGAGACTTGGTGACATTTAGGTTGTTCCAGGTCGCCAAGTGGAAAGGGACTTTGCAGGGTTTTGGATGCTGTCTCTGTGTTCTTTACAATGCAGTATTGTTTTTGTTTTTGTGGGGGGTTTTGGGTTTGTTGTTGTTTTTAACCTTGTAGTTTATTTATTATATTTATAGTAGTTTGTATCTGCTAATCCCAAACCCCTAATTTATCCCTCCCTCACCCCCTTTCCCCTTTGATAACCATAAATTTGTTTTCTATGTCTACAATGCAGTATTGTTTTTAATCTCTGAGATAAAAGAAATACTGACCACCGAGTTTACATTCTAAACAGACTATTGGACAATCAGGATAAGCTGGATTTATTCAAGGTCTACAACCACAACTTGTTCAGGTAAATCAATCCTTAGCTGTGGACCACTGTGCAAGCTCTGTGGCCAGGATCCTAGGGACCATGTCAGGCCACTGGACTACTTGCTCATTTGCTTTATATGAACTTTTGTTCTGTGTTTCCCTACCAATAAAATATTGGATTAGGGGAAAAATCAAGTTCAAATTCAGTAGCTATTTCTAAAATGTGGTCCCTCATAAAAGCTGCAAACAATTCAGATTAGCTCTACTTCTTGGGTCAAATATCTGATTGCCCCTCACTATAGTCCAACTATGTCTACGGTGTTGTAGTTACTTCATATCTTTATATGTTTACTAAAGTTACAACTGGGAGTTAAACAGATTGGACTGTACTGTTCCCAGTTTTCACCTAGAGATGATACAGTGGTACCAACCAGAGGCTGGTACAAGGCAGAGACCAGTGAATCTGAGTGAGAAGGCCTGGGTTCTCTTAGGTTCTGGGTCTACCACTCAGTATCCATATGATCTTAGGTTAATCCATTTTTAACCTTTTAATTTTTGTTTGTATGTAAAACAGTAACAATAATTTTGTCTGCCTCTCAACTCTGCAAAAATAAATGGAATGATGTACTTTATAACATGCTTTTAAATGGAAGGTGTTATTATTAAACAGTATATTTTACTAATGGGCCTATAGTCCATTATGACTGAATTTAGACATTTGAAGCAGGAACTTACCAAATAGTATGTCACTTAGTAAGCACAGTTTTCAAAGAACCAAATAATAGTTTGCTATTAGGAAAATATGAGAGTTGACTGTGGCCTAGAGGAATAAAGGGAATGATCATCAATTTTTTGGATGATTTGAGAAGAGAAAACTAACTCAGTGCTGAACTGCTGTGATTCATTTTGATCTTGATAAATATTATAATGAAACAGTAAATAATTAATTTGGAAGAGAAAGTAGGGAAACCAGTTATCAAACTTGAGGGAAGGCAAATGCAATATAAGGGGATTAAGAAAAATAAATTGAGTATTTTCATATATGCATTCTGTCCACATTTTAAAAAATCTAAAAATGTGCCTGTTAACTTCCCTGAAGACAACTTTTCTCCATTTGTGTCCCAGAGGATTTAAAATATAACTGATTTGCCAAACCTGAGATTGGTCTCACTTAGAATCATTTATGGAAAGCTTTGAATCTTTTTTGGAGAGACGATACAATTTGGAAACTTTGGATAAAGAAAATCAAGATTCTCTTTTCCTACACCTCTGCAGTCTGGTGCATTTGTAAGGTGGACACTTGAGGATGAAGGACACTGAAGAACATGGTTGGAAACTGAGTCAGTTTGATAGCAGGAATCTTAGGCTGTTAAGATGACGAAAAAGAAACCGACCCCCTCACTGCACACTATGCAGTTATTGCATTGCTTAAGCTATACAGAAACCATGAAGCCTCTCCATTTAATATGCACTTTCAAGAACGTATTTCAGCCCCTTCCTTAAATTCTAAAGTCAGCCAGGTCCCATGTTTCACCTCCTTATCAGTCAGCACGCCCTATTTGTCCACCCAGTGTTATTTTCTACAATCAATCCTCATGTCCAGTTTTAAAAACTTTAAAAAAATTTTATTTTTCATGATTTTCTTCTAGATAGAATTGAAGTGGACAATTTCAGTAGTCAACTGTTATGGAAAGTGTGGTATAATTGCTCTCAAACATCAGATGCATCAATAGCATGTGGGAGCTTGTAAAAACATAGATTTTGGTCTCCTAGTCCCGAAGATACATCCAGAATTGGAACTCATGAATTTTTTTTTTTTTTCTTTTTTACTAGCACAGTCATTCTGAAGCAGGTGATCTCTGGATACACTGAGAAACTCTGAACTGGATATGTGTGAACACAGGTGAGAGGAATTTTGGATCTGCTATTTCTGAGAAACTTAAAAACTTGTCTCAAGGGAAAGAGGAAAGGATGAGTATTAGTTGAGCAGGGGCTAACTCAACGTGCTAGGAGGTTTACCCGTGATGTCTCAATATTCCCAATGCCTTCCGAGGGCTGAACACTATTATTACAATTTTAGAATCATAATTCATTAAGTAGCAAAACTGGAAATTAAATGTAGTTTTTTAGCATTGATAAAAGAAATGTACACATGTTGAGATATAGGGGAGTCATTCTGGCTTACACAGGAGTTAACTTGAATTTTTTGCTAACTAAAATAGCCTGTTTGTGGCCTATCATACATACATTGTACATCTGCTCTAATTATTTAAGAAAAGGGCACACTGACCAGAAGTAAAGAATGTCTATGTCAAAAAGAAAGATTAAATGCCTCTCTTCCTGGTCCTCCTTCTATGATAACTCCCTTCCCAGGTGCCAAGGCCATGCTGACTCATGGTGTACATGCTGGTCCATTCTTTTTTTTAAAACATTGAAGAAATGTAGGCCTGATTTGTTTAATGTTCTTTGTTCTGACAAGATATGAAACTGTGCTGAAAACCTTGCTTCTCTGGAGCGGCTTTGTACAGTTATCCAAGAGGCTGTCTTCTGGATAGTCCTCAGTTTGGCTCTTTTCTATTCTTATTATAGATTGTTTATTGATTATTTTCGTTGACAGCATCAAAGTCTAATGAGATTCTGCTTTTCACTATAGTCCATTAAACATTTTATACCTTAAAAAAACGTCACAAGGGGGACTTCCCTGGTGGTCCAGTGGTTAAGACTCCGAAATTCCACTGCAGGGGGCATGGGTTCCAACTAAGATCCTGCATGACATGTGGTGTGGCCAAAAAAAAAATAAATAAATAAACAAAAAAACCCGACAAATACTACTAAATAAATCTGTGAATGTTCAATGTGATGAGGGCAAGGAAAAAAAGGCTTTTACAGGAAACACTTTTTAACGATATCATGAACTAAATCCAAAGCGCTAAAGCAAAGATAAAGAATTAATGAAGGGCAAATTGTTTTAGTTATTATGCAGGGGATAGAGACAAATAAAGGACTGTAGTTTCTTTCAATAATTTCCTAATTTTGCACAAAAGTGTGTCCCATCCTCCAAAAGTAAGGTGGCTAAGACATGTACAAAAAAGATGAAGTTAATTAGGATTATGAAAAGGAAACAGTTAAAGCATTATTAAAATTCAGACTGGGTCCTGAAAAATGAGCCTGTACATTTATTTGACATTATTATCAATTAACATTATATTTGACATTACAGTATTTCACACAATGGCACATTCTTATTGTATGGAGTGTGTGTGTGTGTGTGTGTATTTATGTAGTGGGAAAATTTTGATGTTTATTCCCAGCCTCAAGCTGCAACTTTACTTCTCTCACTGATCTTTATTTTGCCCAGTGTTTTTTTTTTTTTTTTTCACCTTTTACTTTGATCTTTACATCTCGTAAGAAAAATCTTCAATAATTTCTCAACGCTCCATGAGTCCCATCCTTGCTTTGCACTCCCCTTGCCTCCCTGAGTTTCTGGACCATTCCTCTTGCTTGTCTACATTTTCCAGCCCAATGTCCTTGTGAGTCTGAGGTCCAACACCTGCATGTTACTTACTCCCCCAGCTCAGGCCTTCAGGTCTTCTCAGAGCTCTGATCTGTGATTGGCAAGTTTTCCCTTAAGTGTAGGAATAATTCTGAGTTCAACACCTACAGGTTACCTTCCAAAATAAGCCCAGACTAGTGGCTTCCTCCCATTGATTGCACATTTGGACAGGCTGTTCCCATATCTCAGTTATATACTTGGCTTTATGCTTCTTCCTATGTTCAGACTGAAAGCAAAACTCACAAATGAAATAAAACTTCAAATGGAAAACAGTACTTTGAATATAATCTGACAGGTTTAATTTTTCAGACAATTAAAGATGGGAGTAGAAAACTAGTGACAGACGATTTTACTCATGTTCCAGTTTTACTAATGGAAGAGTTCAAAAGTAGCCAGTGTTTCACTTTTTAAGAGTAATCAGCAAATATATATAAAATTTGCTTCTTGAACCAGTGTATCAATTGCATCAGTTTTAAAAGGGTAACATTTTTTGGAAACAGTATATGACAACATAGCTGTCCTTGAGTCAAATAAATAAATATATGAAAGAGAAACTAACTTCTTATTCCACCAGTTATTTTATTTACAGTTATATGTGTATCTCACAGTGTGCTTTGTGGAACTCAAGTAATGTAGCACCCATTCAATCATGGATTAGGGGGGAAATGCAGGCCATTCTAGGAATTCTGAGTAGGAAGGGGCTTAGTCCAGGGAATACGACTGGAAAGCATCTTTTGCACAGAGTGAGGATTCTCCAGAGGACACTTAGATCATCCAATACCAGCAGGAAGGGGCTGCCAGTGATCTCAGCTACCTGCAGTGAGAGCACAGGCAAAACTCCACGTCGTTAGAGACTAACCCATCCTCCCCTCTCTCTTTCCAAATCCAGCATGAACAACTCAGCGTCACCATCTAACCGGAAACTGGCCAGAGAGGAGATCTTGGAAGGATGGGGATTACATTGAATGTAAATAAAATACATCCGAAACAATGAAATGATGATGGGTCCTCCTTCACAATTTTGTGAAAATGCCCAGTAATCACCAATTCACAAACTGTCAAAGGAAGCTTTTGCTTTTTTTTCTTTTCTGATAGCTCCAGTTGCTAAGAACATTTACCTTAGTTTGAACAAAACTGCACTTTCCTTAACTTGCATCCTCTGTCCTGAGGCTACCTAGTTCTGTTCCTTTGTAATTTTTTCTCATACAGTAGATTTAAACTGCAGTGTATTTCAGTATTGTGAAGGCCCTTTGCAGATTGTACTTTAGTTTTTTGATGTTGATATGAATGTGCTGATGTGGCCTGACCCATGTAGTTTGCAGAGAAAATCATAATTCTTTCTCAATTTAACCTAATATTGTGATGCTTATGCTTCTGATACCCACATTAATCTTGCATATATACAAAAAATGTAGAGTTTCTTATAAACAATTGTCCCTTACTCATAATTTTAAATGGTATTTTGAATCTAAGTGTAGAATGTTTTATGAATCTCTATTAAATTTTATCTTGGTCATTTTTGACTGTTCTAATCTATCAAGATTTTCTTAAATACAACTTTTATTAAAGACTCTGAATTAACTTTGAATGAGTGAATTAGATGAATAAAAATAAGTACATTTTGTAAGAGTCGGGATATATTTTAACTCTATGTACACATATTTATGTGTATTTTGTTCTTCTTTTTTGCTGTGGTCTGAATGTGTCCCCCTAAATTCATATGTTGAATTTAACTCCCAAGATGATTGTATTAGGAGGTGGGGCCTTTGGGAAGTGGTTAGGTCATGAGGGTGATGCCCTCATGAATGGGATTAGTACCCTTATTAGAGAGGCTACAGAGAGATGCTTAGCCCCTTCAGCCAGGTGAGGACACAGTGAGAAGTGGGCAGTCTGCAACCTGGAAGAGGGGCTTCGCCATAACCCAGCCATGTTGGCACCTGATCTAAGACTCCCCAGCCTCCAGAACTATGAGCAATAAATTCCAGCTGTTTGTAAACATTTTCTTATAGTAGACTCAACTAAGACATTCCTAGAAACCTGTCCTCTTGAGAAAATTCTTCCAGTTCTGTCTTTCCTTGTGCTTCTTTTCCTTTACCTTCCTTCGATCTGTTCCTCTCACTGCCTCCACCCACTTTTGAATCTTGGTCTTTCAAACACTTGAACTCCAAACCCTTCACTGACATGATAAAAGACAGAGATTCTGAGGGATATCTCTTACTTATAAGGAAGGAGTTGAAGGTTAAAATTCTGTGAAAATATGTTCCTTCTTTTTAAATGACAAAGCATGAAAAAATAAAAAATAAAGGACAAATATGCATAACTTGTTTTCTTCACTATCTGATAAAAAGTATGTGTCCTTTGTCCTTAGGAACTGACACTCCTTAGATTTGATTGATATGAACCTAGGGAGAAAAACAGTTTTCTGAAAGGTGGCAATTTACTATGTAATGGCATCATTTTATTATCTTCCTTAATTGCAGGGAAAATATCCCTTTTTCTTATCCAAGTATTAAAATAGCTTTGAAATCACTGAGACCAACAAACTATTCATTTCTCTTTATGGGACATTCTACTATTGCAATAATGATTGAAATGTCACATTTGTACATTGTATGTTGTTGGTGTGGAGAACATGCAGAGAAGTCAATTGAAAAAAAATTTCCTGTTTCTCGCACTATTGCATTTCTAAGTACAAGTGATATTTGCAACAAAAGCATAAATAGAACAAACATCTTATATACTATGCAGCTTACATGATTAAAATTTGGTTCAGTTATTGGAGCTGGGAGATAAAATCTTAAGGTTGAGTTTTGAAAACTAGCAAACAACTAACTAGTGTTGCTGTTTCTCTGATCCTTGTGGATCTATTGATTAGAACTTGTTTTCCTGTGGCTTCAGTAATAAATTTATGGGTAGATTTATGCTTTCAGTCATGGCAGATTGGGAAATTTTGGCCAACTTGCCTGCTGAGAAAAATGAGAGAAGTTGAGGAATACTTACTTGAAGGCATGAAAAACCAATAAGGCAGTGAAGAATAAGAAGGATTACCCAGTCATTTAGGGCTGTTTCAGCCCCACGGGTTTCTGTAGATTTCAGGTGAGGTGGATGAGTGGCTGAGAAACTGAAAGGGGCCTTTGAAAATGTTAGGACTTCAGAGAAAGGAAAATCCAGGTCTAAGCTCTCCAAAAGAGGGTACTTTACATCTCCCATATTTCATGGGGATCTTGAAGCCTTGCACTCTAGGAGTAAGGATGCAGTCAAAACAGGTCAGCCTTGTACAGGTTGAAGCTCAGCTTTGAACCATTTTCAACCCTAACTTTGGAGGAAGGTGCTCCCAAAATTCTCCCAGTCTGTCACAGGTAAATGTAAATCCTCTTTTGGGGATTATATCATCTTCAACTAAAGCCTGTTATTATTTCTACAATTTTAGATTTGCAGTGCTTGACAGTCCTTTGAAAATAATAGGCACACAAATAAAGAAAATATGGAAAAAAATAAAGAAAAAGCAATAGATGATAGAAATATACCCACAGTGCTCCTGATAGAGGACTAATTAGATGTAGACTTTACAACAATAATGGTTAATATGTTGAAGAGGATAACAGATGAGATTGGGGATTTTAGCAGAATAGTGGAAGGTATAAAAATCAAATGACCGTTCTAGAACTGAAAAAATACAATATTTAAGGTTGAGGAATTGGTGGTTGGGTTTAACAGCAGATTGGACATAGCTGAAGAGAGAATTAATTAATAGAGCTATGACTTTATTACTGAACCAATGGAGGCTGGAAGGAATGGGACCTTTAAGATGTCAAAATAAAAGAACTGCCAGCAAGAAAGCTAAACCCAAGAGATTTTTCTTTAGGACTGAAGATGAAGACAATTTTTGAACAACAAAATAATCCTGACTTTATCACTGAACATGAGATAAAGAAAATAATGAGATTGTTTTTTGATGAAAGGATACAAATCCCAAGTGGAAGGCCAATGATGCAGAAGGGAATAAAAAACAGTAAAATTATAATTATCTGGAAAAAGTATAATTATCTTCATAAAAGAGCAATAATACCCATTTCTAGGGCTTAAAGCATAAGTAGAATGAAAGACATGTTGACAATACTCCAAAGGAGTTAATTGTTCTAACACCCTGCATTGTCAGATAACAGAGTAAATATAGAAACTAAACTCACCCCACCCCAACACCTTATCTCTTTCCCACCTTTATTTTTCTGCATAGCATTATCAGCATCTGACTGTCTATGTGTATTATGTTCAATGTGTATAGTTAATCATATTTATTGTCTCTCTAGCTCTTCTTGAACGTAAGCTCCAAAAGAATGAGCTATTTTATTTATTCTGTTGGTGACACTTGACACCAGCAACTAGAATGGTATGTGCCCCCATACTATACTTGTTGAATCACTGAAATATTTGTGTAAATAAAATATTTGCAAATTTACTGCTTTTATAATGTAGTGATATACAAACAATTGCTCATATGTAGGAAGTACTGTTAAAAATAATAAATCCAAAGGGGTCATTTGGAAAGGACCTCCCTGTCCTACTCTGCCTTTTGACTTATCAAAATCAGTCAGCTGGTAATGTACTGACACAGTTCAAGTCAACAAGGTATTTTAATAGGCAAAGCCTGAAAAAATGATGGTGAAACTGGATTATAATATCATGGCAAATATGATTAATGATTACCTTCATAATTGTTAATGGATTTTTGCTGTAGGATATCAGAGCTATTCATGTCACTTCATATATATATATATATATATATATATATATATATTTTCAGGTTAATCTAACTGTAGAAAAAGAAGTAGGTTATCATCTTATCTTTATGTATGAAAATACTGTATTTGTATTTTTAACGAATAAAGAATGATACAGACTCAAATATATTTGGAACTTTTCTTTCCACAACTACTTAGAAACGTGACCAAGAAAAGTTTATTGAATTAAGATGTATAATAATATTAAGTTCTCCATGTCAACTATTTATTTTTCAATGAACAAATCTATGTCAGTGGGAATCTTTTTAAAAGAGAAAGCAAATAAATAGAATTTCCAAATGAATCATCTGAAAGAAGTAAAAAAGCTTAGAAATACACGTTATTTAATAAAATGTGTTGCATAAATCAATGTCTTTGCAGAAGAAAAATGACACATTTCAATGAGTTAATTAAAGAGATTTAAGGAAGGGACTGTTTGCAGAGCTACAGACAGGATACGGGACACTGGTACGGGATGCTGTGGTATGCAAAGCTAGCACAGTGGGGAGCTGCGTCCATCCCTGGGTTGAAGGAGCCAGGGAGAGAAGAGTTGTGGGAACTGGGGGGGCTCTGGTTCCGGGAGAGAACTGCCCCACACCCTTCTGCAAGGGGCGCAGCCCAGCAGGCAGAGGGCTGGGGTCCGTGTCCCACCTCATTCTCCACCTGCCTCGGAGCTCCTCCTCCTCGGGTCTCCCATGGTCCAAACACCCCTCAGAAGTCAGACCTCAGAAGAGCCTGGGAGATGCCGCCCATCAAGTTCAGTGTTGGAGCTCTGAACAGAGTGGAAGGTGTAAAGAAAGCTTCTGGAAGGTCCGAGGCACAGTATTTAGCACATACACACAAGTAGCTCAGAGAGATAGAGGTGAAATGAAACATGAAGGTATAAACATTGTCTTGCAGTTTTCACTGGTGCTCCATGATTCTGAAGTTGTTCTGTGTAATTATATAAGAGGGTGTCATAACATTTAAGGTGACTAAATAAGTTTATCATGCAAAGAAAACCATTTCATAGAAAACACATTCCAAAAGCTTGAAGTCAAAGTATTTTTTCTATAACCATATAAACCCATGTAAATAAACTCTAGTAATGTAACTGATAATCAGTTAAATGGACATTTGGGGAGAGTTAATGGATGCTAAAGCAAAGAAGAGAATACATTAAATGAAAAGTAAATAATTTCAGTTAAAAAGATTTTTTAAAATTTTTAATCTTTTCTAGATTAACCAATGCTTTGAAGATATTTCAAGCCAGAAACTCATTCATTTATTTAAGCGTTTGGTTAGCACCTATTATGTTGCAGGGATTACATTAGACCCTTACGCTATAAATCAGACAGAATGGACACAAATCTGTCAGAAATGATCACTGCCCTTCTTGAACTCACATGTAAAGTATACTAGATATTTAAAACAATTGCTTATAGTTTTTCATATTAGGAGCATATCATATATTGCTGACATTTAATTAAAATTCCAATGTTAAGTACACATTAACATTGGAAGTGATGTGTTGATAGGTGCCCATGAATCTATCAGAAAATATTACTGTATTCAGTGGTATATTGACTGACTCATTTCTTTTATGATAAATGTTACAAAGAAGTATTTCTTTAATAATAATGGTACCCTCAAAGGGAAGATCATAAAGATTTTCTCTACATTTTATTGATTTTTAATCAACTTCAAAATCAACATGGAATATTTTATTAACATTAAAATCACTATAAGTAATGCACATTTGAGAGTATATTAAAATAGAAACACCGAGATAGGTTCAATGAACCCTTGCAGGATTTTAGGTAGCAAATAATTATTTCTGAAATTACAATCATTCGAACACTTTGGTGCAAATACTAAGAGTTTCATGATTATAACACACATAAGTAATAAGATTGACCTTACTTACTGAAAAATTCAGGGGTGATATCATTTTCTTAATGCCACATTACTTCCAAATGAAATAAAGACTAACATGCTTTTAAATTCTTATGCATTATTGCTTCAGGTCATGAGAAACACCTAGTGAAGAAAGGATGTTCTCCTTAAAGGTATGTAGAATAGGAGGTTTTTCCTCCAGAAAAATTTCACAGCATGTAAAATTCTTGATATGCTGAATTTTATCCTTATATTTATAATACACTGAACTTTATCCTTATATTTTTCATGGAATGATACATGAAAAAGTATAGAAACTCTTAGTCTATGATTCCAAAAACAGACTAATTTTATGTATTGACAATATATGAGTCCGTGTCTCAGAATCCTTTGAGATGGCTTAAATGGAGAGCCTTTAGTTAAGGTATATGTACAGATAGGAGGACAGGACCAGATAAGGGAAGGTGTAGCATCCAGGGGCTCGCAATAGTAGGGAAGCAACACCACCCAGGAGAGAGGTGGACATTTTACCAGAGCCAGTAAAAGAGCTGGAAAGAGAGAGATGCAGTTGCTATCACAAAAGGAGTTCTGATGAAGGAAGGAAAGCAGACAGAAATATTCCAACCGAGAGAGATCTCTCCACTTTCAATCTCCCACTGTTGCCTCTTGTTGGCCAAAATCACTCAAAGTCAGAGGGTGTTCAGGTAATACTACCTGTGATTTAGGAACGATTGATGTGGGAGCAAATGGAGAATAACCAGCAGAATAAGTAAAGAGTTTCTTCATCACATCCATCTCTATGAAAGTACTAATTAAATTTACAGGGATTTTTTTTTCCTGTTTTGGTTGAAAATTCAAAATGTTATTTTCTTTGTTGTTTTTCATATAGTTTTGCCATATGTAGGTGGTGAAGAAAACCATATTTGGAAATATGCAAAATGCACCTATCCATTTTTTTGGTATACATTTCTAATTTCAAAAATAAATCTCAGAGTACTTCACTGGTATAAAGGCAAGAAAAGTTTATTAATGACTTCAGTTTCAAGGTACTGTTGATTAACTAGTATCAAGTACATTGACAGGCAAACTACGTTTCATTAATGGTTCTTTTTATTGTTTCTATTACAAAATGTCTCTAACTGACAGTACATATTTTCCAAACAGTCTGTGTTGTTAGATTAGAAGCCTGATGCTATTCACATCTGGGTACAGGAGCAAAAAGTAATTAAATTTAATAATAATGAAAAGAACCTACAGTAATAAACCATGCCACTACTGTAAGTGTAAGTAGTGAAGTGGAATGGGGGCCAAATTAGAAAATGAATCCATAAAAATATGCCAATTACTGTAAACATAACAAAATTTCTGTCCCAATTCAGGTGAATGTGAACCATGAGCATCACCTCAGATTAAAACCCTTAGGATGCAATTGATTCTAAGTGTTAGATGGTTTCCAAATACACATTTGATACAAAAATTTCAAGAAAGCTTAATGAGAAGATCCATTTTTTAAAAAACAATAACCCCATTAGGTTATATAACTCAGGTATTGAAACTTATTCCTATATCTGAATATTCATGACTAACACATCTGTGATTTACTTTGTATGTGACTTGGTGTGATCTCCTCTGAGAGGTGCTTGGACAAATAGGGCAGTATTGCCACAGAAAGTTGAGAGGATCAAACCTAAGTCACTATATTTTTCACCACACTATCTTCTTATCCATATATAAGGTTATTACCATTTAATTAAGTAAAAGGTTGAAAATAATCTTTAAGTTAAAAACTATTCTCATCATCTATCTTATATTTTAGGAAAAGAAAGCTTCTCTTCCCTCCAATCCCTGAAATTCATGGATTTGTTGTTATCCAAAATTGAGAACTTCATTTAACTATATTTTCCTGTATCTTTGTAGTCTTGGCATGAAAATGAACTTGTCAACTTCTATTTATGGGCAGGACAGTGGAGCTTGGGAGAGAGAAGAGGTTCCAGTTGTGTACTGATGTCCAGAGGCCCCGATATCTGTAGCACGTGTTTCTGGCTCTGTAAGCTGTAAGTTCTTTTTACTTGCTTGGAATTTCCCTCAAAGCAAAGTACTAAATTAATCTTGTAGAATTCTGTTTAATGTTTAGTAAAATATATTGGTGAGGGACTAAATTAAGAGTCTTAAATATTTAATTTGTGGAGGGAGAAAAATCTATCAGAGAATTTCTCACTGGAAAAATTGCTGTTCTGAAATTGGAAATCCTCTGTGTTCCTTAGAAAAGAGGCACAGAGGTGACCCCTGATCGGAGGCTTGAGACTCCAGAAACATTTGCTCACCTCCAAATATAACTTGCTTGCTTACTGAGTTGTTTTCTAAGTGTGCTGTAAATGTGTTACGTCCTTTCCAGGGTAGGTTTCAGGAAGAAAGAATGGAAGAGAACATGAAGAAACCAGGCATATCACTCTTAAAAGTAGTGGAACATCACAGGTTTGTTAAAGAAACCTACATGTTTTGCAGTTTCTACCAGATCCAGCCTAGAGAGGTCCCAAATCTTTGGTAGCAATTGAACTATCAATTAAGATCATTCAGAAACAAGGCAGATTCGGTGAATCATGTTTTTTTTAAAAAGTAAGTTCTTGCATCTTTTTTCTTGCTAAATATAAGAATTCTTTCATAATTTTATACATATGTCTCTATCTCTTGTAAATTTGAAAAATAATAGCTCGATTACTTATTCTCATGTTCTTTGACACAGAGGTATTTTTCTCTTACACTTATACTTGGACTGGTGGGGTAATAGTTTAAGATAGTACCTTTTATTTTCTTACTTGCACTCATCATATTTCTTTTTCTGCTCAAGACAGCATATTTTCTGCCTCTGTTTCCTTCTGTTTCCAAAACGTGTAGCCCAGAGTGGGAAGAGGATGGAACAGGAACAGCAAAATGAGCTGTGTTAAATCACCAAGCCTGGCACGGGTTCCAAATCTGGGGAGAAAGGTGACTCAGATTTATCAGTCTGCTTTCAGTTTGATTTACTACCAAACCAGAATCTAAATTTGGTGCACAGGACAAACACAAGATTAAGAGAAGGGCTGCTTCCACACAAAGGTGCTTCTGAGTCCACAGGTCTTAGGAGCCTGCGTGAAATGAAGAATTTACCAGATATGAGGAACCCAGAACTGTGGGGTCCCTCCCTCAACTGTACTCCAGGCTGTAGGATGGTGGGAGGCTGGTGGCCCCACCAGGCTCCACATGACATTGTCATGTAAGTGGATTTTGTCTTGGCCACAGTCATGTACTTCCAAGGTCTTTTCTTACTACATCACCAGGCCTACCTGAAATTGTCATTCAGTGGCCCTTGCCACATAAGACTAAGAAGATATTTTTCTCAGGGAAGAGAAGAGGTGAAAGAGGAAAAGGGGGAGAGGGGGAGAGAGAGAGGGAGAGAAATTGGTAGGTTCTAGGCTTACAGTCAGGTCAGCTCACCAGGAATGTAACATGACCCAGAGAAAATGCCTATGTGAAGATCTAAGCTGATGGAAACAAAGGGCCTTGGGTCTCAAGAGCAGCAGGGATTGTCTACATCTGCAGAGACCAAGCTCTGGCTTTGAAGTCTCGGTGCTGGGTGACATGGAGGTACCAGGAAACCCAGCCTGGGCACAGCATGGTGCAGATCTCAGGGTCATGTCACAGAAGCCAATGGTAGGAGGAGGAGCTGGTCATGAACAGTGAATGTTAATTTATTTTTTACCTGCCCAACAGAATAGAGACTTCGACTCTAAAATTAAGTTATAGAAAATATACTTCTTTAATACTTGAATTTTTGAGCTGAGCCTATTAATTATTTTCTGTATTGTATTTGTGGAGTTAATAATTTTGACCTTGAGAATCAGCCTGCTCTTGAACTTAATTCTCTTCCTTTTCCCCTCATTGGCTTTCAAGGTGCTTTTCATTTGATCTCATGATCCAAAGTCCAGGCTGCGACACATGGTGTGTTGTTGACAACCAGGTTATTTAAACAGCTCCTCGTCTGCATTCAGACCCAGGTTACAAACATGCAACAGTGCACTCATTTCTTACAATTAATAAAGTTTAATTTACAGTTTAATTTAAAGTTTAATTATACAAGTTTACGGCATTATATTACAGCATTATATATATATATATATTATATAAAGTTTAATTATACAAGTTTACAACATTGTATAATATTTATCTTTTTATGTCTTTTTTAAAATCACATTTGATCTCCTTCTAAATTTCCTTAGATAAATAAATATTTTAGTTCTATACATATTGGATTGTCTTAAAAATATTTCCATTAGGATAGGATTGATTTGTTCAGAGATTGAGTAGAAAAAGTGTAGAAATTGGAACATTAGGCCTTTTCAGTCATATTGTACCACACTATAGAAAAACTCTCTTCTTTGAATTGTTACTTTTTAACTGGCAAGAGCAGTATTGTGAAAATGTCATCTTAAAAATACATTGCATACATCAATATCAAGGCTGTATTATTTTTTTCCATATTGAAGAGAAGTCTCCTAAGAGTTACCTTCATTATAGATTCTTCAAGATGACTTGCAGCTGTCTGTGTGGACCCTTAGAAACTCTGTACAACTGAATATAAATTATTTAAAATACTTTTATTGGCAATTATACTGTAAAATCCTTGCCTTAATTGCAGCAATTATTTTTTAAGCTACTTGGAAATACTTATTCCTTAAAAGCAGTATAAAACTCAAAAACTGATCTATAACTTTAAATAGAAGTAAGTAAATGTGTATATGTGTGGTATGTGTTTACAGAAAATATAATGTCAGGATGATGCCAGGGATTGATTATTACTTTAATATTTAATATGTTGTGCGACTATTATATAACTTACATGATCAAAATAATATTTTCTTTCTTCTCTTATTGAACCAAATTCAATACTCTATATAGTTTGAGTGTTTGGAACTCAGGAAATAAATATGAAATCCCAATGGTTATGGGCTTCAAATTTTTATTTACTATTAAATTAATAAGCTGCTATATTTAAACATAAAATTAAAATATTTGGACTCACTGGATTAATATTTAACTGCATTCTTGAGATAAATCCAAAAACCTGTGTAAATTAAATGGGCTAAAATGGAAGTTGCACACAATGTATAGATATCTCCATAAACAGTAAACTTGGAAAATTACTGTTGATAAGTGACAATTTCTGATCAGCGGTAATTTCTGATCAGAAGTTGATTGATCAGTGGTAATTTCTGTTGAGGGGAATGGGATGGCTATGCTTTTAACCAAGGATGTGTGTGTGTGTGTGTGTGTGTGTGTGTGTGCATGTGTGTGTTCTTGGATTTGTTTGTGTGTCTAAACTTCCTGTTGTGGACTTTTCCAGGATGGTTCTATTTTAAAATAGTATCTCGCTCTTTGCCCCCAAGTTTATTCATACTTGTCAACCATTTTGTCTCAATTTTTGGTTTAGAAAAATGGTCACCACAGGCATCCAACCTCTAGGTAAACTTTGAGCCATCCTGTCTCCTAGTATTGGACATCTGGTTAACACCTAGCATACAAATTAGATGGCAGACACTCCCAAAGTGAGGACTGTCACAACACAGACACAGAAGGTCAGATAAACACTTGATGGCTGGGTCAGGGATGCGTGTTGTGTGCCCTAGAGCAGAGAATCAATCACGGTGTGGGAGATGGGAGTCTGGGTCTAATACAAACCAGGGTGAGCTCATAGGATGCCACAGAGAAATCTAATCATACAGCATTTAGAGTAAGCATACAATTTGTGTTTTGATTTGTAAACAGAACATTTTTAGCAACAAACTTCAAAGCATCACAATGGCAATGCAGTTCTTTTGTCACTTTGAAAAATAGTCTTATTTAACAATGAACACAAATTTCTCGGTAGACAAAGCCCACTTAAAATAAAGCTAATGAGGCATTTAGTGAAGAAGAAGACATGAAAAATAGAAAGAGTCAGAAAGAAAAGGCCTCATTCTTGGCGTTTAGGATACCAGAGCAACGTGGAATGCTGTGAGGATTAACTTCCTAAGTGCCTTTCATTGTCATCCTCTCCTATTGTGTGTGTGTCCTCAGACATGTATAGTGTATCACAGAGGAAATTAGTGGTGGAAAAGTGGAGACAAGAAAATGGGACGTAATATTCTACCTTGGAAAATTATGTCCAGAATCTGTACACAGCATCTCAGAAAAGAGAATTCATTCAAACATAAAATTTACTGTCTATCTTTACAAGAAATGCTCCTAACCATTAAGAAACTTTTCAGTTTCTGTGAAGTATTATAGCACATCTACAGAAGGTAAATAATTGTCAGTGGATCTTTAAAAATTACAGTGTTTTATTTTTCAAAGCATCTCCCTAAGAGGCAGAGCAATGCCGTCAAGGCAACTATAAGATCTAAAAAAAAGTTAGCATAATCTTTATGTAAGCACTGCAGGCAAGAAAAAAGCTGTTAGTGCATATGTATGAAATGCTACCAAACAAAAAGCTCTTAAAAACTGGAGATGGTAAAAATAAAGCTTTAAGCACATAGTGCCCTTTACTGCACAACCAAGCTCTAGAGATGAGTTGGCAGCATAGACTAATTAGAAAAAACTGGCCTGAAATAATATAAAGTCACAATCTTTCCTCAGAGTCACAGTCACTGAAACTTAGTCCATTGTGCTCACTTTGGGATGGCTGCATGAAAACTGACTTGAAAAATTGCCCCAGATGGAGAAATACAACACATATCTCTTTAAATATCAGTAGGACTAAACTGTTTCTTTAGATTTTAGACAAATGTACTGTGTACATCTAAAGACCAGATGTGTAAATGTTTAGTGTTCCTGCCAACTAGATTGAAGAAAAAGAGCCAAGGTGACTGCTCTGTTGTTTTCATGTTTATTCCTTTTATTTATATGTTTCACAAAACTGGTAGACTATCTTTCATTTGTTTACGGTGTATCATGATGAATGTTCCAATAATATAAGTATAAAATGATGCCAAATCTTAATGCTTTGAGGTACAGTCCACAGCCTGGACCTTCTAAGAGCTTTTGTATTGAGATGTGATTTACTGATGAGGAATTGACTGTTTATTATACATAAAAAACAGTTTCAATGCGTTATTAATAAGCTCAAATAATGTACATGAGAGCCCCTTTAATAATAACTTTCATTTTATAAAGAGCATTGTTACTACAAAATTGTGGGTTTGGATCAAATGAATTAAAATATCAATATATCTTCCAATAATGATAGTAGATAGCCTGACATGAAAAGTACTCAGACAAATGTTGTCTACTCCACCTAGTATAAATTTTTTGCCAAAGGAAGGATGGATTAACAAGTACCCTACATTTACATATTTGGTGTAATTTTCACCATTTTTCCTCATAGAAATCCTTTGAAGTACAAATTAGAATTCATGTTTTATAGATTATAGGCTATGGGTCCATAACCTGAAGAATCTCTTGTGGAATCAACAAGAGGAAACAGGATGTACTGAATGGTTTTAGGATAGTAACACAGAGAATGCCTCATTTAGTAATAAACAGTATAAGTAGTCTAGTCTACACATAGTTTGACTCAATAACATTGGTAAGTGCAGATAATTACTCATGTCTGTTTATCACGGCTGATCAGTCCCAGCCAACTAATTTTGTACTCTAATATTTTAAATCAGCCCTATATCCTACAGCTGCAGGTTCATTCCAGGCACTTTATCCTCCTGACGATTCCTTGAACCTGCCAAGCCTAATGCTTCTCTGCCCACGCTGTTTCTTCTGCCTTGGACACTGTTTCACCAGATACCCATGGGACTTACACACAATTACTCACCACCAGTATACCAAAGGGCCCCACCCATCCCCTTATCCCACCTGAATTTTCTTTTATAGTCTACCAATCACCTCATAACCCCTCCACAAACAATCACATGTATTTGTTTATGTGTTCAAAGTCTGCTTATTTTTCTCAAAAATATTGTTTACCACTATATTCCCTGAGCCTAGAAGAGTCTGGTTCACAGCAGCAGCTCGAAAAATATATTTTAATAAATGAATGAATTTCAGTGGCTATTTCTTAATGTTCATGCTGCTGATGGTGACTAGAAGCCCTTTAAAATTCCCTACGTTAAGAAAAGGGATGCCCTCCCCCAACACTGTTTGTGGGAATGTAAATTGGTGCAACCTCTATGGAAAACAGTGTGGAGGTTCCCCAAAAAACTAAAAATAGAGCTACCATTTGATCCTGTAATCCCACTCCTGAGCATATATCCAGAGAAAACCATAATTCAAGAAGATACATGCACCTTTATGTTCATAGCAGCACTGTTCACAATAGCCAAGACATGGAAACAACCTAAATGTCCATCGACAGATGAATGGATAAAGAAGATGTGGTACATATATACAATGGAATACTACTCAGCCATAAAAAAGAATGAAATAATGCCATTTGCAACAACATGGATGCAACTAGAGATTATCATACTTAGTGAAGTAAGTCAGAAAAAGAAAGACAAATACCATATAATGTCACTTATATGGGGAATCTAAAATATGACACAAATGAACCTATCTATGAAACAGAAATAGACTCACAGACATACAAACAGGTTTGTGGTTGCCAAGGGGGAGACAGGTGGGGGAAGGATGAACTGGGAGTTTGGGATTAGCAGATGCAAACTTTTATATATAGGATGGACAAACAGCAAGGTCCTACTGTATAGCACAAGGAACTCTATTCAACACCCTGTGATAAACCATAATGGAAAAAAACATGAAAAAGAATGTATATATATGTATAACTAAATCACTTTGCTGTACTGCAGAAATGAACACAACATTGTAAATCAACTATACATAAATAAAAAAATAAATAAATTTCTCCACATTATGGGGAAGTTTTGATTTTCCTGAGAGTGGATTAAGACTTCTCCATGGTGGTTTAGGGAGGGTGCATTAGGCACTTTCACACTTTTAGGAAAACAAACTCCTCAGTAGTCAAAAATTGCCCTGCTTACTAATTGAAAAGTTAATTTGCCAATCTCTTTGTATTTTTTGTATCTGCATATTTTCCAGACTACATATGATATAAAACAATAGTTTTGTTATTTAGACCAGTGATAAAACTATCTCATTCTTCAAACAGAAAAGAGTTTAAATGGACCAGTGACTGAAAAGTTAAGCATTGCTATCCATCCACAAAAGTGTAGTAATAAACTCACGTTCCCTGTCTGTAAAGTGAAAGGAGGGTAGAACACCTTGATCTACCTCAACAAGGTATTTTGCATATTACAAACATATGAAACAGTTTTTTTTTTTCGAGCAAAGAAATTGTCCCTTTTATTGAGTCTTTCAAGGTAGATGATTTTTTTTTATTGAAGTATAGTTGATTTACAATGTTGTGTTAATTTCTGCTGTATAGCAAAGTGATTCAGTTATACGTATAAATACATTCTTGTTTCAATAAATTTTTTAAAAAATATTTATTTTTTCATTTATCTTTGGCTGCATTGGGTCTTCGTTGCTCTGCGCGGGCTTTCTCTAGTTGCGGCGAGCGGGGGGCTACTCTTCGTTGTGGTGCGTGGGCTTCTCATTGCGGTGGCTTCTCTTGTTGCAGAGCATGGGCTCTAGGCACACGGGCTTCAGTAGTTGTGGCACATGGGCTCAGTAGTTGTGGCTCACGGGCTCTAGAGCACAGGCTCAGCTGTTGTGGCACATGGGCATAGTTGCTCCACGGCATGTGGGATCTTCCCGGACTAGGGTTTGAACCCGTGTTCCCTGCATTGGCAGGTGGATTCTTAACCACTGTGCCACCAGGGAAGCCCCCAAATGCATTCTTTTTTAATATTCTTTTCCATTATGGTTTATCATAGGATATTGAATATAGTTCCCTGTGCTATATAGTAAAAACTTGTTTATCCATCCTATATATAATAGTTTGCATCCGCTAATCCCAAACTCCCAGTCCATGCTCCCCTACCCTTCTCCCACTTGGCAACCACAAGTCTGTTCTCTATATCTATGATTCTTGAAACAGTTCGTTTTAATGAAGCTGTTTTGGCATAGTCTTGTCAAAATATCCTGGCTAATTACATTAATTCACTTTTGCTTTTTTAAATTTTGGTCATTGAGTTAATATGGGCAACAGACATCACTTTCATCCTAATTGTTCCATTGTCTAAATTTTTTCTTTGTTTTTTATAACAAGTATTATATTGTTTTAAGTCTGTTCTAGCTTCATAACTGAGGTAGGGAACATTCTTCCCTGTACAAACAAAATCAGTGGATGAATATCAATGTGCTCAGCATTTCCCAGCCTTTAGCTTTCACACCTTTTCATCCTCTGCCCTACGCTCCCTAATGAGTCTTTGCACTCGGCGAGTCTTACTATGAAATTTGTTTCCTGCCACAGCCCCTGACATTGACCATCTCTCTTGACAGATCTCTTTATCAAATGAGGGAAGAAATCTGTCCAGAAATTGGAATCACTTCTCTCTATATACTTCTTTTCCAATCACAAAGGTAATTCAAAGTCTGCCCCCAGAAAGACAAAAAAGTGACTATCCTATTTTCATTTCTCCATTGCCAATATATTTGTCACATCTATCACTCAAGATATCTACATTGAAAGAAAAAATGATTGAATGAATGGGTAAAAAAGAGTGATTCATTCTATAACTTTGATGCTGCCAATGTACTGAATTGTATGATGTGGTTTGATGTTATACTCACATGTGTTTAGAGAAAAACTCTTAACTGGAAAATGGGGGCTATAACAACTTACTAAACAATGGAGAATTTTATTACTGAATACATGACTTCTTAGTGACTTTAGATTATACCATAGGGAGCATTTCACTGAATAGTCTATATGCTAGTTTTGCCCATGACAACTATAATACTCAAAGCTAGATTATTATTATGTTTCAAACCTCTTCAACACACAAATATATTTTTGAATACATTTATTTTCAGATGACAGATTCCTTCTTCTCCTTTCCAATTTATTATACAAAAATATTAAGCAATTTTTATTAACTTTTAATTTTTCCCCACTTGGGGGAAATAATGTAAGGTGGAAAATCCATATAATTCATCTGAAGAAAGTTAGTGGGATAAGAATCCAAAAGGAAGAAAATAGTAAGAACCAATTAAAGTATTACAAAGTATTCAAGGTTTCTGTTTGTGTGTTTGTTTTGTTTACAGTGTTAAATTTAAGAGTATCACATATTGGTCAAGGCCATAAGCTCTGCAATAGATGTCTGTCCATGTTCCACACTAGAGTTCTTTGAATTTGAGCAAGATATCTATCCTCAGCTTCTTCTCCTGTCATTGGGTTTATAACTAAATGGTTTATTCTAAGGGATAATCATACAAGTTGGAAATGATTGTCAAGAACCTTCACCAAAACTACACTAAGTTTTGAGTATTCAGAATACTATCTACATGTAATGCACACTCAATAGCAATTTTAGTAGTATTAATAAAATAATGATTATTCATTAGAGTAGAAATCTCTAGGCTTCGGGTGGAAAAAACTACTTATATCTAACAAAACAACAATGATTGATTGCTATGCTATGACCAAGGGTAAAGACAAAATCACATGAAAAGTAGAATGTGCACTAACGGTGACTTTGATCTGTAGGATGGGGATACATTTAAAATGCTGGTTAGAAAGTGAAAATCTCAAATAAGGAAGGACCCACTGCAGCTATTTCCTGTAACTACAGACTTAGTGCAGTTTTGGTGAAGGTTGTTGACAATCATTTCCAACTTATATGATTTTCCAATCCCACTGGCCCAAATCCATATGTCTTCAACCCTAGATTATAAATATATTCTTTTTTATGTGTTAATGTAGGTTTATTTTTATTTATATATTTTGAATTTTATTTTTTTCTTTTTTTATACAGCAGGTTCTTATTAGTTATCTATTTTATACATATTAGTGTATATATGTCAATCCCAATCTCCCGATTCATCCCCCCACCCCCCACCCCACTTTCCCCCCTTAGTGTCCATACATTTGTTCTCTACATCTGTGTCTCTATTTCTGCCTTGCAAACTGGTTCATCTGTATCATTTTTCTAGATTCCACATATATGCGTTAATATACGATGTTTGTTTTTCTCATTCTGACTTACTTCACTCTATATGACAGCCTCTAGGTCCATCCACATCTCTACAAATGACCCAATTTCATTCCTTTTTATGGCTGAGTATATAAATATATTCTTTAACATAGTGTCCTATTCCAGACTTTGTCCATCAAATCTGGTATTTGCACATCGATTTGCAGATTAATTTTCAGAAGACACTGTTTTCGTAGTGTCACTCTTTGGCTCCAAAACCATCATTGATTTCTCCATTACTTATAGACTAAAGCTCAAGTTCTTTAACCTCACTCAAAAAGTCCTATATTAGCCCCAATTTCCCTTTCTAAATCTTGCCTTTATCTACTATCTTGTATAAACTACATTACAGCTAATATAAACTTCTCTAGATATCTTGCCTTTACATTCTATCACATATGATACTACACACTCCCTTATGTATCCAGCCTTTTAGATTATGTGTCCTATATATTCCTTGAGTTGGAAAATACATTTAGTAAATATTTGAAATCCATGAAATACCTAATAGAGTGCTTTGTATAAAATATATCCTCAATCAGTATTTTTTGACACAATGGTTAAGACCGTTTGTCAATGTTCATACTCAGGTTGGGAGGCCCTGTGCCAGAGATTATAACCAGTTTAGACAAAAATAAGTCACCACACACCCCTTCCTCTTTCCCATCTCCAATGCTCATGGTAATCATTTTCTTAAATATATTTTTATATATCATTTCTCTTCATCGCCTTGGTCTTATAAAAGTCCCCACCCTCCATTGTTTGGATTATTGCCAGGGTGTTCTAACTGGTCTCCCTTCTTCCAGATCAGTCTACTGTATTCCACCTTGCTCACTGCTTCCAGACTGATTGCACCCAAACTCTACTCTGTGAAACTTCTGCAATGGTTTCTTACCACCTGTAGCACAAAATCCAAACTTTTTCACAAGATACTCAAAGCTCATAGGTTCTAGCTTTTACCCTCCTCTGTCTTTTACATTCTATCTTTCTGCCACATGGAACTACCTAGTACTTGCAGTTTTGCAATACTATATTATTTCATGAAGACTTTGCCCATATGGCAGTCAGACCCTAGGGTAAACCCCCAATAATTCCCAACCTCTAGTGGCCACACCTTTGCATGATTCCTGTCCCTGGAGTGTGGTTAGAAAGTTTTATTTGCTTCCAGTCAATAGAATATGACACAGGTGGTGAGCTATCACTTTTGTGATAAAATTACATTATATAGTAAAGGTAAAAGGATTCTGCAAATGTTGTTAAAGTCTCATGTTAGTTGATTTTGAGTTAGTTAAAAGAGAGACTTATCTAAGGTGGGCCTGGCCTAATCAGCTGAAAACCCTTAAAAGTTAGATACCCCCTTGCTGGCCTTGTAGCAGCAAACATCCATGTTTGAAAGGCCCATAGAGGGAGCCACATGGAAGGGAGCTGGACATGACCTTGAGGATCATATGGACACCTCCAGCCACCAGCCAGTGACGAGTCATGACATCAGCCATCCAGCCACAAGAATATTAATCCTGCAAACAAACTGAATGAGATTCAAGCCAATTCTTCCCTAATTGAGTCTCCAGAGGAGAATATAGACCAGGACAACCCCTTGACTGCAGCCACGGGAGACTCTGGGTAGACGACTCAGCTAAGCAAACCCAGAATCTGACATGGAAGCTATGAGATAATAAACGTGTGCTTTAAACCACTAAGAAGGTAGTACTTTGTAATGCAGCAGTAGTTGACTAATAAATCCCACTATTGTCTTTGCCTGCAATATGTTTGCACCCTACTCTCTACTCAGTTCTATAGCCCACTAAAATAGTCCTTTAAGAATCAACATAAATTTCACCTCTTCCATGAATCATTTTCTTATTTACTACCATGGGTGAATCATACCTGCTCTTGTCTTTTCAGAGTATTTTCTATGTATCCTTGTTGATACTAATCATGCCATATTGGAATTTGTTTTTACACGTCTGTTTCTCTCTGTCATAAATGACTTCCTTGAGAGAAGACTTCATGTCTAAGCAAACACTCAATGTATGAATTTGAATACATGAAATAATAAATTAATATTCAATCAGATGCTCTAATGTCATTTGGTATGTTTATCAGCACAATTTTATGGATTCTTATTGTACTTGAACTATTCATTAATATCTTAGAGTTCCCTGCATTAAAAAGAAAGGTGGGGGGAATAGAATTCTTACAAAAGGGCAGATAACAGAAATTGGGAAAGCAGTAAAATTCAGGGAGAAGAAACAAGGTTTCATCTTAAAGGATAATTTTTTTAAAATGATAGTTGGATGTGAATATGCTAGTTTAAAGAAGTGACTTGATCTTGATGAGAATGACATCTAAATTTTACAGTTACTCTGAAAAGAAATAAGATGAATTGAAATGAAAAGAGGAAGAAAAATAGTTACCTATTTCTTTAGTTCTGACACAATATGAATGATTATGGTTTCATGGTGTCTGATCTATGATGTGAAATAAACTTCAAAACCCACGTAACAGGTGCTTAGACTAAAGGAAGATAATCTATGCTAAAAGCCTAAACTAAGTACAAAGAGTCTGATACACACTTGCTGTGAAGAGTGACATGGCTGGATTTATACATATCCATTACTCCTCACTGAAAGAGGGCAAATATTTGGCCACTTCTACTGGTGACAAGGCTTTCAGAGTTGGTGGCATGTTTTGATAACCCATGGAATGTAGTATATCATCATAACGCACAAGTCCCTCTAATTAGAGGAAGATATGTGAGCTATCTAGAACTGGTAGAGTGCTGGTAGAGTCATCCATCATGGTGATCTCATAAAGTCTAAGAAATGATTTATCCTCAAATGAAGGATTGATTTTATTAATAGAGAATGCAGAAAGAGCTTTGGCAATGGCATGTTCTAGGGTTTCACACTGCATGTCATCTCTGCTTATAGAAACTCACTTCCACATAGATATTTTGATAGTCATAAAACTATAAATCAGATAAGATAGCAATACATGTATTTTTTTAGTGATTTTTTCCCCCCACAATTATATGGCTAGTAAATGGTAAAGCAGAACCCAGCTCTCCATTGAACTGACCACGTGCCAATCAGCCAATGCAACAGCCTACCCCCACCCTTCCCATGAGGTGAGGAAGCACCTTTTATTATTTCTGTACTGCTGGATGATTCTCTGAAATGAAGGCCACAGAATCTTCAGGAAAAGTGTCAAGCCATTTGTTAGCCCTTAATGCCTAGGAAAGTGTCTTCTAAAAAGATCCAAGAAAAACCTCAGAATGGGAGAAAATATTTGCAAATGAAGCAACTGACAAAGGATTAATCTCCAAAATTTACAAGCAGCTCATGCAGCTCCATATCAAAAAAAAAAAACCAACCCAATCCAAAAACGGACAGAAGACCTAAATAGATGTTTCTCCAAAGAAGATATACAGATTGCCAACAAACACATGAAAGAATGCTCAACATGATTAATCATTAGAGAAATGCAAATCAAAACTACAATGAGATATCATCTCACACCTGTCAGAATGGCCATCATCAAAAAATCTACAAACAATAAATGCTGGAGAGGATGTGGAGAAAAGGGAACACTCTTGCACTGTTGGTGGGAATGTAAATTGATACAGCCACTATGGAGAACAGTATGGAGGTTCCTTAAAAAACTACAAATAGAACTACCATACAACCCAGCAATCCTACTACTAGGCATATACCCTGAGAAATCCATAATTCAAAAAGAGTCATGCACCAAAATGTTCTTTGCAGCTCTATTTACAAGAGCCAGGACATGGAAGCAACCTAAGTGTCTATCAACAGATGAATGGATAAAGAAGATGTGGCGGGCTTCCCTGGTGGTGCAGTGGTTGAGAATCTGCCTGCCAATGCAGGGGACACGGGTTCGAGCCCTGGTCTGGGAAGATCCCACATGCCGCGGAGCAATTGGGCCCGTGAGCCACAATTACTGAGCCTGCATGTCTGGAGCCTGTGCTCCGCAATAACAGAGGCCACGATAGTGAGAGGCCCGTGCACTGCGATGAAGAGTGGCCCCCACTTGCCACAACTAGAGAAAGCCCTCGCACAGAAACGAAGACCCAACACAGCCATAAAAAAAAAAAAAAAAAAAATTCAAATTCTCCAGAGAATTCCCCTCTCAATTGCTGTATTAGTTAGGGTAACACTAGCTGCAAAAACAAACAAACCCAAAATAATAAAAAAAAAAAAAGAAGATGTGGCACATATATACAATGGAATATTACTCAGCCATAAAAATAAATGAAATTGAGTTATTTGTAGTGAGGTGGATGGACCTAGAGTCTGTCATACAGAGTGAAGTCAGTCAGAAAGAGAAAAACAAATACCGTATGCTAACACATACATATGGAATAAAAAAAAAAAAAAAAAAAGGTCATGAAGAACCTAGGGGCAAGACGGGAATAAAGACACAGACCTACTAGAGAATGGACTTGAGGATATGGGGAGGGGGAAGGGTAAGCTGTGACAAAGTGAGAGAGTGGCATGGACATGTATACACTACCAAATGTAAAATGGATAGCTAGTGGGAAGCAGCCACATAGCACAGGGAGATCAGCTTGATGCTTTGTGACCACTTAGAGGGGTGGGATAGGGAGGGTGGGAGAGAGGGAGACGCAAGAGGGAAGAGATATGGGAACATATGTATATGTATAACTGATTCACTTTGTTATAAAGCAGAAACTAACACACCATTGTAAAGCAATTATACTCCAATAAAGATGTTATAAACAAAAATAAAATTAAAATTTAAAAAAACGAAACAAAGGAAGTAGAAGGAGACCTATATTAAGGGATTTCTCACCTTCCCACAACTCACTCTACACTGTGAGTATGTCACTTACTCTCAAGTCTCAGTTTCCTCATTTGTTAAATTGAGTTAATTATTCCTGTCCTGCCTATATCACAGAGCAATTGTGAAAATGTGACGGGATAATACGGATGATACCTATGTGAAAACCACTTATGCCTTAGAAATATATCCACTATTTTCACCATGTATAGAAGTCGTTCCTCAATATTTGAGTTGATTATTCAGCAAAACTCCTTGAATCATGTAAAAAAGTAGATTGTTGAAACTCTTTCTTTCTTTCACTAACATAGACTATTCTATTTTATGCTTCATAAAATATTAATTTAATTTATCCTTTAAAGGATCAGGATTAATCAGTTACAAAGAAAAAGAATGAAGTCCTTTATGGTTATACTTCTCCATATATAGGAACAGATGGCCCTGGCTTAGCTAATTGAGATTGATCAAGCACAAATAGCATTTTTAAAAAGTCTATTTCAGTATTTTTAAATTACAATTTATATACATAATATATTTGAGAGAGAGAGAGAGAGAGACTCTACCACCTTTGTTGGCCTTGAAGACGAAGACAGGGGCCATGGCCAAAGACTGAGGCAGCCTCCAGCAGCTGGTAGTGGCCCTCAGTTTACAGCCAGCAACAAACCAGAGACCTCCATCTTAGAACCACAGAGAACTTACTTTTGCCAACTCAAAGAACCAAGACTTGGGTCCCCCTTCATGCTTCCAGAGAGGAGCACAGCCTGCTGACACCCTGATTTTAACTCAGCAACAACGTTCTGAATTTCTCCCTACAGAGCTGTCAAACCATCAATTTGTGTTGTCTTAAGCCATTAAGTTGGTGGAAATTTGTTATGTCAGCAATACAAAACTAATACAACTATGTTAGAGACTACAAAAACATTTAAGAGCAGAATAGATTCTCCACTCTTGAGAATTTGTCTTTCAGTTACTAGGAAATGGTGGTCATTGGTCACTTAAAAAACTGGTTGTGTTAGCTATTAGTGCTGTTCAGAGATAGCCTGTTTCTCCTTCTACAAAATATGATTTAATGTCTCTGCCTCCTTGAAGTCAGGCCTAGCTATGCCACTTGACCAATCGCATGTGAGAAGAGACGTGTTATATCCAGAGTTTTATTTGCTATGACTTTTTCTGTCTTTCACTGTGACTAGAGATGTTCCAGATCTGTCTGGATCTCTGATGAAATCAAGCAAAAGCAGAGCCCTCCACTAACCAGAGACACATGAAATGTAACTGAGAAGAAAATAAATCTTGTTTGCTTGAAGTCACTAAGTTTATAATTTGTTCATTTCCATAGTTCAGCCAACCTTGTCTATCCTGACTGATACACTGACCAAAATAAAAGAGACAAAAGCTCTCCCAGTGTTCTGGCCTTAATAATAACCCAGCAGCCAGTTTCATGGTATAAACTTAGATTTAGTCACATGCAGAGGGAGCATATACAATTCTTTTGTTCTGTTTTGCAAAATTACATATAAATATGACAGTCAGACAAGTTAGATGGAATTATAAGAAAATCCAACAACAACAACAAAAAAAGAATTCTGCTTCCAGCAATAGTGGACTAAAGACCAGCTCTACTACTGAGAACAACTAGAAAAGCTGAACATTAAAAAATCAGTGTTAAGGTACCATGTAGGCCCCCAGGGAGTGAGGATGTGCAGGGCTTTAACACATGAGCTTGGAGGGGGACATCATTCAGTACCAACATATCACCGACCCAGCTGTGCAGTTGGAATATTCACCGAGCTTGACAGGTAAGGGCAATAAAACTAGCCTCTACAAATTAAAAGAATTAGGAACACAAGTCAATTAAGCTAGAAATTTCTTTAAGAAAAAGAAACAGATTAATTCTCCTTATTTTCAGTAGTTATGTTTTTTAGAGTGAACACTGACTAAGTGAACATGAAACATTGCTTTTAGGGAAGTATGTTCATATTTATACATATCTCACATAAATTATACTCTTAAATACTAAAAATACTTATCCTGGTAGAGTCTATTTTCTTTATTTTGCAAAAGAGAAAAAGGAGGTTCAGATGTCTTTAGTGACTTGCCTGGTGCTGCCCCACTAACAGGTGCCAGATTTGGGATTCAGACCTCATCCAACAGGTCCCAGAGCCAGAGCTTCTTGTGTTGTACTTCATCATTCCTTTCCCTGTCCATCCTCTGGTTGCTTCTATGTGAAAGCTGAAACAAGAAGCAGTGTTCTCCCCTGTTCTGCCTTAGCTGGGTAGAACTATGCATCAGGTGACTCAAATTTTTCAGCACTTGGTGCAAGTCTGCTGATGAGCAGTAAAGTGACAGGGGTATTGAGTTTGGGGTTACAAATAAATTTTAGTGAGTAGGCAAATTCTCAAATACAGAATCCATAAATAATGAGGATAGACTGTAACTAGGAAATATTCATAAATATGGTAATTAAGCTATGTACTTCTGAAAACACAATGGGTTAAAAAGAAATCACAATGGAAATCAAATAATAATTTTAACATCATAATAGTAGGCAAAAAGCACATCAAAACGTGTAGGATGAAGCTAAATCAGAACTTAGAGGAAAATCAAGTGCATTTCAAGGCATAGATTAGAAAGGAAGAATGAAAGAAAAGATGTGGTAAAGATAATAGCTAAAGTAAGTAATTCATCAAATACACGATAAATCATTTAAAAGAGAATCATTTGTTTTTCTTGAAAGGACCAATCAAACTGATAGAGTTTTGATGAGTTTTACTAATTTGGTGAGAAAAAAAATGGAGGGAAGGCAGAATTAATTAATATCAGGAATGAAAAAGTGGTATCACATTAGACCCTATAGACATTACATTGTTCATAAGTTTTGACAAACTTTTTAATAGCAGTGAATAATTTTATAACAATAATTAGGAAATAGTAGATGAAATAAAAATATCCTAGAGAAATACAATTTATCAAGAAGAAAAATGGAACATTTAAACAATTTTTCTATGTTTAGTAAAGAAATTGAATCTAGAATTTAAAGCCTTTCTATAAAGAACACCCTTGTTCTAGTTGTCTTCACTGCTGAATTCTTCCAGACAATGTAGGAAAAAATAACAGATACACACACACACCACACACACACACAAATACACACACGTATTTTTCTGGATATTATTAGACAAAGGCAGAGTACTTCCTAACTCATTTTATGACCCTAACAACAAAAAAGAAATACAGGTCAATGGTTTTCATGAAAATGGAATGGAGTCTATAAACTGACTCACAATGATATGAGCACTTGATTTATGAAAATAGTGTCAGTACAGAGGAGTTGAGAAAGATGACGACTTCAATAACTTGTGCTAGGTTAATAGATATACATATGGAAATAAAGCTGACTCCTGCCTTAAAACCATCAATGCCATATGGATAAAACTTCTAGATAATATAGAAGAATTCTTACATTACCTTGGGGTAGGCAAATATTTCTTAAACAAAATATGAAGAGCTGTAACTATAATTTAAGGAAAAGATTGGTATGTTGAACTATTTTAAAGGAAGAACTTCATTTCACTATCGACACCATTATGAAAGTGAAAAGGCAACACAAGGAGTTACAGAAGATTTTGAGAATCTGAAAATGAACATATCCAGAATATATTAAGAAATCTTTCTATAAAATAGATAACTAATAAGAACCTGCTGTATAGAAAAATAAATAAAATAAAATAAAATAAAAAGAAATCTTTCAAATACTGAGAACAATAGAAAAAATTCAGTAGCAAAATTGGCAAGAATTTTGAACAGGCACTTCATAGGCGAAGATAATAGAAGGCCAATAAGAACATGAAAAGATTCTTAGCTTCATTAGTCATTAGGGCAAGGCCAAAGAAAACCATCGTAAGCCACCATTATATACCCTCCACCAGATGTAAGATGACTAAGACTGTACTGCTAATACCATGTATTAGCAATATTGTAGTAATGGAGAATTTACTAGGTGCTCTTGGGAGTGTAAATTATGTTCAGTCCCTTTGGGAAGCTGTCTGGCTGCATCTTGTATACTGTAATATATTTGTGCAATTCAGGTCCTAGGTACACACAACTAGGAGACATAAAATAGAATTCCACTAGCAGTTTTGTTTATAAAAACTCCAATATACATCAAAGGATAAATAAGTGGATAAATAGACTAGATAGATGGATAAAGTAGAGACCATTCATGATGGCATATGATACAAAACAATGAGAAAGAATGAACTGTTACTTGTAAACCATACAGAGTAATCTCACAAAAATAATGATGAGTGAAAGAAGCTTGAAAAAAAAAAGCATACTTATTGCATAAGTATTAAAAAAATGAGAAACAGTAAAACCATGCTAAGGTATTTGAAGTTTGGAGATAAGTTAGAGTTGAATTGGGAGGGAACACAAAGGCTGGCACCGTGGCTCACACTGTCCTATTTCTTGACCTGTGAGTTTGCTCCACTGGGGACTTGGCTTTGTGGCAACTGATTGAACTGTTTTGTTTACTCTTCTGTAACTATGTTGTAATTCAATGAAAAATTTTAAATAACTTTTAAATACTAAAGCATGATTTAAATTATTCAAAAACAATGACACAATCTGAGACTATATAGCAATTTTAGAAAAGAAACTTTAGAAATCACCCTTCTGGGGCTCTGCTTTGCTGTTAGAATATCTAAAATTCATTATTTGGACTTACAAAATGGCAAAAGGTTAGTTATTTAGATAAGTAATCCAGCAGAAAAGTCAACATAAATATTATAATATCTAATTACAGCCTGCTAGTCTGGAAAATTAATTTTATAATTAAAAATTTAAATGTTATTATAGAAATGGACTGCTAGAGTTGATTTTGGTTTGGGAATCAGACTGAGTATGTTTTAATAAAGCAGAATGAATTTTCTGTCACTTTTCAAAACTAGCTGACCCTAATTTTGCATATTGTTAATTATAACTATGAATTACCTGAAAAAGTCTTCTCTTATCTAGTCATTTCCATACACTCTCAGTAATGAAATCCATATTAACGTAAAGGCATTTTAAATAATTACTTTCTGAAATAGCTCTGAGGTTAGAAGTTTGTTTACTATGGACAAAAAGAAAATAAAATATTGAAGTTGCCTCTGTAGAATAAAATTAGTGATAATACTTCTCTGTTTTGGGCACTATCCCATGGTTTGGATGCTAAAGAATCAAATGAATCTAATTATGAGACTTCAAAATATTGCTACCCTGTTAGTAAGACATGGAAATTTCTCACCAAAATATTATAGTGCTTAAAATTGTCACTAACCAAAGGATCAAAAGAATACTCATAACTTTATAATGTTCATTGTATTGGGCTACTTCACCACGGTTAGTTTACCAACAATTTATCACAGAAAAATACAATTAATAATTATATTTTATACATTTGATTGTAATAATGAGCTCCATTTGGATACTCACTAGCTAACATTGAAAAGATTTACAACGAAGATGTCAAAAGTTAGTAATCTTATCACCTCTTCTTATCCCTAATTGCCTTATACACACACACACACACACACATCTTCTATTTCCTCTTTGTGTCTCAGCAGATCTTATAGACAGGAGTAAAGTGCAGAGACAGGCAAAGGATATGCAATAAATATTGTGTTCATAAAGGCAAAATAGACAAGTAATGCACGGGCTTTAATCTAGTCATTTTTTATTGATAAGACAACTACTCTGGACTATACATAATTTTAGTCTTTGCAGATTTAACAACAGATATTCAAAAGGCAAACCAGTATTCATAGTAATAGCAGAACTTTGTTTTTATAAAAATTTACAGCGTATAAAGCTCTTTCATATGTCTGGTCTGGTTGTATCCTTATAACAATCTCATGCACTTGTCAGGGCAGTTCTATAGATGAGTAAATGACACTGAGAAATTAAAGGAACAGTTCAAAGTCATACAGACTGGTAAGTGTAAATTGTAGCTAGAACCTTTTCATAACCAAATCAATGTTTTCTCAATATTCTAGATACTTTCTGAATTTACCTTGGCATATCACAAAATATACCACGAAAAATTATGATAATAAACAGATTCTTTCTGCTCACGAGCATAAAATATACTCCCAATGTCTTCAGTGAACAATGGCTCAGTATTCCTTGGTTCTAATCTTTATGTCACTTTCAAAACTCCTTCAGTACCTTCTTCAGGTTCTCAACTTCACAGATGCATAGATATTGAAAGCTGGACATTGGAAAACTTTTAAATTAATTGGTACTTAATATTGAATAATTGATGAACAACTTGGAAGTAGTTTTTACAAGGTTTAAAAAACATAACCAGTTGAGAAAAATGAGAAATCCAGTTCTTCTAAAGATTGGCTGTTGAGAAATATCAATACATAAAATTGCAAATAACAAACCAGATGGACCGCAAGTTATTGCTTTCATGAAAAAAAGGATTCTTCGTTTTAGAAAATATATGTATACAGAGATTCAGTCAATGACATACATTTTAAACATATAAAATAATTATGGACCCAGAAAAGTAGTTCATAAGTTGCTCTTCAGTGGAGTATCTGCGTAAAAGATGGCGAACTATGTAACAGTCACCGGATCTTGGTTATAAAAGCATATTAGTGATCTTACCCAAGGTAAAATGGACACTTGAAACTGAATTGGAACCAGAGCTGAGGTGTAACTCTTCCTCAGTTATTGATTTTTCCCCCATTATTCCAAGGAGTGTGACCACAACTCTCTCACTGTCTGGAGCAGTCTAGAGAAAGGTGTTAGGCATGTAAGTTCTGAAGATAGAAAGTCCTATTTTCAAAATCTATTAGCTATGTGACCTTGGGGAAGTTTATTAAAACCTCTGAGTTTCAGTTTCCCCATCCATAAAGTAGGAATAATAATAAAACCTATCTTAAAGGCATGTGGGAAAACTAAATGCAAGAAAAGCCTTTCTCACAGTACCTGTCACAGAGTAAGTACTCAATATGTAATAGTTATTATTACTACCATTGCTATTGATGTTATTTCTGTTTCTTCTAGCCCTTTAATATAACAAGTGTACAGCCACAATCTCACATCCTCAGAGTCATACTGACCCTGTATTTTAGGTTCTTTGATGAGTGTAGTGATCTATGAGAAACTGAGTTGGTTTGTCCATTCTTAACCTTTCTTAAACTTCTCATTAATAAGGATGGATAAACCAGCTAGTCTTTTCATACCTGAAACACAAGTGTCTCATGACAAGAGCTGGACAGTTTTTCAAATTAGTTTTCAATAGGTTACTATCTGCATTGTAATCTACTTAATAAATTCTAGGGAAATAAAAGTTCTCAATCAGACCTCACATTATTGTATTTTACTTGTTGGAAAAAGTGTGGAGGGTGTTCTGGTTTGAGAAAAGGTTATTCTTTTGAGGAGTTGTAGGAAGTGAAAATTAAAATTAAATGAGTAAGACCAGATTTTAGGGAGTGTTTATTTAGGACATCAAGCTGAAGAATTTAGATCAATGATAGCAAATTTATTATAACTTTCTGGTTTACTCTGATGGATTACTAGAGGCTTTCAAAATTTCTGAGTTAAAAATGATTGTAAGAGCATGTCTTGTCTCTTCAAGAAAACTTATTGCCATCAATTATCAATGTCTGCCTTGAAATATGGAAGGACATGTGAGCTGTGTCTGCAATACTGAGCTAGACTGTGTGGTCAGAAACAGGGAGAATTTCTAGAGAAATCTCATTCTAGAGTCTTGAAGGAAGATTGGTTTGGGTAAGCTGTGTAGGGCAGACTGAAATGGCAAGGCTGAATCAGAGACTAAGTGGTTGTTAAAATAAATCAGACATTCTTCACAACATCTTTTTTGTTTTTCTAGGGTATTTACTTTGTGAAGTACCCCTAGAAGACTTATATTTCCACCAAAGTGTCTAAAAGCAATGTGCAGTCTTGAAGGTTAGCACTGCAAAGCAGATGTGTCTGTAGTCAAGATCTACTTCTTCATAGTGTATTAACAACCCACTCCAAAATCTCAGGGACTTAAAGCAGGAAATGTTTATTTCTCATTCATGATCTGTGTTCACCAAATGCCAACAGCAGGTCCCTCCAACATCTTCCCCACTCAGGGACTCAGATTGATGGAAACTCCACCATCTGAAAGGGCCACTCTGAAGAGAGAAGAGACCCTTGCAGAGTCTTACACTGATAAATAAATGTTCTTACCTAAAAGTGTCACTGTGGCCCAGGACCACTGGCCAGACTGGTCACGTGGCTCTGACCAACAGAAGACGTTGGGGGCAGTGAAGTAAAATCCCTTCACATGCCTGGCAGCGAAGACGGCACAGAGATAGATGATATGACAAGCATTAGAAGAAAAATTCACTATGCTGCTATAGATAAAAGCACATTTAAATTATAAGGTATTGGAAAATGTCAATATTCCTGAACTGGTGAAAGGAGAGCTCCCTATTAGAAAAATTAATAATGATAACCATGATTGATAACCTTATCTGAGGTTGTCAGACACCTGACTGTCTCATGACTTGCTCTGATAACAAGTCCACTCTGGTGTCAGCACAGATGAGGTGTTAAGTGTAATTGACATGGAATGCGAGGCTCAGAGGGGTTAAGGATCAGCACTGGGTGTGTGGCTGATGAGTGAAGGAGCCATCGGTTTCCTATACTCAAATACAGTAGAGCAATATTTAAAATGAGTGTTCTTACAACTTTAATGCTCATGCAATTCACTTGGTGGGTCTTATTAAAAGAAGATTCTGAATCAGTCGTCATGGGATGGGCCTGAGAGTCTCCATTCCTAACAAGCTCTCAGGTAATGGCCAGGCCCTGATCCGTGGAGCTACAAGACTTATGATAAACCACACGTCTTTTCCTGCATCTTCTCCATCACCACAGTCTACACTGCCCCCTGCTACTCTTCCACATGCAGAGGCCCTTAGACGCAGAGCAGGACGCACCTATGAAATCGCACAAATGTCCTTGAACTTGGTAAAACTTTTAGTAAAACTTCCCAATGTGTACAGATGACAAGGAAAAAAAGCACATTAATTTTGAGACTGTATCATCTGATTCACCTTTGAATTGCAGTGACAGTCAGCTGACGTGTGTATCAGATGAGGACATCGCCGCCTCAGCGGCACGTCCACACCCAGGGACGTGAGAGTTAAGGAGCGAGGGTGACTGGGTGCTGACTCAGTGCAATTGTACATTTCATTGTGTTTATACTGATAGCTATTAACACTGGTGTTCTGTGCAAATTACATTTATTATTTTCTTACCGAAGTCTCCACAGAGAATTCAGTGTTTGCCATCTGACTACACACTTGACATTTTGAAGGGTAAGTGTAACTCTATTATAAATTACATCTGGTGGTCACTATGTGCAGTTCAATTCAAAGCAGAGGGGCTGAACAACAACAACAACAAAAAATCACTGTGCTTCAAGGACAAGACAGAAGACAATTGACTGGAGGCTGGTTAGTCAGAGGGTCTTTGGGAAAAATTTGTCTGAGAATTTGGTGGTCAAGTTTGCCTGCCAGACTCTGAAGGGACCCAACAGTCAGGTGTGACTCACTGCTGATTGCATCATTAAATCACCATCACAGGCTTGATTTGTCTCATCAGGTCAAGTGAAAAAAAAAAAATTGATGGTAAGCTGTTTTCAAATTTTCTTACTGAGGCTTCACCAAATAAATCTATATTTTACATTGAGCCAAGCTAATCTACCATAAAGTTCTACCCTTAATAACAAGAGTAGGTACCATGCTTCCTTAAACAAGGTCAAATTACCATTTTTAACAAGCTGGAGATACATTCATTATGTTAACTCTCCAGAAATGTATTCGATAGACTGCAGGTTGTTTTGACTTTTGGAAAAGGGGAAAAAGTAAAGGTTATTATAGACTATTGGACAAATGACTAATCTCCATAAAATATACACCTGAATTCAGTTAATATTATAACTTAGCATTCATGGAGGATAAGTCAATTTTTGGTTTACATTATATTCTAAAAGAAATAATTTAAAATGAGGAATATTGATGACTTAACTAAAAGCATAGGTGTGCAAATATAATTTACCAATATGTGAAATGCTGGTGTACTTTAGGGATTCAGATATAATTATACAGTTATTAGGGAATAACAACTCTGAGATCCTACTCTATTCCAAAACACTAGAATAGGTGTTACGGGAATAACAAAGACAGTATTGATGCTAATACTCTAGCTTCATTATAGTGATAATTACCTTTCCTCTAAGATCTTAGATATTCAAAAATTTATCAATAACTATGATAAATAGGCTGGTACCAATTTATATTGCCCCCAGTTGTATACAAAAAGTGATTATTTGACTTCACTTTCCTTCACTCTATGACCATTATATAACCTTTCCTCAGAGAGAGAGAGAAATCTCAATTTAGAGAGGTTTTTTCACACGTGTTTTTTTATTTGTATTTATTTTGTGAATTGTTTGTTCATTTTTCAGGTCTTCATCTTTTTCTTATTTATTTAGAAAATGTTTCAATATTAAGAATCTAACACTTTACCATATTCACAAAATGTTAGTTAACCACATCAAGATATATAAGGATTCAAAAATCAGTCAGTAAGAATTTTTAAAACTATATTAGGTTCAACTTGGCTATATCAGTATAATCAGTAAAAATAATAATATCTCTTTTGTAGACAAAATAGTGAAGTTTATATAAATTACTAGATAATAATATACCAGATTTAGAGGCGTGCTCCCTAAACATTTAAGATTCAGATAGTTCCAATCTTACAGAAACTCTTTCAGAGTTAGAAAAAGAGGTAAAAAATCTCTCAACTATTTTCATGTAGCTGGAATAACCATTGAACTTAAATCAGACAAGGACAGGATAAGAATAAAAAGTTGTGGACCAATTACACTTATAAATACAGATGCAAAAGCTCTAATGCAGAAAAACTGTGGTGGTATAATAAAAGCTAGGATAATCTCAGAAACAAAAGGATTAAATTAGATGAAAGAAGAATAAAAAGAAAAACTATCTGGTCACATAAATAGAGACAAAAATTACCATTTGATAAAATCAATACCTACTCATGATAAAAGCCATTGCTAATTAAAAATAAAAGCAAAGGAAAACACTCAACATATTGAAGGGTATTAACTCAGTTGAAGGTTAGCTACTAAACGTTTATGAAATGTTACAATTAATAGGAAAACATTAGAGGCACTCTGTTTAAAATGTGAAAATAGATAAGAATGTTTGCTACCCTTGATTATATTCACTTTTATTCCAGAATTCCCTAGTAAGTACAATAATACAAGAAAAATTAATAAATATGTAAAGAAGAAGTAAAACTATCATTATTTACAGGTGATATAATTCTCTATGTAGGAAACATAAGAGAAAATGCAAGGATAACACTGGAATTAATTTTATATACCAATATATATCAATACAATAATCAATTGAATGTTTATACAACCACAAAATAATTAAAAATGTAATTTTTAAAAAAGTATCCTTTATTATAGCAACAAAACTAAAGAAATGAAAGCTATCATGAATAAACCTAACAAAATATGTGTATTACTTTAATGGAGATGATTATATCATTGGTTACTAGATAGTTAAAAATTCTCAATAAATGAACAGATAAACTATGTTTATTTTGACTTACTATCATAAAATGATCAATTTGCTCCCCAAATAACTTAAACATTTAAAGAAACTCCATTGAACATCCTGACAGAGTTTTCATAGACATTGTTAAGGTGATTTGACATTTGTACAGAAGAGTAAAGGACCAAAAACTGCCAAAATTTTAAAAATTAAAGCAAAGTGAGGATGCCTGTCCTAACAGATATCAATATTTACTCTAATGCTGTAGAGAGTTGTCTGGATGAACATACTGATCAACTAAGTAATAGAGCATCAAGAAAAATACCTCAATTTGTGTAGAATCTTATATATATATGGGAAGAGTGGCATTTAGATCAGAAAAAAAGAATGTATTATTCAGAAATTTGGAAAAACTGATTATCTATATTTAAAAATTTTATTTACTCCTTCAGGAATAACATAAGAAAGAATTACATGAGAATAAACTAAATTTGAAAAGCAAAATATTGCAATTTTAGAAGATAAATACTTCTTTTTTAATTCTTGGGTAAGGATTGTTTATAAAACATACCAATTGTAAAAAAAAAAAAAAGGCTGATAATTTGATTGCATTAGAATTTTTTTCATCTATAAAAAATCATTTGCATCTACAAGAAAGAATTTTTATTCACCTTTAAGGCATGATAAAAATTAGAAAGATAATCCATAGATTTGGAGCCTATATCTGCCATTATACATAAAATCTTCAACAATAAGACAAACAACTTAATTGAAAAATGAGCAAAGGATATGAATAGGAAATTCATAAAGATAAACTGAGTGGCTAAAAATCAAATAAAAAGATAATCTTACCAGTAACCAGGCAGACATGGATTAAAATCACAATAAAATGATATGACTACCAATCAGATCACGGGGTAGGGGGTAGATTTATAGTACCTATTATTGGCAAATACTATAAGAAACAGGAACTCTTATTCTCTCGTGATGTGAGTACAGCAGAACTCTTTTAAAATGCAATTTGGTTATTGCTTATGAAAGCTGAAAAGGTGGTATTCCTCGAGGCCAGCAATTTCACTCCTAAGTTTTCTCTCACATGAATACAAGGAGACATCAGTAAGGTTTGCAATAGTGAAAACTAGAAACAAGTGGTGGTAAGCATTACCCCAGCTCACCAACACCTCATTTCCTTTTGAGGTTTCTGGAAACTAATGCTCTGAGATGAACCACGTGGCTGGTTCTGGCCAGCAAACTCCCTCCCCACACCATGATGACTGTGATTTACAGGTGGGAAGCCTTTATCACCTGGATCTCTGAGTACTCTGTGGAACTAAATATCTTGTTCCACTATAGCAGCCTGCCTGAGCAAGAAATACATTTTTTTTTTTTCTGATATTTTCTGGTTGTTTCCTATCACGGCATAAATTTAGCCTCTCCTAACTGATATACAACTTAAATGTCATAAACAGGAGAATTAGTAAATAAATTGTAGAACACTAATATAATGGGATATTACACAGCTATGAAAAATTAATGAACTAGAATTATACATCCAAGCATGAACAAATCTCTCGGCAATGATTATGAATAATTGTAATAGAATATGTAGAGAATGATATAAAGAGAGCTGGTGCTCTATATTGTTTAGTAAAGCTGTATTCCTATTTAATAAAACAAAGAAATACTAGAAGTTGGGAAACTCAGCTTCAAGATAGTGGTTGACATCCCAGAAAGGAGTGGAAACAATCAGGTTGAAATACCTAGGTGCTTTTATTTGTCCTTGTAATCCTTCTTTCTTACTCTTGGTGATAAATTTGTGCTGTTTGTTTCATTTTTTTCTCTACATTCATAGTTGCCTGAATTTGTTCAGCCTCCTTTTTTTAAAAAAAGAAGACATTTTCAAGATTTCCAGAAACCTCTGAAGATATCAGTTTGGGGATAAAACAGTAAGCTTTACTTATTTATTTTTTCATATTCCTCTGCATTTTGCACTCCCTTTAGATTTGGAACAATTTCATAGTTGATAAGCTCCAATTTTGCCTTCCAGAGTTGTAGCTTGTCTAAATATTTTTAGCATCAACAATAATAGTGAATTATTAACCCTAAATTACAGGCTATTCCTCAGTTTATGACCAAAAATACTCACAAATTCAATCATGTTATGAATAACTTCTCTTTATCATACCAGTCTGGGAGTTGAGTTTGCTTTGCTTTCCAAAAATGTGAAATCTCTGCTCAAATGGTCATCAAGGGCTTCCAGTTTTATCCTCTTGAAGGCAAAAATAAAACTGTGGTGTTGAAAGGAATATTATATGTATCTGCCATTTATTGAAAAACATGGAAAAATAAGTCAAGTTGCCAGATCTGATGTTTTTGACTTTTGAGGTGATGGACAAGAGTCCAAGTAGATTATTAGCAGAATCTCTGAAACTAAAGCAGTGAGGCAAAATATCAGATGGTGCTTTTCCTAAATCAAGTTAAACAAAACTGGTTGTGTTTCCAAGCCCTGTCCTGCTTAGCTGTGTGGAGAACATGGATATTTTCTTTCTGATCTAAATTTTGCTTGTTGAATTTCAACTTTTTGATCCACATTGCAGTTTATAAAATGATTCTGTCAAATAAGAATTTTTCTTTGATGGAATCAAAATTCTCAGAATGGATGAAAACCAGGAGCTGGCTATATTGGGAAAGTTAATATTTTTTTATCAACTTATGTGCCAAATAAAAATGTTATAGCTGCCAACTGACCTGCTTCAAAAGATGAGAAAATAATGTCATTGCACCCAGAGTAAATGTTATTTCAAAAAGGCATTGTTACAATTTAATTTCTTTGCTTTAAGTCACACTAACAAGAGTATATCCAGCGCATAACGTTCTACCAAGAACTCCAATTGTACATGACACTTTTGCTTGGCAGTGCAGAAAAGTAAATATTTAGAGTACTTCAAGACAGCTCTTTTGTAACAGCAAATTGAGTTTGGCTAAAGCCCTATCCATTTCAAATGGATCATTCTCATAAAGAAAATATCTACACAGTCAAAAATATTTTTCATGTCATTTTAAAAGTAAGAGTATATATGAGCCTCATTTTCCTTAATAATCTTTTATATGTTCTAACTTTATTTTGACCTCATGGAAAGAATTCAATGAAAGATTGTACTGCATGAGACACACACGCACACACAGAGAATGTATAGCACAGATAACTATATTCTCTAGTATTATTTTTCATCATCATAGAAATACTTTTTAATAATAATATAAAGAAGTTATTCCTAAGTTTGAAAAGTGATACACTCTAATATACAACTTAAAAACCTGAGGGTTTATGACTATGTTTAATTTTTACTTTGTTTTTAAATATTCACTTTGGTATGATGGTATTAATTTTTCCATGCCTCTTAATTTACTCCAAGGAATTCAGCTCTAAAATCACTGTATTATTTTCAATTTTTCACATTGTTTAATATGAAATAAACACTTAAAAATACAGTAGCTGAATTTATCATTGACTTTCAAGTGCTTATAAGTATAATCAAAATAGAAGACTGAAATAAAAGCGTTAAAGTCACACTGTATAAACATTTTCTTATACATACATATTCAAACCTTTCCTTATGAAGAAGCAAAAATTTGCTTATTAAATACTTCTTTCTTGAATATAATCTGTGACTGATAGTATGGCATAATGATTC